>NC_134576.1:91450843-91763621 GCF_050947875.1 Dermacentor variabilis
CTAAAAAAAAAACAGCATGAGCCAGTCATTGATATCACTTAATCTCTTGAATGTTATGTTGTTCAGAGAAAGTGATGCAATTCCAATTATGTGCAATCTGGCTTCATCTATAGTAGCTCTCCATGTTGTATATTATGTCACAGTAGGTGAATTTCGTTCTTTGGACCGCATTTACATTTATTTCGTGCATAAGTGATATTCAATAATTGTCATTAATGTAGTGCCGCGTTGTGCACCTAGAATCACTCTCCTTTCTCATTTTTTTTTCACATTTGAGAGGTTGGTAATGTTTATGTTATTTTAGCATATGTTTCATACACTATTGTTTTGTTAAGGTTCCTTGAATGTTTCCTCTTGCTGTGTTTGCAGCAACCATGATATGCTTCATTCCAGCCTCTATTGTACACCTTTGAAGCAGTACCAAAAAAAGGACTTTCTGATTGGTTTTTATACCATATGTCCGAAATATTATGTCTAGTGCATTTTAGGGAGCCTATAGCTGTATAAATTACGAGTGGCTGTGCTATGGGATTAAAATTACAAGTGTCCATGTGCACTAATGGTGGCACATTTATTACGTACCATCCAGGTAGCAGCAGATGACGCACCTAGGTGGGAGGTATGTGTATTCTCAGCCAGCATGCCAAAGGACAAGTCCCTGTGCATCCTGAATAAAGGATACGTTGTGGTACTCCATAATCTGGGGTCATTATTAAGAAAGTCTTGTTAACATTTGTTTAAGCCCTTTATATCTGTTATGCAATCTCTTCGCAACATTTTACTGCAAACAACTATTTCTTGACTTCACTATCATTTTTTTTACAATGAAGTTATAAAGAAACACATGAAGTGCTTATTTTGAGTGCACTTATTCTTGAAATTTTTTATACGTGCATTGCATATTTGACGACAACTTTTCTGATGATCATATTCTAGACACTAGCTTAAAAAATAGAATTGTTTGTCTTGGTGGCAGCAAAATGTCACTGTGTTGCTATAACTCATTTAAGGAGAGAGAAAAAAACATCTGAAGTAGGAGCACGACTGGCAAAAGCAGTGTAACAATATTATTTTGGTTTATCAGACAAATTGAAGACAAACTGCCAATAAAGGCATGGCTCTTAAAAAATATAGCAATGCACCAAGGATAACTTATCTGAAGAAAGTGTTAAATATTTAGGTTTGGTTGAGTAAAAAGCACAAATTCTACTTGATATATATGCTACCTTTTATATACCTCTACTGATTGAGCTTAAGTTAAATGAAGTATCAAGAGAAATGAGCCAGAATCCAGTGTTCAGCATTGTCTTCTTTTTGATAATCTATCTGGACAGTGACATTTGATTTGCACTTTTAGTTTCCGAAATGTGTTAGGGATCCTAATGGATCCTAATGCTCCAGTCCAAGTCAAATGAGTTATTGCCTAATGAGACAACCTTCAACTCCACAAATATGTGTCCAATTTCAGGATTCAGACATCTTCAAGGCCAACGAGCTAAAAACTAAAGCAAGTGGAGAACTTGGCGAGCTACGCTTGAATGAACTGATATGAAACTGGACTGTTCAGTCGGCTCCTAACCTTCCTTTCGTAGACTGCTTCCAAATCGGCTGGTCACTTGCCGTGGCATTTTAACATCTGATGATGATTCTGAAATGTTCAGGTGTTTGAGAAAAATCTTTTTGTTTCTGCTCACTTCTTAATCCGCACCACCAACTTTGAGCAGCTTGCACAGGTGCAACAGGAAATGCAGTTGCACTTACTATGAGCTGTAACACAGTTCCCTTGGTCGAAACTGCCCTAGGACTGCACAATGGTGGCAAAATTGAAAAAGTTAATTAGTTAAAAAGTAATTAATCACTCCCAGTACTTGGACGGGTGTTTAGTTTTCTATTTTTCCTGATGGTGCCACAGTGCACTCTCCAAGCCCTTGCAAACACAAGCACCATGTTGCATCTTGTACAGAATGCAACTGTACTGCTGGGCTGTTAGGCCAG
This sequence comes from Dermacentor variabilis, assembly GCF_050947875.1. Taxonomy (NCBI): domain Eukaryota; kingdom Metazoa; phylum Arthropoda; class Arachnida; order Ixodida; family Ixodidae; genus Dermacentor; species Dermacentor variabilis. The sequence continues at coordinate 91,452,839 of NC_134576.1, forward strand.
CTCTGCAATTATAGTTAATGCGCACTTGAAATATGGAAATGAAATATGGAAAGCCACGTGATGGAGCGCTTGCGCAGGGCTATTCGTTCGGTGAACAATGTCGGCTGCATCGTGACTGGTGACGAAGAAGCTGCAGGGCGTTTTTTATCTCATTGGCAGCACTCAGCCAGCAGCATGCATTTTCGCCGTCGCCCGATGGGAGCCGACCTTATTCACCAAGCGCACACTTCAAAGCAGCTCGATACCACTCACTGTTCAAGTGCTTCGTCACGTGGCTTTTTTCATATTTTGGGGGTTTTCTTTGCAACCCGGAAACGAGGACTACGTGAGACATACCGTAAGGGAAACAACTCGATCAGTGGTTTTTGCAGGTGCTCTACAAATCTATGTATCATACTTGGGGTCCTCAGCCAATAATTAACAAGTTGGGTAATTAAACTTAATGAGTTATGGGGAAAACAAAGAAAATCGTCCAAGTTGCTATAGGCTTTTGCAAGTAGCATGCGTTCGGTTCAGTTCGCTTCATTTTTCAATTCTTGGCTCAAGTTATGTGGGACACCCTGTATTCATATGCAGATACAACACACACCTTCTGATCAATGTGAAGCAAAGCTTTTATGAAGCAGTTATTCAAATGCTGTAAGTTCGCCCATTTCATTTCTACATTTTCGGCATAAAGGAAACTCCGTGGTTCTTGCATAAGTGCATTTGCGCACCATTATATGCCATTATGTGCACCATGGAGGAAAATGTGACACACCACTACCAAGAACACCTGCGCTATGCCACACGTGGTGATCATCTCAAAGAGCTAGTCGGCATTAGCACGAAAAAAGTGTGCGTGCAAATAGAAGTGTTACGCGACAGCAGCTTTATTTCGAATTAATTTCTGCAGGTGGAGCCATCTGTAGCATTATCTTCATTACCGCGAGTCCTCATTCGCCATAATCACCAGTGCCGCACATGTGCATGTGACTCAAGCCATGGCACAACGTGCTTTGAATCTTGACTACAATGGTCGCTACAGCTGCTGCTTCACCATTGCTTTTTCTTTAATAAATGTGAGGTATGATGGCAAGCCACATTGGCTGCTGTTGTATTGTCCCTACTTGCACTTTGTCAAGCATGTCCGCAGCTTGACAAAGTGCATGGTCATTGTGTTTCTCGGCATTCACATCATTGTGAATCGGGAATAGGCAAGCTATGAACAGTGAGTTTTACTGCCAAGTTTTAGGGCTTATGAGGGAGGCTTTTTGGAGAAAACTGCCCTATCTAGGACACACGAGGAGCTGGATTCTGCACTGTGAGAATGCATCCTCTCGTAGTTCACTCCACAAACACGAGTTCCTCACTCGAAACAACACGCTTTCTACTCTACTCCTCAGATTCGTCTGCGGCTTATCTCGTTCTCTTTTCAGAATTGAAAACCCAGCTCGGAAGTCACCAAATTTGCATGATTGCATTAATCAAGCTCGAATCGCAGAAGGGTGCTTGGTTCATTCCTGAAGGAAGCTGTCCAAGACATATTTGCAAAATGGTTCAGTTACGCTGCGAGCATTGTATTGCTATGCAAGGGGACTATTTCAAAGGCGACAGTGCTTGAATGCACCATAAATGAATTACTTTTTTCAAAACAAAGCCTGTATCAAAATATTTTGATACTGATTTTGAGTCATCTACTCTGTTTTCGATCAGAAACCAGTGTCTCTGTGCTACAGCAGCAGCTCTCCTGCAGCAGAAACATTCTGAACAATTGTTGCACTCCTCGTTGCGTCTTTCTTGAGATTGCAATGAGTGTTTCTGTTTCTTATATATATATATTAAAAAGAAATTAATATTCTACAACATTGAATAACTAATTCTCAAATCAGATATGAATTTAATGGGAGGGTGGGGCTGTTCAATTGGTATTCGAAGTTTTATATATCTACACAACCTTAATGTAAACACTTTCATGTACAGCAAGGGTATTCTTGCCAACCTAGGACCACAGCACGCATCATGTGCACTAGCCTGTGCTTGAATATAGAAAATTGGAGATGAGTGACAGATCTGCATGCATTTGGGTCATCCATGTGGTCTAGAGCGTCTTGCCAGGAACTTTGTGCCATTTAAACATGCTTACTTCAACACTTGCTAGGGCACAGGTATGTCCAATTGACTAGCGTATTCATTCTAGTGACAGCAACAGACGTATATCTCAGATGTATGTATGATGTATATGATGATGTATGTATGTAGATGTATGTATGACGATGTATATAACAGATGTAGTGGTTCTGTGGATCGCATTATGTTATTCTTGAACTGCGAAGAAACGCTCTTGTGATCTTTTAAAGTATGCCAAGCACTTTTCGACATGCATTGCATGGAAGTTTATGCAAATGCATGACTTCTTTGTACAGTGTCTGACTGGTGCAGTATGCTCAGCAAGAATTTTTTTGCAGGAAGGGTGAAGTAGGGGGTACATGCACTTCACCTGGAATGGGAAGAGGGGGCTGAAATTTTAACATAAAAGTTTAAAAGGGGGGTTGGGGGGTAGGTACATGCCCAGTGTGCTACCCCCTGGCCACGGCCCTGAATGGAGTGGTGACGTAGCCTCCTACGTTCCTACGTACCAACATTGCAAGCTGAATTTGTTCTTTTTCAGTTTTTGACTAACGACAAAATCGGGGAAGTCAAAACATAAATAAATTTACGTGACAATCACATTGATGGGCATCCATGTCCTGGCTGCAAGTTAGATGAAAACCCTTTACTCTTGTGCAAGAGCCATTTTTTTCTTAAGTGTGAAAGATGTATTTAACAGATATCATGTTCAGTGACTAAAAAAACCTTCACCAATACTCACCGATACTCTTTCAATGCACTTAGTGAATGCTAGGGGGAACATTGGGACATTTGATGTTGTTTGAAAGAAGAGCCAATTCGATCAAGACACAGAGTCTAGAAACGTTAGTGCTAAAAGAAATGCTGCTTTCTTATTGCACGAAAGGTATTCCAGTCTTATGAAGTTGGTTTGCCATGAGCCAGTGGATAATTCATTGTAATAAATTTATGTAATGTACCTTGAACTGTAGCATCAAGCTCCCAACCCAAATATATTTTATGACTTGGAGGAAGAAATTTGTGTAGGCGTGTTAGTGTTTGCGTTGCCTTTGACAGTGACCTCCGTTTCGTTACAGATGTATCCATGCCTCCTACAAAACACACAAGAAGTTGTGTTGTTCGGGCTTTGCAAGGAATTCATCTAACCAGTTTCTTCTCGGAAAGCATCCGTTTGCTGCCTTTATGGCATGACATGGCTCTGTGATCTATGATAGATTTACCATTGTGATGTGACTGTTTACTAATTGCCGCCTATGCTTTTTTTTGCCTGGAACAAGTCTAATGGTGAATTCGCCTGCAGCCTCATTTTGTATTGAAATCATGAAGAAAGAATTTTGCCAGTCTTCAGAGATTTGTTCAAAAGTTTGTGTATGTGTGGTTGTGTCAGTAACAGAAATACTAACTGGCGAATAAGTTACCTTCACTGCTCTGTAGTTTGATTTTGCTTTTGCTGAAGCAAATGGAAGATCATCGTGGAAAATGATTACAGTGCACAAATAGAGAGACAATCCCATGTTGAATGCACAGAAATGTGGCTGCATTTTTATGCACTAGCAATGGTGCTGCGATTCTAATCTCTGAATGCTGTTGTAATGAAGCAGACGCATCTCATGTCTTTGGTAGCAGCTCGAAGACAACGATGACTACTCATGCTGTGATAGCAAGGGAGCCGAATTCATGGCAGTTGTGCTGGCTCTACGCAAATTAGGCCCATCAGTTACGTCATCCGTTATAGTCACTGATTCATTATCATTGTGCTCATTCCTTACTGCTTTTTGTTTCTCGCGCATAATGTGAACGTTTCATTCATCGGTACCTTTGTCCTTAAGAGGTGTGCATTTAACTTGGGTGCCTGGTCATATAGGATTAATTATAAATGAAATTGCAGATTCTTTGGCCAAGGCATCTATAAATGGCCCAATTCTCCTGTATTGCCCTCTTGACTGATCATACCACTGCTGCTAGATTTTGCAGCAGTGTCATTATGCAGGCAGTGTCAGGCTCCGCAATAACTCCATAGACTACGGACTTCTTCTATACTCTTGGCACAAAACACAAAAATTGAAGTTTCCATCATGAGGCTGTGCTGCCGTGTACTTATGTTAAACTTCTATCTACACAGGTTTGATCCCTTCACCAACTTGAAGGCATTTTTTCTGTAATAAGAAAAAGACTACTAGAAATCCAACTTTGCAATATTGGCCTAGATTTAACTGTGCCATTGAACCTATCTTTTGGAGCCGCCATTGTTGGGTTCATCCCCAGAAATGTTTGCTTGTAAATCCAAAATTACCTGATTGAATCTAATTGATTACCATGTTAGACTGACTGTTCCCCCTCCCCACCATGGTTTTTATTAATTTATTTCTTTTTTGTCTATCTATTATTAGTTCTTTTTTTATTCATGGTTTTGTTCTGATTGCTTTCTTTTAATTTTTGACAAAAATTTTACGTTCCATGCTCCAACGTTCAAATTGTTAATTCCCTTGTATTTGTACACCTAATTTAACCACCAGATTCATTGCCAATCCTCTACTGTGGGTGTGTGCCACAACTACTCAGGAAAACATCAACAATAGCTCAGGCTGTTCGCTGCTGCTAGACTGATATTCACTTTTAATTAAATCTTGTTACATTTGGTGGAGGTTGTTGGAATCCCTCAAGTCACCCTGGAGCTCGACACGCGTAGGTTACTCACCAACACCATGACTGAAGCAACCAATGCACCATCTGAACCTATGGCTGCTCCTGTCACTTGTGCCAGCGTTCTCCATCAAGGCAGCCTGGCCATCTTCAGTGGGACCGGAGAACATGATGTCGAAGGCTGGCTGTCTTCCTATGAACATGTAAGCTCTCACAATAGGTTGGATGACCAGACAAAACTGATTAACGTCATATCTTACCTTGCTGACCTCACAAACCTGTGGTTTAAGATTCGTGAATCTGACATCTCGAGTTGCTCCACGTTGAAGACACATTTCACCAAAGTATTTAGCTGCCCCACTGTCCACAAGCTATGTGCCAAACAGCATCTACGCCAGCAAGCACAGCAGATGGGCAAGACTTTTCCCAGCTATATTGAAGATGTATTGCATCTCTGCAGCCATGTTAATCCAACGATGACGAAGAATGGGAAGAGCAAACATATTCTAAAAGGTATTGAGGATGATGCGTTTCAAATACTGCTAGCCAAAAGTCCAACCAGTGTCACCATTCTCTTCAACCTTTGCCAGAGTTTCGACGAATTGTGCCACCAACGTAACATCTACCATCGAAATGTTCCACAGGCTGACTCCATCGCGGCCATTGCAGTTACTACTTGCTTGCCATGTCGGACTTCAGCGGAAGGATTTCATTCGACAGGAAGTGACCTACCAGCTATCGCTGCTCCCTCTTAGCCAGGAGCCTACCCAAACACTAACTCCAGCAGTGCAGCAAGCCATCCGTGCCCAGATATCTGACACCCCCCCCCCCCCAATCTGTTCACCTGCTAGCTTCTGTGACGGCACTTCTCTCTTATGCCGAATTACCCACCTATATTGAAATTTCCTATGGCACCACTCTCGTATGCCGACTACCCATCTCGGGTCAAAGCTCCGCTACTCAACAATGCTGTCACGATCGCAAGGCAACCCCTACCATCGCATTCCGCCGCGCCACCGAAGCACTGGGTTCCTCTTTCTCCCCTTTCCACAACAGTTACCCCAGCTTCAGCCGAAACGAGACACACGCCAGACAACAGGCCTATTTGCTTTGCCTGTGGAATTTGCTCACATTGTGCAGGTCCGTCGTCATACCATGTCCGTTAACCATGGTGCCTATGACCAGTTTTGCTGTGTGCCGCAACATGCCACCGAGATTTATTGCCGAGATGCCACTAACTTGCCGCCAAAACCCTTCCATTATGACCACCGTTCAGAGAGCTGTCGTTCTCCTTCTCCACATCGACGGTTGCTGCCGTCTGTGCGTCATCGGCCGCCTACTTTTGAGGGAAACTGATTAGCGCAGTTCTGGAGGCAAAAAAATATAGCTCATCGAACTTTTTAAGACCTCAGTTTTCACCGCAGTATGTCATTGACGTCCATGTTGAGCGAGCATGTGCACAAGTGCTTGTCGGTACTGGGCCCCCCATTTCCCTCATCCATGAAAATCTTTGTCACAAGATAAAAAAAAATCACGACTTCTCTATCTGGCATGGTACTCTGCACTGCTAGTTCGCAATGCATTCATCCTACAACTATGCACCCCCGTGTAGTCATCCAAGACGTTTTGTACATCATCGAGTTTTTCATTTTACTATCTTGTTCTCATGATCTCTTCCTCAGATTGGACTTACTGTCGTGTCATAGTGCCATCAACAATTGTTCTAACGTGCAAGTGGCCCTTTCAGCGATATGTGACTCGCCATCAGTGGGTGCCGACTTCAGTGTTCGCGAAGTCTTCGTTGATGCTGATACCGATCATTCTACGGAGACGTTGGTACTTGTGACCTTGTCGTGTACTGCCGTGCTAGAGTCAACTGTGGCATTTACACTATCTGACATGCTTGCTCACCGCAAGGACTTATTTCTCCCGTTTGCCGTCCTCACTGTTAGGTCTGAGTTCACTTCAGTACCTATATGCAATAGACCTCTCCTGGGGTATGTCCCACGGCACTGGTGACATCACAGCATGATGCCACTGGCAAACGTGCAGTGATTACCGGTTGGCGAAAGACCGCCTCCGCCAGCTCTCAGCAAGGTTCAGTCATGCAGTACTTGTTGCGGGTGTGCGTCACGTGGACGCTTTCTTTTTGCTCATTTTTTTTTAACTCCACTGTTGTCAGTCAGATCAGTAGTATTGCATGCTGGAGAGCATCGCTGTGTAGTAAAAGGTGTGATGTAAAGCTGTTAACGCTGGCTTTTTTACTAGCAGAGATTAACAACATGGTGGTTTAGGGTGTACAGCGACATTGGCTTTTTGGATATTTGTTTTGTTGTGAGAAAGTGTGCGGCAAAAAATAGTGACAGCATGGGCTCACCTTTGCGTAGGAAAATGGAGCACACTGTTGTGTGGATGTGCGTGTGGTGTAATACGCGATTAGCAGTGCGTCACGTTTGCAAAAATGTGGACGTGCTGACATGTAATAAGGGCAGTCTTAGTGACCGGGCATCGGTCGAACTTCAGGACCTGCCATATTGGTACAAGTGGGAATAAATGAGACACAATGATCAGTGAGCATGTTTATCTCAGTGTCATCCACGCTGTGTGGAGAAAAAAAATTGTTTCAGCATAATCTATTGGCCTAAACATATTACTGTAAATGAGCTCCTCACATATCTAGTTCTTGCGGAAGAGCGTATGCCTCACCACCAGAAATGTGCATGCGCTATATAATCATGTTTTTACCATTGCTGATGCTACGTGTGTACATTTCGCCACAGGGATTGCATAAAAGACGACCCACTAACCTTATAGCGCTTTTAGCAGATATCATGTGCTTTAGCTTACACAGTGAACATACTTGTTTTATTTGTTGTTCTTATACTTCTCTTTACGACACAAAAGTTATGCTGTGATCATCCATATAAACATGTAAAACTGGGTCTTCCAAAATTAAAACCGTCAAAGAGAGGCCGAAGGCACAGTGAAGTTAATGCGCAACGAATTCAGTATGATTTATACACGCTTCGTGCATTTGCATTCCGATGAATAAGAGGAAAAATTAATTAAAATATGGTGTTTAAAATTCCTATTCGGCTGAGTGTCTTATGAAGAATGCTGTAAAGGAGAGCCCCTAATTTTGAACACGTGGGGTTTTTCGCCGTCCACCTAAAGCACAGTAACTACAGCTTTTGCCTTCCACCCCCATCGGAATTTAGGTGCCACCACCGGGTATGGCTGATGGTTGTAGACAAATTAATCTTGTATATCGTTTAAGATTGCAGCGTAAATGGACGCAAATTAAGTACATTCACGTCAATGCAATGCCATTTTTTTTCCAATGACCACGCATTTAAGTGAAGTGTAGTTATGGCACGAGGAAAATGTTCATCTTCTGTAGTAATATATTTGCATTCGAAGAGTAATGTAATTTTTGTGGTTGTTTGATCTACGGAAAAGGCATTCTTACGAAATAACCATATGCTGACTTAAAGGTGCCGTGCACTTCGCTACGACGCGTTGTAGGATGGTTACTTTCTGAGCACAGTTCCTTGATGCTGCCACTTCAGAAAATAGCAATATGCAAAATTTTCAATCTTAGCCATTTAGATACAGGCAGCGCTCCTATGCATAAAATGAGTCGATTGACGTTTTTTGCCAACCAATGCCCACGTCGGGGGTGCGGCAAATGAGAGGGGCGCTCCCATTGACGTCATGCTGTTTGCAAATAGGGAGAGGTCTATCCGCATCATTATGCCGTGACCATACTGTGTGGTGAGGCTTTAGTATTTGTGTAAGTTGTCATATGCATTGAAAAGTTTGATATTCCCAATGGCGCCACCCGTTTACATCTGGATGTCATACCTGTCTCATCATTCGGCTACACCATTGCCGTAGCCCTTTCACCATCTCATTGCACCCAACTTTTTACTCTCCTTAACGGGTTCATTTCTTTCTTTCGACTGCCACCAACCATCCTTGGGTCGCACAACAAGTGTCTCATATCATCAACACTGGTTCCCATGCCCCCTTGTAACAGCATGCATATCGCGTTTCCGCAGAAGAGCACGGAGTTATCACAGAACAAGTAGACGTCATGCTGCGGCGCAGCATCCTTCATCCTTCTCAAAGCCCTTGGTCGTCACCTGTCGTTGTAGTGTGCAAAATAGATGGCTCCATTCGAATTTGCTTCAATTATCGCCGCCTAAACACGATTACAAGAAAAGACGTTTACCCACTGCCTCGGATTGATGACGCTCTTAATTTTCTGCAAGGTGCTGAATACAGTAGAACCTCATTTATACGTTCCCGTCACATACAATTTCCCAGCGCCAACATTCACAATCGAGAACACAAAAAATGACCTAATAGAGTTATGCTAATTTTTTACTGGTTCATAAGTTCCCAGAAAACAAGATTTTTCGGCGCCAATGTTCAGCACGTCGCCGAACTGCAATCGCATGATAAGTTACCCGGCTGCTAGATCCCATGTAAACAAGAAAATGCATGGGGCGTCCGCAGTCGACAACAGTATACAGCTGCCTGCCACGGCAGCTTCACCGCAATACTTGCCTGCCCCTCTCTCATGAAAATGCCAGCGCGCATTCTGTTTCTCACTTAGGTACCAGCAAATCTTCTCCGGGGCTGTCACACGCGGCAATCACAGTTGATAACCGCCAATCCTGTTGCAATAAGCATCTTCACCTATCTGTTTCACAGCGCATGGTGCTGTCGGAAGTGTAGGGCACGCCTTTAATCGGTGATAATCAAAATGCACCGCTGTTCTCTGCTACAGTCTGCGATTGTATACGTTTTCTGGCCACTAGATGCTGTGTGAACAAGATGCGCGAAATCGAGAACAATATGTAGCCACCCATCTTGCGTGAAAACGATGGCGCGCATGGTTTCTTATTTCGGTATGAGCAAATCCTCGGCCGAGTCGTTGCATGCCGCATTCACAGCTATCGCCGCCAAACCTATTGCGATAAGCATCTTCACCTATCTGTTTTACAGAATGTGATGCGTAGTGCCATTGATAGTGTACTTCATGCTTTTAGTTGGCGATAATCCAAACGCGCCGCTGTTTCCTGCCGCAGGCATGTAGGCGTCACGTTTCGCTTTGGCACCATCCACCATCGCCTACAAGCTCGATTTCATTTCGGTTTCCCGTCGCTCTCTTAAAACACCACATAATAGGAAAATAACAAAACGCATGTAAGGCCACCGGAGCACCACCAGCTCAACGCACATCGGCGCCTTGTGCTGCGATGATCCGCCCGACGGTTTGCATCACATAGATGTCAACGATAGTTGAGTCTGTCAAATTTCTTTAATTTGGATTGTATGTTTTCCAGGTTAGTATGTTTTTCTCGCGGTTTCTTCCAAAACATATGCACGGCATACTTCGGTATTTGTCTTTAGATTTGGCTGAGGCTGACTGCCCAAAGACAGCGTTGATCACCTGTACGAGTCTAACGTTATGCAATAAATTATATTCCCCCTTTATATTTACATCTCAACCCTTCATTGAGTGTTGCCTACAGGCAACTTACCAAAAGTCTGCTTTTTTTCTGAGTTTTTGGCCAACACTAAAACAGGCAGCAGGCGTCATTTGTTGTTTTAGAGCAGGGGCACAGGATGAGGGAGAGTTTTTGCACATGACCCACTTTCTTTTGGAAGTACGATGCAAGATCTTTGGCCGCAGTGCTGTCACACACATGGTGTAAAGCAAATGAAATGTGCAGCTATGGTTCACATATGAAGGGAACTGTCTGTACAAATCCCACCTGGAGGCTTCAGGTGAAGCCACTTCCAATTCTCTACCTTGTTAACCCCCTACTGCTGAAGAAGACTGCAAAATATTTCTCTTACAATTATGCTTATTCTCAATGTGGTTAGTACGTTTATATAGTAAATAAACATCTTTTTCTGGTATTTATATGTGCCGCCAATAAAGAGCTAGCTGTAATATCAAACTTGCAGACCAAATTCAGCTTTATATTCGAGAGTAGAGATTTGTATCTGCTGAGGCTAGTTATGTATGTAGTCAAAACAGCACTTCTTATTTTTTAAAGTGCTCGGAAGTTGATCTCTTCTCTACCAGCAATTGTGGTGTCAATTTAACCTCCATAATGCTGTGTTGATTTTTTTTTATCATTTGCATATTTTTCATTTTTATTTTATATATCTTCCATTTGTGGTAATATTTTATTTCGTATGTTTCATGTGTTCAAATATCTATTGATGATCTTGTCGTGCTGTTTTGCGATGCAAAAGAAAACATGTAATACTTTGTTTTATAGGTGAGTGCAATAATGTTTATTGAGGCATGGTATTGAAATTGGTTGCCAAGTCCGACCTCTGTGTTGTGAACTATAATGTATGTATTAAGAATAATTGTATATAGATATGTATACGGGAATAGGAAATTGTGCGAGACATGTACTGCACCAGCACACTGTGGATATCAGAGTAATATTTGGGTTCCCAGGCCAAGGTCACCAAGTGTTTAGCCTTCATCTGTGGCAACACTTTTTGATTGCCAGATGTAGCACTTTAATTCCATGAAATATACGACATATTGCCGCATTCACATCCTTTGCTCCTTGGGACTTTGCAGATTTTTTGCTATCGGAATCCCCGGAGCAGTACCTTTCACTCGTGTCCGTATGTGGCCAGGCCTGGCATTCCTGCCGGCAGTGCACTTACAAGACTAAGCGCAAGAAGGACATGACCCAACACCTGCGCATACATACAGGCGAGCGGCCCTTCAAGTGCCATCTCTGCATGGAAGCATTCGCTCAGAAGAACAGCCTGACACGTCATGTGCGCACCCACACAGGCGAGCGACCTTATCAGTGCCACCTGTGCCCAGAAGCATTCACTCATAATCACAGTCTGACACGTCATGTGCGCACCCACACTGGAGAGCGTTCCTTTCCCTGCGTCCACTGTGGTGCATCCTTTTCGCGGAGAGACCACCTCATACGCCACATGTCCTCTCACTCGGCGGAGAAGCCCTAAAGGTCAGCAGCTCGCAAGTTTCGTTGTAGATTAATCGACTGATCAACTTTCTTTGTGGCGAAAAATAATTTATAAGCTGCATTGAGGGATTTACAGCTCTTTATATCGTAGAGCTTTTCTTTTAATAGTACCTGAAGGAAAGTTGACCCTGCCATAAATGAGAATTTTTCATAGGATGCCTTCAAGTCACTTCACCTATGCCAGCATATCGAAATTATATTTTGATTGTGGAATGGCCTAAAATATGTTTGTAACTGTGTAAGTAAGTTTGTTGAAATTACTCAAAAGATACGAATTGAGCAATGCAAACAGAAACCTACTCTTGAGTTAGGGTACAGTAGTATGTGCCAAATTTCTTGTTTTTTGCAAAAATTTAACAACGCATCAATGGTGAAGTCTGCACTTTACATAATTGTAATTCCTAGTTCAATTACTTATGTTTTAGTAACAACTATTTATTTATTATTACGATCTCACTAACGTAGTACACAGTTTTATTACAGAATAAACTATTGTGCCAGCTGAAATGATCTGAAGCTGGTCACAAGCTGAAATGCATGCCTCAGCTGAGTTGGTTCTCAAGCATTAAACGTCCAGTGTCACACTTGTGGTTGGGCATTAGCAAACCCCATAACACCGGTCGGCATTCACACACCAAGATAACAACATGAGAAAGTGAGCACAACTTTTGAGAAGCCATCGGGGATGTTTGGTGATGTCATGTCTGCAAACCGAGTAAAGCTTGTGCACTGTATTGAAATGGTGTAGTGGGTGTATGCAACCAAAACATTGCAAATGCTTCAAAAGGCCTTCAAGGACGACTGCATTTCAAGGTTACAGTCCGGGCAGTGGCACAAGGCATTCAAGGAGAGCTGGGAGGAGGTTGCCTGCGAACCCCATTCTGGAGGCCCAACAATGACTAGAACCGGCGAAAGAACCGACGATGGATCGTGTGCAGATAACACAGTGTGATGGAGCTTGAGCAGTGTGGGCAGATAACACGGCGCGATGGAGCCTTCGCTTGAACAGCGGTACGCTATCAAGTTTTGCGTGTAGCTTGTAAAGAATGCAACCAAAACATTCCAGATGTTTCAAAAGGCCTTCAAGGATGACTGCATTTCAAGATTACAGTCCGGGAGGTGGCACAAGGCGTTCAAGGAGGGCCGGGAAGAGGTCGCCTGCGAACCTCGTTTTGGACGCCCAACAACGACCAGAGCCGACGAAAACATGGATCATGTCCGCGAAGTTTGGCATTCAGACCGTCGACTGAGCATCCAGCAAATTGCTGACACCCTGCACATGTCCACATTTGTGGTACATGGCATAGTGACCGAGGATCTGCAAATGCACAAAGTCTGCACGAAGCTTGTGCCGAGAGTGCTGGCACAAGATCAGAAAAAACTTCGAGTTTTGCACTGTCATGAATTTGATTAAAAATGAGCCAGACTCTTAACTGTGTCGTAACTGGAGATGAATCCTGGATGTTCGAGAACGGCCCAGAATCGAAAAGGCAGAGCAGCGAGTGGCATTCAAAATCATCCCCCTCCCCCCAAAGAAAGCGCAAACGAGCAAGTCTCGCGTCAAAACGATGCTCATTGTCTTCTTTGATGCCCGAGGAATCGTCCATTTTGAGTTTGCACCGCAGGGACAAAGTGTCAACTCAGCCTTTTACCTGGAGCTGCTCAAGAGATTGAAACGCCGGGTCGCGCGCGTGAGGGCTGACATTAAAGTCACGGTCAAGCTCCACCATGACAATGCCCTCAGCCACATGCCCCTTCATCATCCACGGGGAAGCAAAGAAACTTGCCATTTTACTTCTTTCAGAGAAGAAAAGCAAAGGCGACACTCAGCAAACAGTCACATCACCATCAGAATGTCAAATCAATAGTAAATCGATTCTAAACAGAACAAAAGTGCCTTTTCGTGTAACAAATAAAACAATTGGATGATCTCAGTGAATAGGCTTGTGAACTCGCTTCCTTATTCCAAAGCTTGAGGCCCACAATTTCTTGGCTGCTCTTTCCCAGATGAGGCATTTATGTTCCATAGATGTGCATAGATCATAATGCTTTAGACATTGCAAACATCCTATAATTATATCCCAGTGAACGACCGATATCCTATCAACATCCAGGTATGATCGATACGTCCGTGTCCCGTCGTAACATCTGAATGACGTCTTACTAAGATTTATTTCGTATATATTAAGTAGCCGATATATTGAAGTTAATTCTACGTTAAAATTGGACTCTTAATTTATAGACATTACATACTAAGAACGTAGATGTGTACGCTCCACGTCATATCGATTTTGCTGCATTTTAAGTTGAAGATTTACTTACGATGCCATATTGGTTGGGGGATGTAATAAAAGTTTTGTGGTTAAGTTTTTATGGCGACTAGATCTATGAAAGCGCTTATACCCCCGAGCATTATTGAACATGAAATGCAGTTTACATTGAATATGATACTGAAATTTTGGAGAAGTAAAAGGTGGGGAAGCATAGGTTCAGGTTAGACAGCTGTAAGGCTTGTCGGAAATCTTTATAGGATTGTTCTGAAACGGGATAGCCCATAGCCATGGCATTGTGCTTCTGATCACATGGCGTCTAATGTACGTTGTAACAACATGACAAAATACTTTTTCGGACCACTTATAAATATGTAATAACTATGCAAATACCTATGTCCCTCGTGAAAACAAACAAACATGAGCATATATCTCACTCGACTGCCAACACTCGCTGTCACAAAACGCTGGTGTGATAAAGAGCGAGAACTGAGGGTAGCAAACTCTTGCCTGCTGTCTCTCCCTTCAACGCATCTCTGAAACGTGAGATTACGTGCGTGACCTCTAGCGCTAGGCGCGCGCGTAGACACCGTCGATCTGGGCTCGCGCACGCTTTGACTCGTCCGGCGCTAGGGTTACCTCCAAGATAGGAGCGGCCGGCGCACGGCCGTGCTATAATTATGTACGTAGACGTCTTTTTTTAGCATCGACACTTCGTTGACTCCCCCCTCCCTGCACAAGACGCCCGGCGGGCCTATATCGGAGGTAGTGTAATATATGATGCAGTCATATTGGTGCTAATTACGCCCAGACCGTTAATTTTATCTAGTCTGCGACTAATCATCACATCTTGGAAGCACAGCCGAAGCCACCTTCCAGGCATCATCGCCTCGCGCGAGCTCTGCTTCGTCCATGCGAACTCTCGCCATGTCCCTAAAGTGTGCCGTACGGTGCCTTCACCTCAACATGTCTCTATATACGGCGGTGCACGCTTTACAGGGGCTGGTAAATTTTCGACAACCATATAATCTTGTACGAGCCGCACACGTGTATGGGCAGCGTCCACAACTTGGCAGCCCGAACATTGGGGAAAAAGTTCCAATTGAGAAGCGATGCGTATGGTGCGCTGATGCCGCATGCGCATTTTCGCAAGCCGGTATTAGATGGGGAGAGCGGTGCTTTAACTTCATGTCCGTGCTGAAGGTTGTCGCGGACGCCGAGGAGCACGAGACGCGAGCAGGTGGCCGCAATTTATGCATTCAATTGAATATAAACAACGCAGATAAAAGTCCCATGTCGTATTTCTCATGTGGATGACACGCGGCCACTCACCCCATATCGGCGTAACCACGGTGATAGAGCTGTTCATTGGCTTCGTCCTCGATTTTGTGGTGCTCGCCAATTTTGGTGCTGGGTGTGAACGGGCGCCAAAAGATGACGACCCGAGCTAACAGGCTTGGAATAAGGATCATGTTTTCCAGAAGAACACTATTAAGAAAGCCGGTGAGATGGAAGTTGAAGGTGCACTGATCCTTTTTCAAAGGGCACTGCAAAAAACAAAAGATGCGGTACACAGCTCTACTTTCAGATGGCGACAAATCGCACCTTCCTTGCCTTACAAGAAGCCAGTGTATGGATACATAGCTGTGGGAAAAGAAGATTGTGTGAATCATCTTGACAAGAGAATGCGCTCTTCACTGTGCACCCTCATTAAATCAAAGCAGAAGTGCTCTGGAGCTGGCAGCCTTACTTGCAGGGATAAGCTAACTGGTTACCTAATTACTAAGCTGAATAATTATTGTCATTGGGCCTTGAAAGTGCACATGGGTGATGCAAAGGGCATGCATAAGGCAGTCACGGCCACGTACCACCAGACTACTTCGAATGATGTGACGACAAATCAATTTCTTTTTCCAGAAGGTCCATAATCATGGTGTTGACAAAATGTTGCGAAGGCCAAAGGAGAGCCTACTCCGAAGCACCGCCACAATCTGTCACCCTATGTGTTTGAGGCACTTCTTCCTGTGTATAAGCGCTTGTGTGATGAAGCACTTCTTAGTGACATGAACAAGGAAAGTCTCAAACAACAAAAATCTCCACTCTATGACATGGGCACGTACCTGCACCAAAGGAACAGCATGCGTCACTGTTCACTGTGCAAGCAGCTGTGGTTGAGGCTGCATGCAATGAAGTGTAATGCTGGGAATGAGAGAGCTTCAGCAGTCGTACTCAATGAACTGTGGCTGTATCCTGGCCACACCAAGCGCATGGCGGGGAAAGATCGGCACGCAGCAGCATGTGCACACAAGCGTGCCTCTGCTGAAAACTTGCAGCGTGCACTCAGAAGGCGTCACCGGAATGACTGCAACCAGGCAGACTATATTCCTGGATGCTAGTGATGTAATGGAAGTTGTATACGTTTTAATAATTCGTAGTCTTCTGTATTAAAAATAAGCTTCCTTTATTTTCTGTTTTTCATGTTCTCTCAAAATGTCGCTTTTGGTGTTTTCATAAATTTGCAGAAGGGATATCTCGACCTTCAGGGCACATAGAGCCATTACTTTTGCATTGGCATGTTAGCTACATGCGTGTAGCTCGAAAGGCCAGGAGCAGATTTTTAAATTTTGGCTTTTGAAATTTGTAAGTTGGCCACTGATTGCATCACATGTTGGCCATTTCTAAACATTAAATTTTAATTTGCTATAATATTGTTAACACCTGCTATATAAAAAAGTGCTCCAGCATCTCTTTTCTTTACATTTTGTAGTATCCAGCCATATGTCAATATTAACATTCTGGCTGGTAGTGAGCGTTCTTTCTATTGTACAGATAAACAATACACAATTAATTTCAGTTATTCTGAAATATTGGCCATATGCAAAATTTACTTCCATTTTTGAAACCAACATGACAAAGTCAGGGTGAGGATCTAAAAAAAATGTATATTTGAAAGTCCATGTCCCCCCTTAAGGCATCACATGCGCTGACTTCCAAGTAAATGTTATTATGCAAAGGCAAAAGATCTAGCAGAGCTGTATGTGTGCACAGGCATTCGTGTCAGGGGTGTAGCAGTGAAACGTGCTGTGGCAGTGTTGCAATTGATGCGAACGGCAGTGCAATGCCAGGAACTTCGTGTCATTTAAACGTGTACCTCATCACTTGATTGCCTACACACATGGCCAATAGGCTGGTGTTTTCATCCAAGTCATAGCGACAGCAGTATGCATTTGGACATATTGTCGATCACATTGCGTTATTCAGTAACAAAAAAATGGTTCATGTATTACAACATGCCAGGGTGTCTTTGTTGCTCTGAAGTTTTTACAATCTAGCAAGTCATGGAAATCGTAATTGAAGTACATTTGGACAATAGTGACGTTGATGATCAAGACTAATTGTGTTGTGAACTTAACGTCCAAACACTGATTCTTTCGTACTTAAAAAAGGTTTTTGTCTCATTGAGTAAGTTCAGCAGGAGTCAGTGAATAAGTCGTAATAGATATATCAGATTATAACATATTGTGAAGCAAAGCACTGTGCCCCTGCCTTAGTATGTCTGTCTACACAAAAAAGAAGTGCTTTGTGTGGGTGGAACTGTTAGTGTTTATGCTGGCTCTGACAGTGATCCTCATGCTGTTTCAGATGTGTCCGTGCCACCTGGAAAAACGTCGAACAAGTTGTATTGCTTAGGCTTCGACTGGAAGCCAGCTCGCCTGATTCTCAAACAGCATCCTTTTTTTTTCTTTGTTACTTAACACAGCAGCTTGATCTATGGTTGATTTATCATCGTGTTGGTGGTACAACCCTTTATTGATTGCTACCCATGCTATTCTTGTCTGGAGCAAGTCTAATGGCAAATTCGCTTGGTGTCCCATCATTTTACTGAAGTTATGAAAAAAATAAAGGGTTTTATTGCACTGACTGCTATGTAATGATCCGGGTAAAATAGATATACCCTGCAATGTATGAACAGAGAATGTAATACACAATGTGGAATATTGACTGTTTTCATGTATACATAGGTGCAATTGCATGTGTGAGGTAAGGGGTGAAGGCGGGGAGGGAGGGTTCGTTTCATGTCGCTGTTGCTTAAGAAATGCAACAGGATCATGGAAAGTGTTTACAATGCGCTATTGGAGTGAAAGAATCCCTTGTTTAATGCTCAAAGATGGGACTGTCCCACCACCTTCAAATTAAAAGTAATTTGACTATTTAGCCCTTCATTGAGTGTTGCCTGCAGGCAACTTACCAAAAATATTTTTGTTATTGCTATTTCTGTTATTATTTCTGCTATGTTATGTTATTATGTTATTATTTCTGTTATGTTTCTGTTGTTTTTGTTATTAGTATTTCTTTTACGTATTTCATGTACTTTTCATTTTTTTGTGTATGTATCCACTTTGTGTACCATGCTTGCCCTGTGTGCTTGAGTGTTTTGTGCACTGGGAACGGGTCGGGGAAGGGGACTGACACTTAGTCAGGCATTCGTGCCATTTTGACAGCCTCTTTGACAGAGATTCTCTGTATTTTTTTCTGCCAAATAAACATTCGTTCATTCATTCATTCATACACTGACTTCCTGTGCTCCTTCTGACTTTGCAGATTCCTTGCGATTGGCATCCCGTGAGCAGTACCTTTCACTCGTGTCTGTATGTAGCCGGCTGCATTGCTGTCGTCAGTGCACTTACAAGACTAAGCACAAGAAGCACATGACCCAACACCTGCGCATGCACACAGGCGAGCGTCCCTTCAAATGCCACCTGTGCCCGGAAGCGTTCACTCAGAAGAACAGCCTGACACGCCATCGTGTGCGCACCCACCTGGCAGAGCACCCGTACAAGTGCCACGTGTGCTCGGATGCATTCATTCAGCGCAGCTGCCTGACACGCCATCTGCGCACCCATACAGGCGAGCACCCCTACCAGTGTCACCTGTGCCCGGAAACGTTCACTCAGACTAGCAACCTGACACGCCATTTGCGTACCCACACTGGAGAGCGTTCCTTTTCCTGCGAACACTGCAGTGCATCCTTTTCGCGGAAAGACCACCTCACCAACCACATGTTCTGTCATGCAGGGAAGAAGACTTAGCGGTCAGGAGCTTGCAGTTTCTTTTTTTCTAGATTGACTGATTTGATTTTGACACATTGATTGACATATGTCCTGTCACTTGGAGGAGAAGCCCTAAAGGCCAGGGTGTCACAAGTTTTGTTGTGGACGAACTAATTGATTTTTTTTCGGCATAAAATTTTTTATAAACTGAATTGAGAGATATCCAGCTCTCTATATTGTAGAGCTTTTCTTTTAATATTACTTTAAATATTACCGTTAAAAAAGATATAATGTGCCAAAATCAAGATTGTGGGATAAAATTGAACAAAGTTTTTAAAAACACGCTTGTATCTACTAAAAAATAACAAAAATGATGATATGTACAAAATATATTGCTATCACTCTCTCTGAAAAAAATTAAAAAATTTCATTGAGCAGTTGTTTCACTACAAAATTTAAGTGCCAGCTCTTTTTTCATTCATTTAATCATCCTTATTCATTCGCATTCCATACCCCTGTATGCCCTGAGGTATTTAACCTCGCATTAAAAAAAAGTGCAAGCACTACACTTTGGTGTTCCGGGCTGCGGCCGTCGATGTTCCGGGCTGGCTTGCATCGTCGTCGGTCTCAGATTCAAAGTCTGACGAACAGTTAGCATCCTCAGACTCGCTGCTGCTCAGTCCATCAATAAAATCAGCCACAGACACAGAGAAATCAAGAGATCTGTGATTTTTCGAAGCGCGTGTGCCGCTTCCGGAATGTGTTCAAAAATTAACACCTGGTGGGGAAAAAGCAAACTGCTTAGAAAACAAAGATATAGTTCTCCTCCTTCACATCCTACCGCACAGTGTCTGTGAGCAGTGCAGAAGGTCTCGAAAGCGGTGTTTCAAATCATTAATGGCGGGCGGCCATTTTTGCGTTCTTCTTTGACGAGGGCAAAAACTTCGCAACGCATTCAAAAATTACCGCCTTGGAGAAAAAAGCTAACTACTTAGGAAACGAAAGAACAGTTCTCTTCCTTCATGTCTGATAGTGCAGTGTGCGTTAGTGGCGCGGAAAGTCTAGAAACCGGTGTTTCAAACCGTAGTTAGCAGGCTAACAACGCCGAATGGGCGCGGTATGGGAATAGTTAAAGGTCCTGTGTCGGACTTGCAGTTGAGCACTTGCAAACCCCATAACACTGGTCTCCATTCACACACCAACGCAACGACTTGAGAAGTGAGCACTGCAACTTTAAAGACGCCATCGGTGATCTTTATTGATGTCTTGTCTGGAAACCAAGTGAAGCTTGTATGCTGTATTGAAATAATGTTGTGGGTGTTGCCTCTGGCTGGAATCTGCCGCTGAGATATTCAAATATGCAGACTGGGAAATTGTGCATGTGCACTCATGTCACATGTATTGCATCATCCAGGGTTCAGTGGAACAGCGTCTGGCGAGTGCTGTACATTTTCTTCTTGAAAGCAAACAAACACTCACAAAAGTTTGAACAAGAAGCAATTTTTGTCACGTTTCGAGTGTCGTACGGGTTTTTCGTTCACATATTTTGTGATATGTGAATGAGAGACCCATAGGGAACTCAAAATTTCATAAAAACTCCTTTTGTTGAAATTTTGGCATGTGTTTGTCTTGCAAGAATTGATGACAGTATGATATTTCTCACAATTAGCATTAAAGTAGTTTAGTGACAAACTGCATTACCACTGCCAACATGCGTCATGTTTGAGGCGTGAAAATGCATCCAGGTTCTCATCTCGCGCGTCCCTCTAAGACTGCACAATCTAGCACTGCCACAGCGAAGTTTGTACATGTCACATGTCTGAATATATATAATGCAAGTTTGATTCTGCCCAGCATCAGAGAATTTCTAAAGGTTTCTTTTTTTACATTGATGAGTACCACACATACCCACTATGGCACATACCCAATTACCAAAGTTGCCATCAAAGAGGTTCGTTGAATAGCAGCAGGTACTCAATGTCACATAAAGACCAAAATTGGTCTAACGGTTGGTTTTGAGCCCAGATCCTTCATCACAGCATCATTGTGCTCAGCCCATTAACCGAATGACTCAAGTTGGCAAGAAAATGGTTAGAGACAAAGATGGCTATTGAAAAGGGCCTAAAGAATCCTGTGAATGCTAAGCGAATTAGAAATTAAGAGCAGTGGCTGGAAATGTTGTTTTTACTTTGTACGGCATATAAAGTTCCCGCTGGTGTCATGGTTTTGGAATATGTAAAACACATGCCAATTGGGCTCTTTACACAGGTGCATCCAGCAGTATTGCAGCTTCTGACTCGTCTGAGCAATCTGGCAACTTCAAAGAGTGCAAGTGCCTGCCCACCAAGCCTGCAGAGCTTCATACAGAAATTTAGTGAAGGAGATAGCCCGGACCATAGCCAGCATAGCAACAGCTAGTAGGGCTTGTCCTACTCGACAGCATGCTGCCACTGCTATTCTCTCCTTAGCCGGCTGAGCAGGCACAGTGCACATGTCAGAGGTGCAGTGTTCTACTTCCTATATTGTATTCCTTTGTGGTACTTTCTATTTATTATTATTTCTGCACGTAGGCATACACACACGCACACTCACTCACTCTCTTTCTTTCCTTACCATAGGGGATGCGGCAGAAGTTAAGATAACATTCACATATTACATGTCCTGTGCAGTGTGCTTATCCTTGCCACATGCCCTCAACCTTACCCATATACAGTAGAGCCTTGTTGATACGTTCCCGTTGTGGAGATGGGTTTGCACAAGACTCACCCTAGGAGCGACGGTCAGGAATGGGCACAACGCCCCTCTACAGGACACGGCGCTTCTGCAGTAGCGCATAAAGGCGCTACGGCAGGGTTCGTCAACTCTCCGACACGGCGCAGAGAAGGCTCCAGAGTCAGATTGCCAACAAACGCGGGTTTATTCACCCAAGATACAGCATAGTGTGACAGTCTTGGTGCTTACGGGCAAAGGCTTACCGCAAGAGCAATCAAGTATGCGAGCCCACTGCGCTAGGGCTAACCGGTAAGCAGCCCGCCAAGCGTGAGGACGATGAGTCGCAGCAGCAAATGCCTAATGTAGCAGACCGTCTTCTTCCCGGGACTGGCCGCTGGGTCCTCTTCGCTTCGGCTCCGCACTGTGACAGCGAAAATTGCCAATCGCTGATATCTTGAGTGCCCACAACTACACGAACGCCTTCATATAGGTGAGCACTCTCTACTGACCCCTCTTAAGGTTTGGGCGAGCCCCAGGAGGGACACCAGGCCCGAAAACCCGGCGCCTTTGTGCCACTGCCGTGCTAAGCCTCGCGACGCAACCTCCCCTACTGTGGCCAGCATGGAGGTTCAAGTGCAAGGTACGGACATGGACCCGAGCCAGTATGACCCTCGGGACTGGACCCAATTAAGTCCTGAGAGCCCAAGCGAACCACCGGGAAACCAGAAAAGCGACCCAAGGTACAAATGCCGATCCTGTCGGTCGGGAGACGCGGAAGACCGCCACAACTCCCGCACCACACAGCTCCTCGACGCCGCTATGTGTGCTCCATACAGCTGCACAAAAGATCAAGCCAACGGCCGGCTCTTCCCCCAGACGAATATAAAGTCGTCTTCCGCTCTTGGGGAGGCCTTGACCTGACGACGCACTAGCCACGCTACTTCCTCAACGCTCTCATGCAGGCCGCTGCACTGACCAACCCATCTACGCTGACACTTCAGATTCACCCCGTCAATAACACTTGCATAGTGTCTGCGGCGAATCAAGATGATGCTCTCAAGCTCGTACATCATCTACGACCGATTTGAGTATGCCATGGCGGCATATGTTGCACCTCCTGATGGCTCTGTTCGGGGAGTTATTACGAACGCCTACTGGAAAGAATCAGCACAAGGACTTGTAGCAGACTTGATCGTCCGCAATCCCCACATTACTATACTAGATGCTCAACGGATGGGACTCACACGTTCAATAGTCATCGCCTTTGGTCAAGCCATCGTCCCCCGAAAAATTGTTTATGGTGGAGAGCTGCATCTGTGCACGCCCTATACACCAAGGGTCGAAACCTGCAGTAACTGCTGGACCATAGGACACCTCACAGATGTCTGTATCCAAGCTAGGACACACAAGTGCCCCAGATGCGGCGAGTTACACCCGAAGGAGCCAACTCCAACATGCAATCCAGTCTGCATCATTTGCCAAGGCCCGCATTTGTCCGGGACCCGGGAATGCAAGCACCATTACCTCCATAGGACAACCAAGCCCACCTCCGAATGCGAAGCACGATCCCAGCGACGAGTAGACAACCACTTAGTGTGTAGTGCAGGATCCGTACGCCCAGAACCATCTGCCAGCCAACAAACAGGGCGCTCCAAGAGCTCGGACCAACCGACATGGGCCGACAAGCTGAAGACGCCCAACGTGACCATAAATAAGCAACACCCCGCTTACCTCAGACCTCTGTGACCAGGAGCTTCGGGCTCTTCACGTGGAGGTAAGCCACCTCACAACACTTTTAACGCACAACCCTGTTCCCCCCTCCTCCCCACCCCTACATCTCTCCCCAGAACGAATCCTCCCACCCACTGTATAGAGTAACCCGACACACCTGCCATACCCCCCCTCTCACCCCCCCCCCCTAGAAAGAAACGCACGTTGGACTCGCATGACGATTATCAGGCTGATCTCGAAGACTTGGAATCCAAATATGATGCTTAATTGGTAGCTCTGGAGGCGCGCCTTGAAATTAAATTCACAACACTCGTCGAGCAGCTATCTTGTCGCCTTGAGCAATAGGTGGACAAACGTTTCACACGCTTAAGCCTAACTCTCAACATACTTGTGCACAATTTGAGACGTGCCTTTAGAGGCTAGAGACAAATACCAGCTCTTCACGTGAGGGGTCCCCTACATCCATCCTACACCCACCTACTCCTCCTATCCCGCTTCCGTTACTACCAAGAAAACCTATTCTCACCCCACCCATGCTCCAAAATGGCGGGCCGGGATAATTCTACCCACCTATCACTAACCCAATGGAACTGCCGCTGCTTTCGAGGCAAGCGTGCGCCGCTGCAACTCTTAATACCTACCCTCCCTGCCATATACCTAAAGCTCCTTTTGTTACAGGACACACAGCACCAAGCCAAACTTCACAGTTATCACACAGTGCACTCAGACACCGCCGACAACACTCGGGTGTCCACACTGACACATCGCACTATTACCTACCAAGAACACACAATCACCTCCACGACCCCATGCGTCCTCATCGAAATCATCCCCATGAAACGTAGTACAGCTCCAATCTTTTTTGCCAACATATACCACACCCCATGCCAAGCCATGACCACTCTCGATGCTCTACTCCAGAAAATCCATCGCATCATGGGCCGAAATCCCCTACTCATAGGAGACGACCTTAACTCTTAGCATACAGACCGGGGTTATCGGTACACCACAACACCGGGTCGCAGGCTTTGGACTACCATCCAAGACCTAGCTGCGCCTTACTACACATAACTTTCACACACCAACCCGAATCGACAATAGGGTAACCATGGACACTAGTCCGGACCTTACACTCAGCCGTTGCCTCGAAGGCCTCTCGTGGTCACGTTCGCAACACACACTCGGAAGCGACCATTACAATATCGCAATACAAATACCTCACACACAACACCGCCCTCGACTCCTAACCCACAATCTTATTAAATGGGACGCAATCCGGTTCGCACGCCGATAACTCCCAAACACCCCAACACAAGACATTGATCATAGGGTCGCATCTCTCCTAAACAACATAACTGCACACATACAACGCATTACCACGCCACCCGACACCCCAACACTGGACACGCGCCTAGCCCACCCTGGGAGGCACACCATGGACAGCATCTTGGAGAGATGGAAACGACAGAAAGATAATAGAAAGTTAAAACAATGACTGGCCATGCTACAGACACAAATTGCTGCGCACGCCTAGGAGCTGTGCTGTTCCAACTGGGGTCAGGTGTGCAACAGTATATCTGGCAACCTCTCTACCAAGAACCCATGGCAATTCCTACGGCACCTTGTTGACCCCATACACTCGCGCACAGCGTCACAACACCACATTACATGCCTCATTCACAACTCCACGCTTTCCCCCGACACCCTTCTGGACCAGCTCCGGACAGAACACATGGCACCCGGCACCTCCATCCCTCTATCACCCTACACAGGAGTCCCGAATGAGGCCCTGACACCAATATTTCGAAACAAATGGTCCGCATGGCCCTCCAAAACATCCGCACAAACTCTGCACCAGGATAGGACAGAATAACAAACTCTATGCTCCGTAATCTGGATGATCAATTTATCACATCGATTACAGAATATTTTAATCAATGCTGGAGAGAGGGCACCCTGCCACAGTCCTGGCGCCACGCCAAAATTATCATCATCACAAAACAGAACAAACCCCACACCGTATCAAACCTCCACCCCATATCACTCACATCATGTCTTGGGAAACTGCTCGAGCATGTTGCTTTAAACAGACTCAATCAGCATATGCATGACAACAACGCACATCCACACAGCATGGTGGGCTTCCGCCTAGATCTCTCCAACCAAGATGTCATGCTTCAGTTGACGCACATCTTTGACCCTCTCATCCCTGCTCATACTAAAGCCGTCTTCGCCCTGGACTTGTCCAAGGCCTTTGATCACATAGAACACCAAGCGATCATGGCGGCTCTCTCCCCCTTCAATGTAGGCGCCCGCATGTACGAGCATTCCTCTCGGCACGCACGGCCGAGGTTCATATGAGTTCCCATGCATACCCTCCATACACCCTCAGCGGAGTGGGCACTCTGCAAGGTTTTGTCCTTTCTCCTTTTCTCTTCAATTCCACACTCATTCCCTTAGCCTGCACTCTTCACAATATCCCTCACCTTCACCACACCCTCTATACAGACGACATCACTCTGTGGACCACCCACGGCAGTGATGGTGACATAGAGGAAACCTTACAAACCACCACAAACATCACACAACAGCATGGACAAAGCATTGGTCTCTCCTGTTCCCCGGAAAGCTCTCAGATACTTCTTATGCGTCCCTCACCACATACTCTTCCCACGGCCCCCATCACCGTTACTCTTGCCGGACACCCTATCCTGGAGGTCGACACACTCCGTATTTTGGGCCTTCACATTCAGAGCAACGGCCGGAACACTCACTATCCGGAAACTCAAGCAGGTGAAGACCCGCCGTGGTTGCTCAGTGGCTATGGTGTTGGGCTGCTGAGCACGAGGTCGCAGGATCGAATCCCGGCCACGGCGGCCGCATTTCGATGGGGGCGAAATGCGAAAACACCCGTGTGCTTAGATTTAGGTGCACGTTAAAGAACCCCAGGTGGTCAAAATTTCCGGAGTCCTCCACTACGGCGTGCCTCATAATCAGAAAGTGGTTTTGGCACGTAAAACCCCAAATATTATATTATATTATTATCAAGCAGGTGAAGGATGTATTGTCGCACCTCATCTGCAGAGTTTCCGGCAAACACTATGGCATGAAGGAGCAAGATTTGTGTCGTCTCATTCATGTCTTCGTACTCCGCCCAGCAGCTAGTTTCCTGTACACAATTCCATACCTTCGACTTCAAGAAGAAATCGCCACCCTGATGCTATGCTTCGTAAAGCCTACAAGGTGGCCCTACAGTTCCCCCCTAACATGCAAACCACCAAACTTCTCGAGCTTGGGCTCCACAACACGACACACGAACTATAGAGGCCCACAGACAAGCACAATACACTCGCTTAGCTCAAGTCTTTCACAAGACGTTACATACTAGACGCTCTCCAAAGTCGCATACCAGCAGCCGACCCTACACTCCTACCCGCTTCCCTCCCCATACACACTCAGCTCATAGTAAAACCCCTCCCTCGGAATACCCCTGCCACCTATTATTCGGCCCGCCGCAAAGCCCATTTAAAAGCTCTCGACAAATTTTGCGGTTTTGAAGCCGACGGCGTATTGGTGGACGCATCCTGCACGGGCGAAGATGCGGCAGCTGTAGTTGTTGGCAAAACACTCGAACCCATCGCAACTCTCCACCTTCCTGGTGCATCCACCTCGGAATCCTCTGAAGGAGCGGCGATCGCGCTTGCCCTCACACACACTGGTGCCTGGTACGTCCTGAACCGACTCAAAAACCGCACTCCTAAATTTTGCATGACAACGAGTCCACGAGGCCACTTTCCGCATTCTCGGCTCGCCCTCCGCAAACCCGCCCGCCATGTGGAACTGATCTGGGTGCCTGTGGAATCTGGGAACCCCAGCAACGAAGCCGCCAATGACCACGCCCGAGGTCTCATCAACCGGGCGATGGCGGAATCGTAGTCGAGCTCTTCCCGGGAGCGCATGCACTCGTTCAGCGAGTCGACCCAAGCATATATCGCGCCGAACGCCAGCTATAACCCAGCCCCCACCCCACCAACCCCTTGAGAATTATCACCAAATATTATGGCGCCGCCTCCAGACACGCACCCTTCCCTCCCCCTATTTCCTATCCCGCATCACCCGGGAGCATACACCCCGTCGTGTGCTCAATGCACTCACCCTCATGCTACGTTTACCCACATTCTCTTTGAATGCCCGGCGGACCCACCCCCGTGGGGCCCGGAGCTCCTCACTACCTGGGAGGAATGGGAGACCCTGCTGCGCTCAACTGACCCGGCCAGGCAGAAGATCGCCATTGACCAGGCTGCCAAGTCATGGAACTCCATGAACTCACAAACATGTAGTGCAGTGGGGTCGTGCGTGGACCCTGGGACCTACGTGCCCAAACCCCTTGGTCAAATAAAGTTGTTTCTCTCTCTCTCCCATGTAGCAAATTCGTTGCGGGCCTGTGAGCATCTGCCACGGCGATGAAGCGCTCAGCGATAGAGAGCTCGGGTGGAGAGGGCACCCGGGGGCCGCCACTCGGGAGGCCAATCAGGGTGGATCCCGGTGACACTTGCTCGCGCGGTGATTCGAGCCGTGGTGATAGAAGCACGGTTCGCACTAAAACCCCGTAAACTTCATAAAGATGACACTCTCCTTCTCCGCCTTCACTCCTCGTTTCTCCTCTGTCATGCTCCTTCCTCGACCGTGGCGCCGCCTACACTGCTCGAGCGTAGCAACGGCGCCAACATGCGCTCCTTCTTCTTCTACTTCTTCGTGATTTGGGAGAGGGAAAATACGCTCAGTTCTGCAGCCCATATGGGAGCACGGCGCAGCGTAATGGAGAATGGGGGCGGGGAAAGTAAGATGAGAGGATAGAGGGGGAAAGGGAGAGTAGGTTTCAGGCAGCAGACGTCAGCATCATCCAGGGGTGATGGCCGGCGCTCGGGCAGAGGCCGTGCGAGGCCGAAGTCTATTGGCGATCTAGGAGCCCGTTTGTGTACACATATTCAAGCAGGCTTGCCAGTGCTGGGAGGTGGTAGCGGGCCGGGAAGAGCAGGTGTGTCTCTGAGGTAGCCGGGAGTCCATACCGTCGGTAGGTGGCAGTGCCTGGAGCGCGCTCCTGGGCTAATGCAGGACAGGTGCAGAGTAGGTGCTCGAGGGTCTCGGCGTCACCGCACCTTCTGCAGGCCGACGAGGCGATGCGTCCCTTGGCATGGAGCCTAGCTGCCGTCCACACGGAGCCCGTGTGCAGACGAAGGAGTGTGGAACGGTCCCGTCGCGAGAGGCCGTTCTCAGGGAGGAGTTTTGGGGCGCGGTTGGTAGCTACCCTGCTATCCGGATGGCTGGATGTGAGCAGCTGTTTGAGTCTCTGCCTGGAGAAGTCCGATCCTGCGACTGCTCCGGTGAGTGGAACGGTCGGGTGGTGGGCGGCCTGAGCAAGGACATCCGCCTCCTCGTTTCCAGCGATCCCTACGTGGGAAGGCAGCCAGTGGAAGGATATGGCTACGCCCACTGCAGAGAGGGCCGAGATTTTTGCTCTCAGGAGGGTCTGAGTGACTCCGTGTCGATGGTGATCGGAGAGTGCTTGGAGAGCCAGTCGCGAGTCACTTAGCACCGCCACTGGTTTTGTCGGGGGGTCCTCGGCCAGGAGATCTGCAGCCAGGTGGAGTCCCGCCAGCTCAGCTGCTGTGGAGCTCGCGCGAAAAGGAAGTCGGCACTGCCTGCTCCTGCCCTCAGATGGGATGGTACATGCCGCCGCTGCGGAGCAATTGGAGAGCACGGAGCCATCCGTGTACACGAGCAGCCTGCCGTCCAGCTCTTCCAGGAGTTTGCCAGTAGCTGCCTGTTGTAGTGCTGCTGCTGGCGTCCGGCGCTTTGATGCTCCATTCAGGGATAGGTGCACCTCTGGAGGCTTCTCGTGTGGCGGAGGTGTGACCATGGGCACTGGTCGCTGTACAATCAGCTCCTCGTAGAGCTGACAGAGGCCCCCCATGCGAGATAGTGGCTGGCTCCGCAGTCGGCAGAGCAGAACCCCGCCATCTGGAGCACGGTGCAGACGGTCAGTGTGCCCAAGGGCACGTTGGAGCATGTGCAGCGACAGTGGCCATTCGCCAGCCTCAGCCAGTGTGGCAGCAATTCGAGAGTGCTTGGGGAGACCGAGGATGCTCCTAACTGCACTCCTGTGCAGTCTCTCGAGTTGTTGCTTCCTGGCTGGAGATAGTAGAACCAGCGGCAGGGCATATAGCAGGATGGATGTGGCCGCCGCTTGGTTCATCCGCAGCGCCCACTTGACGGTGCAGCCCCGACCACGCTGCTGCATCTTGCTCACTGCCCCCTGGACTCTTCGTACTTTGGAGGTGACAGCCTTGACAGCAGGAATCCAGGAGAGCCGATGATCAATGGTTAGGCCTAAATACGTGACCTGCCGCTTCCATGGGACGGTGGTGTTTGCAATGCGCAGCTGTTTCACGTAGAGGCGTGCGGAGGCTAGCGGGTGTACAAGTAGTGCCTCTGTCTTTGCCGGGGACACGGAGAGGCCAATGCCACCGAAGGAGATGACCGCTTCTAATGCCCGCTGTAGAGAGCCCCGGATGGCAGCGATGCTTCTCCTGGGTCCTCGTATCCACAGCGCCACATCATCTGCCTAGATAGCGCAGCAGACTGGGTAGCGGCTGTTAGCCGGTAGTGCTGCTGCGAGTCCTGCCAGTGCCAGGTTGAAGAGGAAAGGGCTCAGCACTGATCCCTGCGGGACACCGGAGGTAATGTCTCTGGGATCGCTGAGCACCTTGCCTACCCGTACATGAAAACTCCGGCCCACCAGGAAGGCAGAGATGAAGCCCCGGAGACATCCGGTGACGCCTAAGCAGTCCAGTTTAGCCTCGATCACCTCGTGCGGCAGCCGGTCAAAGGCACTCTGGACGTCCAGGAGCAGCAGCATGGCGACGTCCCCACTGCCCCTGGCATCCTCCAAGGTGGCCACCACATCTGCGATGGAGTCCGCCGTTCAGCGCTTTTGCATGAAGCCAGATTGCTGTTCTGCAAAGTACTTCTGCTGGGCAGCTATCCATTCGAGCCGTGATAGGGCCATCTTCTCCATCAGCTTGCATATGCTGCAGAGGTAAGGGAGACTGGCCTGTAGGAGGAGAGCGAAGTCGCAGGCTTCCGTCGCTTCAGCATAGGCACCACCACAGCCGTCAGCCAGTTCTCAGGCAGGACCCCGGTGCTCCAGTAGGAGCTGAACTGCTCCAGGAGTCGTACCCGTTGTGGCTCTGCAAGGTTACGCAGCATCTGACAGGTTATCCCGTCGGTTCCTGGAGCACTCCGTCGTCGTGTGAGAGCTATAGCGCCGACTCGAGCTCGTGCATGCGGAGAGGCTCGCTGCATAGGGCGGAGATCTGTGCTGCCACCCACTCTGGATGGTGGCAGGGGGGGAGGCAGCGTTTTGCGGCGACCGTCGAGGGCAGGATCTGCGGGACTGGAGACCTCTCAGCAAACCGGTCGGCTAGGCGCTCGACCAGGGCCCGCTCGCTGATGCCCATGAGGACGGCCGCGGTTAAGGACTGGCGTTGCGCGCTCGGAGCATCCATCAGTGACCTTAGCAGGCGCCAAGCTCGAGCACCATCTGGATTGCGACTGATGGAGGAGGAGAGGCTCTCCCAGCTTTGCCGTCTGCGTCGTCGGCAGACAGCATCCACGCGGCGGTAGGCCGTCCATTGTTCCGGCAGCATGGTGCGCCGGGCCCTGCGTTCCACACGGCGCCGAGCAGCTCCTCTCCATAGAGTTTTCTACAAAAATTTTTGTAGGAAACTCTATGCTCCTCGCCACTCCGTAGACGTGCGTGCGTCTGTGTTTCGTACAAAAATAACGTCACCCGATCCTAGGTGCCTTGGGATAGGATCGTTTAAGGACTTTGGAGAGGGCGCGGTGGTGGTGCCAAGTAATGTCATGGCGCCATGTGCCGTGTTGAATCGGCGTTCTACGCCGACCGCTGGTTATATGAACCGTATGATGTCTCTGCATTGGGTTCAGTATTTGTTGGCGAAAAGTCGTGCAGTAGTAGTGGTGTGGCATGTCGGCTTTGGTCTCGGTGAACTCTGCTGGTGTGAGACCCGTATTTCTGAAGAATTCAGTGGTGCTGACGTTCGAAATATTCAATTAGCGTAGCGCCTCGGCAATGCAATTTGCGAACCGGCGCTGTGCAGCAGCGTCGCCGTGTTCGCTCTTTTCGGCAGTGTCATCACATCGCACATGTACCTTTACTTGACGGGCGTCGTAGGCGGAGGTATATTGCACGTGTTCTTCGCCACGACTTACGTTACGTAATATAATGCTTAAGGTGGTGTTTGCTCACAACTGTTCACGCGTCCTTGCAATGGTGCAGCGAACGCATGTTTTCAATCGTGTTCAGCGCTAGTGCGCTATCCGTGACTTCATGTGGTTTAATTTTACCGTGGGCTTTACGACAATTATCGCGTAGTGAACATAACGCAGCTTTAGGGACATCACATGGTCAGCCAGAATTGCACGAACTAAAATGCAGAGTAGATGTTTAATATTATTGGTACTAAGGGCGCGATAAACAGTGAGGTAGAGCTTAATACTGTGCCCTGTGATGTTCAGCTGCATCTTTGCCCGTTTTTCGCGCTCTTAGCTTTAGCATTTGGACGCAGGGTTCTGTGCAAAGTTGGAACAAATGAATGTGTATATGCGTCTGCACTAACTTCACCGCAACACATTTGTGTAATGCGATGAAGCAAGCAGTGTATTGCGGTGATGGGATGTATGGCAGCCCTAGTTCCAGCTTTGACGTCCTTGTTACCCTGAAGATGCTGCCCCGCCCGCTTTACTATAATCTCAGGTGCTCTCGAACTCTATATTTCCGGCATTTTTATTTTCACATGCTGAATAGTCCCACCGCAATACATATATGTAGTGAGGTGAAGCTCATCTTCAAATTCGCTTTCCTGAGCACAGAATACTCGGTCGAGGTGAGCTGAATGAACATCACCCACATTGGGGATGCAAAGACATGCTGCCAAGAGGATGCCACCTTGACGAAGCAGACACCACAGACAACAGATTAGCAAGTGACACCATCTGTCCCAACTTCCACACCCTCCATTAAAACCAGAAGGGAAGTACACTTGCCTAGCATGGCAACTGGAGCCTTCATCCAGTGTCAGTGTGACTCTGCCCCAAGAGGCAGCAACCATTATCCGATATAACACTTGATGTAGGGGTGAAAATGTTTCAGGCTGGGACCATTTCTGTGATGCACTTGAGTCTGCAGAATGTGAAGGTGTTGAAGAATCGCTAGCAACACAAATCCTTTACACTCTGCAAAGAGCGACGTGCGAACTAGAGCTTACTGGGGCAACATCCAGCCCTGACAAGCACCTGCTGCAACTTTGGGGTAAGCAGGCCAAGCTGCATACTGCATACTTAAATTTTGGCTACACGCCAAAATTTTGTGCGAGCAACTCTGATCAATGTTCTGCACAAGACTGAGCAGGCAAGAGGTCATGCTAAGAAACTTGCCAGAGACTAGTGGATGGACCACTGTGCATCGGTTGAATGTATAGGTCTCATTAAGCTGTGACACATTCTCGGCTATAACAAGATGAATGAAGTACTGTATTACTATTGAAAACACGCTGCTCGATCTTCAGTGCACATCTGAGAAATTTGAGGAACAAGCTGCGGATGCTTTCCCTGACTACCCCAGAGTGACTGATCATCACCAGAGTTGTACGCACCTTAATGACCACTTGCCAAAGAAGAAATGGAAAACTTCTTTGTGATGGCAGAACCTGTTGTTGCTCTCGAGCATGTCAACATTTAAAGCGCACGTGGCAAAGATGGGAGTCATCTTGCAGATTTTGATGAATCTCGCCGAAATGAGGAAGCGAGCGTTATTGCTTGTAATCAATGAAATCTGGAATATTGAAATTCCCCTGAGAGCGGAAACACTTGGTAATGATGCCACTATCGAAACCAGGCAAGAAACCCGACACCATAGCCAACCTTTGTTCAGTCTCACTCACATTGACAGTGTGCAAATTGACTGAAGGAATGTGCCTCGTGAGGCTGAACCAGCATCTGGGAAAGAAAAGACTATTTCCACCTGTGCCAGATTAGATTGTGGCCTAAGTTTGACATGTGCGACAATAGCCTTTTTCTGCATCAAAGCATCGCCAATACCAGCCGCTTCGGGGGAAAGATATATGGGTTCTTAGTCACAGTCGAAAAAAGAAGAATGTGGAGCACAGTCTGCAACGAGGAGGTACTGGTGGCCTTTCGTGAAGCCTGTCCAGGCATTAGGGTTGTCAGTGTTGCCAAAGCCTCTTATGCAGCCAAATGCTTGAAATATGAAGTTACAGTAAACAGCCAAAGACTTTTACCAACTGCACAGGTGGAAATGCAGGTAAAACCAAGACCAGCACACGTGGTTGCAGGAGTGATTCGCTGATGAGGTAAGAAGGTGACTTACACTTGGTGATAAGGTATACCAAATGCAGGTATGCACAGTATATATATATACTGTTAGGCCGAAACAGATGAATTTTCTGCAAAGCAATATCAAAAGCTCGTTTTTTTTTTCACAATGCCACTCGTGCTTTAGGTACGTGTGGACAGGGTTATATAAAGCTGCATAGGCAAAATTATACTAGATACAGCTGTTCAGTGTAATATTTTTTCTGGGCTAAATTCTTGCTCCTTGAACTCGTTCGAGATCATTAACTGTAGCATCAAAGTAGAGGACCGCTACCAGAACAAAGGCATGTAGTGTGCCCACCTGAATTCTTGTGCTTGTGCTAGTCTTCTTGTTACAGCTAACTCCCCTGGTTGTTCTGATCTCTACTGGTGTTTTCACTGCAATTCCCAAATTTCTTGCTAGAATATTACAGATAAAGTTCTTATTGTGCTGAGAGTATTAAAACATACAATCAAAAGATTGGCAGTCCACAATTCTACATTTCAGCCACTCTGCTGAAGGTACAGTCGTGGTGAATACTGATCCTGGAGAGCGGGATCTAGCCAAGAGGTGCCATGATTGACTAACACCTGCTCAATGTCTGTATACTGTATATAGAGCTGGCGTCCATGCCTTGAAGTTCACCTTCCCACTTCTGAAGGCAGTCCTATGTTAAATTTTCTTACATGTAATGACAGTGATTGGGTGCATCTGCTTCATTAATCTTCTTCTAGTGCTTGGCTTCTCAGATTTATGGATGGGGCTGTTGGTGTCTTGTTTTCCTCAAGCACAGCGCGAGACCTAGCAATGGGTAGCCCAAATATAGATTTGAGAAAACCAAAACGACATCAGCAGTAAGAAGCTAAAGGGTTGTTTTGGTGGAGACCAGTGGCCAAGTCCGGATATGAAAGAGGAGGAAGTAAAGTCGAGTCTTTCCACTTCAACACTGGGAGGCACAACTCCCACAAATAAATACGACTTGTACTTATTTTACTTGTTTAAAGGAGATTACTGACTTGCATTGGCAAATGCTCACTTCAACAAACACCGCATGAAGCAAGCTTCCTGCGCATATTTCACCAGCTACTGCATCATTGTTTCGCATTATAAGTAAAACTAATTTTATTTATGCCACAAATTGCCCAATTTTGTGTTTTGCAGTAGGATGTTAGCAGTGCTATTAAGGCACTTAAATGCTCGTGAATAGTAGTAGAGAAAAAAAAATAAAAGAAAGCAGTGGCTTTTTGTGCATAGACTATGCATATGCCTGGTGCTCTTATGGTCATTTTTTGCCTATCTGCTAAACCATTCTAAAAAAGAAAAGCTTCTACACAATTATTGTGCAGTCAGACCACAACTAAACCAGAGGTATCCTTGGTAAGCAAAGTATATTGATTTGGTGACATTTTCTGCAGCCCTGTGCATTGGGCTTTCTTTCCTTCCTTTTCAGCTGTGCAGGTTCATTAAGAAGTGAGAAGACAGTTTGACAATTTTAATAATTGAGATTTCGCAAAACCTTTTTTGGGTTTTTTTTTCAGACTCTGCACATTGCATTTTAAGGTGCATTTCCCGTATTTTTTTTTTATGGGTAGGGCATGTTAACATTTTTTACACCATGTCAAGTATGTGATGCCATAGTGTTCTTGGATGGAGTCTTGCCCTTTCATTCTGTACAATATGATGTCGGTTTGTTGTGTCCAAGGTCGTTTTACATTTGAGTGTGATTGTAGCATTTTGCTATGTTTTGCCTCTGTCACCCAAGCTTGAAAGATTGCTACCCGTTGCTGGTGTTGACACGAGACTTTTTTTTTTAATTAAAGGAAGTCTGTCACTCATCCTGTGCACTGGTTGTCTTTTGTCTCTTTGAATTGCAATTTGTTGCCTGTATTTGCTCTTTTGTTGCATTTCAGATTAGGAATGGTTATCATAATTGACATTTAACCATATTGCACACAATGTGCATATGTAATTGTAATATATGGCCACCAGAAATATAACAGAAGTTAATAATTCAAGAATGGTGCCTTTGCATGGTGGTGCAGCCATGAATTGTGGCTGTAAGTAGCAGAGCTGCAGGTAGCACTGCTTCTGCAGAATATAGTTCAACTCTACTACTTTCAAACATTATTGTTTTTATCTGCATTTGTATAGCTCCAGTTCCTGTGAACGACACAGATCTGGTGGAAGACCTGCAGTTGAACACCTGCAGTTGGGTCCAATGAATAGCCAAATTTCTGCCCGTTTTCATGTTATTAGCATATTAGTAAAGGCAGTCGTTTTTCTAGTAGCCTGTTTGCCCAGTGTAGAAGCCGCTGCAAGGTGTCAGGATCTCATACACATATTCAGCTTTGCAGGGGAAACAGCATCTGGCACACAGTTTGTCACTGGCCATATATTCGGGGCAAGTTGAGTTTACTCACTAGCAAAGGGAGAACCAAGCTTGTTGGATGTGAAGTAAACCGCCTGTATACTCAGTGGCCTTCTTCATTTCGTGTGACATATGTGGTTATAGCGACCCTTGTTTTAAGCACTACTTGTCCAGCAGCGGTCGTTTGCTTTTGAAACACTCAGGATAGCTTTCAGCAAGCTGGACAGGAATAAAATTGAAAAACCAGCAGATGTTAATTGTCGCACTTATCATGCGAAGCTCCATACAGTATGATAAGGGCGTAAATAGGGTGTTCTTCAAGGCCTTGTAGCACATGTCATGAGTTTGGAGCAACATGATGTATAGCACTTTTTTGATTGCATGCTAAGGTTTAGCAGGTGTGGCCATGGTTGACGTGCAGTGCAAGGTCAAGAAAACAGATATCTATGAGCAGCACCCTGGTAAAGGAGACTCTGGGAAAACTAGTGGGAAGCCTGTTGAACATCTGGTTGAACCACTTGCTGGCTCCATCAGGCAAAGTATGATAAAGAGAAGGAAGTCATCAACACATCAGGTTTTTACATATAAACATTGTGCTAAGGTCATAACATGCCAAAAAGTCTTAGTGCGCAGGCTATGCACGACCAACTACATATGCCTTCTGTTCGGACATTGCTCATTGTAACTAACCAGGATGGAGTGGACAAAAAAAGAACAGCAGCTCGATTAATTTGGTTTCACTGGTATCAACACTGTTTTGTAAGTGTACATTGCCATACTCCCCAATGCCTTGGGTGACATCAGCAAGGACCAGCTTGAGGCAAGGGGTAATAGACGTCTTTACAAGCTAAAAATGCATGCATGCATGGAGAGCACATTGTGTCCAGAAAGTAGGCACTTCACAGGGGCACTGGAGAAGGAATAGATTATTAACAGCGTGCAAAGACAAGCTACTAAACACCCAACACTGTTGCCATGTAACGACCCCTGAAACAATCCCTCTTAAGGAGGAAATCATCTTTGTGCAGCCATAAAGATGGCAGATGGGCAAAGCCCCTTCAGTAATTCTGCCAGCTTCAAAAGCCCACTTTGCACATCCTGAATGCTTCCTTATTACGACTTTGCTGGGTGCAAGCATTCTACTGTCCAACAGCTGTCATTGACAGCACTGTTGGTTCGGTGGCAATACAGTTCAGAAGCAATTGCAACAAACCTCCCTTCCTAGTTGGCCTGGATGCTCATGGTGCTTATGAAGCAGCACCATGAGGTAAGCAAGGTGAACGGATGCCTCCAAGCCCTTGTTCGTTTATCCCACTGTTCTGTTAGTAAGAACCCCGAGACTTGAAACCAACAAGCTGAAGTTCGGCACTCGTGTGGTTACTGCAGAGGATCCATAAAAAGCACAAAAACAGAAAACTCAAGGGAAAGGATAAAGCACCATTTAACACTTAGTATTGCTGCAGCCCACCCCCTTCTTTTATTTTGTCTGGTCATGCTACATCTTTTTATTATAGATAGGCATGAACTTAGGTGATGTTCCCAATCAGTGTCCAATTTTTATATACGCTATGTGCAGGTTCAATGAGGCTCGAAACACTGCAATGGAAGCTTCAAGTAGAAAAGGTGCCTGGAAGAAAAAAAAAGCTGTGCTGCAACCATCTCGGCAACATCTTGTCCTCTTAATAAAAATTGTGCTTTCATATCAACTTGAGCCCTCCAGTTTAGAGTAAAGTACCAGTGCACTTATGAACAATGAATCAATTCTCAAAGAGCATGTGCAGTCCAGCCAAAAGCAGGGGCAAGAATCAGCATCATGCTGCTGCATTGAAGGTGAATAACACGTACTATAATGGCAGATGTGCTTTAGTAAGCTTCCCTGCAATATGAATTTTTAATGTACAAAGAATTGTCAATGAAGCTTACCACGAGCACAGATGCACTTGCAAATTATGTCACAATTGAAAATAATGAGCACAGTGTAAACCTATGTGACCTTTCCACTCTTAGTATGCTTTACTGCACGATGCTTATTTACACCCCTGTATTGCGGTGTAGCAAGCTTCAAAAGAAACGTTGCATAATTAGGCTTTTTACGATTATCTTTCTCGCAATACACTAATATTTCGCGGTGAAGCCTACGCAATGTACTGCGGTGAAACATACTAAAAGTGAAAAGGGGTCACTGTCACTGGACATAGTAAGAGTTCTTTAATTATACACTGGCGTACCCGCCGCCTCTCAGGTCGCCTAAGTGGACATACTATGCTGGCTGATAGCGGCCCCCTCCCACTTTCAGTATGCTTCACCGCGTAACTAAAATGTACTGTGGCGAAGAAGCCGTACATTTTTATTGAGTGAATAAACAAATGGTTTTTACAACAGTACAGAAAGAAACGCGCACCATGCATCAGTCTACCACACGGAAGAGCGTCGCAACATACGGTAGCTGATTCACACAGGCCGTTTAGCCCACTTATCAGTCGTAAAGGGTATTATGGGTAATTCAAAATTTCAGACACACATATGTGTTTATGCTTACGTTCGCACTCCTTGCGTAATAAGACTCCCAGAACTTCCACAATAGAAAGTAATTTACAACACACAAACGCAAAGAACACACACATATGTCTCGTTTTCAACTCGGCCGTCATGCAAATGACATATAGCGCAGAAAAACAAGAACATGCTGTGTGTTAGCATCGTAAACTTCATACCAGGCAAGGAGCTAGCACAGCATGATCCCGCGACAGCCGCTATAATGAGACCAAGACGGGAGCACATGTCTGTGAACGCGCACTCTGCCACTCTGCTCCTCCGCCACCCCCGCTGCACGGCTGCACCACTCGTTTCAAGCAGAGGACACCAAACACACATTCAGCGCTGAACAGTGGGCGGTCGACGCAGTTGCATTTACATGACTTGCAGCGATCAGCACATCCCTCGATGTCCGTTCAGCAAAGTCGGACACGGCGACGCCACATCGCGGTTCGCAGAACTTCGCTGCCGAGGCGCTAGGCCACTTCGATATTTCAATTGTCACCATCGCCGGGTTCTCAAGAAAGCACGGGTCACACAACGCAGATTCTATACTGCCAGAGCTCACCGAGGCCAAAGCCGCACTGCCGCACCGCCACTACTCACGCCTTTCCGCCAAGTAACACAGAACCTACAACCAACACACAAGCAACGCACGTACAATCACATGAGCAATGTTGAACAACGCGCGGTCCAGAGAGCGATCACGCCGAGGACGAACACGCCACGGCGTTGCTCGGCGCCAGCATCGCGCCTTCTCAAAAATCCCTAAGCGATGCTGTCCCTAGGCACCTAGGATCAGGTCACGTGAGGGATTTTTGTACGACAAATAGACGCACGCGGTGAGGCTGCCGTCGGTGCCAGAGTGACCACTCCTCGGTCGCTGATTGGCCGCTTCGCCGTACGGCCCCGCACACTCTCAAGTTCAACAAATGGCCACAGAGGGCGAAAAATCAATCGAGGCGCATTTCAGCGTAAGCGTGCAAGTGGAGCTACTGTAATTTGGTCGAATACTTTAATTGGTGCTTTCTCTGCTAGGGGCGCTGAACATGCTGATTTTTTAAATTTACACAAACCATTGACATGAACAGTCGAGGTGTCTAAGGATGTTTTTTTACCTTAGGCAAATAGGCAGTTGATTTTTTTTTAAATTTGATTGTTGAAGCTGCTTTTTAGTCATAGCGTCAAGGTTTTTGTACTTGATTAACCACCGACAGCCGACAGCCTATTGGTATCGATGTGTTTCCTGGCCGTTGGCGTTCGAATACTACGGCGGTAAAACATTTTCGAAAGCATGCTGGTTTCGTCTGCGAGTCATTACACAGACTTGCTGTAAAGAGGTCTACTCTTGGCAAAAAATAGTGCCTCATTTTGTTTAGGCGTTGATTATCATAATGAATGCGGCGGAGGTTGACGGAATACGCTTGAAGGTACGTTTTTATGCCGTTGATCTCCATAACACCGTAAGTACGCAAACCGATGTCACAGAACACCCGATGCATCATTGTGCGTTCTCCGTCATCGCTTGTTTGCTGTACGCCTACTAATTCTTCACTTCTTCAAGTGTTGCATCCTCCTTTTGTCCTTGTTCTCTTGTGCTTTACTTACAGTATGTCGTTCCGTCAGCTGTAATGCGCATTTGCAAAACCAATACGTTTGATAAGACGCAGTGGTTATCATAATTTCACTACACATGTATTAAGCTGGCACATGTGGTTCAGATACAGATACCTGTATGCGGACTTGCACGACGTTGATGCGGAGATTAGGATAATTATGACACCCGTAAGGAAGAGGCAGCTGACGGCCGTAAGCTGTTGCGTTCTTTTCGCCAAATTACCCGGCCTGGTAGTGCTCTAAAGATGCTGTATAAAAGTGACACGCGGTGACAGGGAAGTTATGTTTAGCAGCCGACTGTACGTTTTGTAGCTTAGGTCTTCTTTCTTGTGCGTCTGTGCTACCCTTATTAATGAGCCATTTCTTGACTATGTTCTTGACTATGTAACCGCGTTTGTGTGGATCCGTAGACGTGTGCTTTTTGTTGTACTTGTAATATGCAAATAAAATATTTTCAAGCTTACTCAATCTTTGGTGTGTGCGTTTATTCCAGTCGAGGCCATCGTGCCACCTGGAAACCGCACTCTGTCAGTAGCCTTACACGAAATGCAACAGCTGGAGCGCGGCCGCACAACTCGGGGTAACGGCGGCGTAATAAACGAAAAACCGCTCGGGATGCCCTTAAAAGTCAGTTCAGAGTGTGCCTTAACTCGATATGACTCAGCGCTACATATATTCTGCTGCGCCTTGATCGTGCTCCCGCCAGCTTGGTTGCTGTGTGGCAAACGTAGCGCCTACATACATATGTAGGCGCTACGTTTGCCACACAGCAACCTAACTGGCGGGAGCACGATCGATGCGCATCAGCCAGAACCCAGTAGGTAAAGCGACCATACTGTGCAAAACCCCGTTTCCGTTTCCTGTTGTACAGCGCCACCCGTGGTCACATACTTTAGTTCACGATGCCACCGCTACGCTTATTTCCGTAGCACTGTGGAAGGTACAGTTTCCCTTCTCTAAGTTTGTATAGGTGTTCTGTGCCTGTACTACATCTCGTGCACTGTAACCGGGGTGTCTCGTCTCCATCTCTCCGCGGCTGCTTGGCTCATGCATGCCGGGCACGCTGACGCCTTTTCGTAGGCCGATGATCGTGTCGCCATGATCTACGAAGTTTGCTACACAGTACAAATATGGATAGAAATGGGAGTGAAAGACGGGAGTTTAAGAAGCTCTCAGCACCGATGCTTTCCGACGACATGGAGAACGTTTACGCTCGACGAGTCGA
Organism: Dermacentor variabilis; assembly: GCF_050947875.1. Classification (NCBI taxonomy): domain Eukaryota; kingdom Metazoa; phylum Arthropoda; class Arachnida; order Ixodida; family Ixodidae; genus Dermacentor; species Dermacentor variabilis. The sequence goes on from NC_134576.1 coordinate 91,494,599, forward strand.
GCAGCGACAAAGCCCCCAACTGTGGATTAAGCCTAGCTCCCGTTAGCGCTTCCAACAGTTTCCGTTTCATCGGCGGTTCGGCATGACACTGCTATGCTGCAACCATAAGATTTGCAGCGCATTCACCAAGGAGCTGATAAAGAACTTCAAGCGTTAGCTTCAACTCCTGCGACGCGAAAATTTTTTGATCGCGCTGACGACGCTGCTGCTGGAACAAACGAGCTTGCTACGAGCTTCATCATTCCGAGTTCGAGAATGGGTTGCTGGTATGGTGTGAAATGTACGATGTGTGGTGCTAGCGTCACAATGCGAAAATGTGAGCGGGATTATAGACTTGCTGTGAAGTAGGCTGTCGAGTGCGGAAACTGCGGTAATGTTGCGGAGGTGGAGTTCACCGCGTCTAAGCAGCGAAAGCAAAGTCAAGCCGACGTTCGTCGTGAACATTCTAGCTGTGCGGGCAATCTGAGCACTCGCAATCGCCTCACCGCCCTAAACGATATTTTGGCGGCGACAAAAGTCTCGCACCGAGGCATGCATTGCAAAACGTGGCAGTGGCATCTAAAAACCTGCCGAAAAGTTGGTCGGGACGTGTGCGCGATCAGTGCGTGAAGATAAACGCAGATAACAATGCCGTGTCGTACGAGGTCTCGTAGATGACATGCGGCCACTCATCCCATATCGGCGTCGGCACGGTGATTAAGCTGTTGACAGGCTGCGCCTTCGATTTTGCGGTGCTCAGCAATTTTTGGCCTGGGTGCGAACTGGTACCAAAAGACGACTCGACCGACGAGGCTTGCAAGAAGGAACATGTGTGCCAGAATAACGCTATTAAGAAAGCCGGTGGAATGTAGAAGTTAAAGCTGCACTGATCCTTTTTCAAAGGTCACTGCAAAAGCATAAGATGCGGTACATGACTCTACTTTCGGATGGTGCCAACCGCACCTTCCTTGCCCAACAAGAAGCCAGAGTGTATGGATACATAAGTGTAGAAAAAGAACACTGCGCGAATCATGTGCACAAGTGAATGGGCACAGCGCTGCGCACCCTCATTGAATTAAAGCAGAATTGCTCCTGAACTGGCAGCCTTGGAGGCAAAGGTAAGGTAATTGTTGACCTAACTACTAAGCTGAGTAATTATTACATTTGGGCATTTAAATCGCACAAGGATGATGCACAAGCCATTCATAGCGCAGTCACGGCCGCAGACTCTCTATCACTCTCTATCCAGAAGGCCCAGAATCATGATGTCGGCAAAATTATGCGAAGGCCAAAGGGGAGCCTGCTCCGAAGCACCGCCACAGTCTGCCAACCTTTGTATGCAAGGCACTTCTTGAGCGATGCCAACAAGGAAAACAAAACAACAATGAAAGTCTCCACTCTGTGACATGGGTGCCTGTGCCAAAAGAACAGCATGTGTCACTGTTCAGTGTGCAAGCAGCTGCGGCTGAAGATGTAGTGAAGTTTAATGCCGGGAATGGGAAAGCCTCAGGTGCCATGCTCAATGAACCGCCGCTGAATCCTGGCCGCACCAAGCGCAGGGCGGAGAAAGACCGCCACAGAGCAGCGGCATGTGTACACAAGCGTGCATCTACTGAAAACTTGCGGTGGGTGCTCTGAAGGCATCACCGGAATGACTGCAACCAGGAAGACTATATTTCTAGAGGCTATTAATGCACAGGCAGTAGTAAATATTTTAATATTGTGTAGTGTTATGTATGAAAAATAAGTTTATCTTGTGATTTTTTTTTTCATGTTCTCGAAATCATGTTCTTGGTGTTTTTTTAAACTTGCAGAAGCGATATCTCGACCTTCAGGGCACATAGAGCCATTGTTATTGCATTGGCATGTAGCTACATGTGTGTAGCTCGAAAGGTCAGAAGCAGATTATTAAATCTCAGCTTTGGAAATGTGTAAGTTGGCCATTAATTGCACTACATGATAGCCATCTCTAAACATTGAACTTAATTTGCTATAAAATAGTTAACACCTGCCATGTAAAATAAAAGTACTCCTAAATTTGTTTTCCTTACAATTTAGTATCCAGCCATATGTCTAAATTTTCTGGCTGGTAGTGTCCTTGCTGTTGTACAGGTAAACAATACCGAATTAATTTTATTCATCTCTGGAACTATTGGACATACTTGAAATGTAATTTCATTCTTGAAACCAGTATGAGAAACTTAAAGAGAATTTTCATTAAATTTCATCTAAAAATAAAATATTTTTCAAAAACCACTTCCCCACATTATGGAACACATGAAACAGGTGCTGACTCCAAGTAAAATTTATCGCACAAAGGCGAAAAATCTAGCAGAGCTGTATGTGTGTTAGACTACTATATATCATCAACTGTAGACAGCAGATGTGGCACATGCATTCATGTCTGGGATGCAGCAATGGAACATGCTGTAGCAGTGTTGCAATCAATGTGAGCTTCATGCCGTTTAACATGTCTACCTCATAACCTACAGGCATGTCTAATAGACTGGTGTTTTCAGCCAAGTGACAGTGACAGCAGTATACAGTTCGACGTATTGTGGATCTCGTTACGTTATTCCCCAACTAAAAGAGGCTTCCTGTATTACGACATGGCAAGGTGTCTTTGTTACTCTGAAGTTTTGTGCAATTTAGAAAGTCAAGGAAGTTGTAATTGAAAATAGATGTGGATAACTGACATTGATGAGCATGAATTCATGTCCTCGCTGCAAGCTAGGTAGCAGTTTATTCTTGTTCAAGAGCCACTTTCCTCTGAAGGTGTCAAAGATGGATTTAATATATGTTGTGACCACTTACAGTAAACGAGGCTTCACCAGTGCTCACCAATCGCACTTTTGATGCACTAAATGAGTGCTGGCAGGAGCATTGGGACATCGGTTGCTTGAAATAGGAGCCAATGTGATCAAGACTGAGTGCGTATTGAACTTAGTGTTCAAAACATTGTTTTTTTTTTTGTACTGAGAAAAGCTATTTGTTTTATTAAGTAGGTTCGGCTCGAGTCAGTCAACAATAGTTTGCAATAAATATACGAGATTGTAATACATTGTGAAGCCAAGCATTGTGCCTAACCTTAGTATGTCTGTCAATACAAAGAAAAAGAACTTAGTGTGGGTGCAACTGTTAATGTTTATACTGGCTCTGACAGTAATTCTCGTGCTGTTACAGATGTGTCCATGCCTCCTGAAAGAACATCGAACAAGTTGCATTGCTTGGGCTTCTACTGTAAACAAGCGTGCCAGATATTTGAACAGCATGTGTTTTTCTTTCTTTGCTACATGACACAGCAGTTTGATCTACGATTGATTTACCATAATGATGGTGATATGCCTATTTACTGATTGCCATCTATGCTTTTTTAATGGCCAATTCGCTTGCTGCCCTATCATTTTACTGAAATCATGAAATAGGAAAATTTTTTATTGCACTGACTGATATGTAATCATCAGGCTAAAAGAAATACACCGTAATGTACAAGTAGAGAATGTAATATATAGTGTGAAATATTGACCGTTTTTATATATGTGTGCAATGTGTGTGTGTGTGTGTTTGTTGGGGAGGGGGATGCCGTTTCATATTGCGGTTGCTGAAGCAATGGAAAAGGATCATGTAAATTGTTTGCAGTTCACAACTACAACGAAAAAAATCCCTTGTTTAATGCTCGAAGATGCGGCTGTTGCACCACCTCCAAATATGATGTCGATGTGATCAACACTGGGTTTATTCTTTATTTAGTTTCAGATATTTATCATTTTATTTTATAGTTCTTTCTTTTGCTTATAATGGTGTTTCATTTTATATGCTGCATTGTAACATCAGTCGATGCTCTTGTGATGCATTGTATAAATCCTTCTGTAGTACAGTGTTAGAGATAGAAGTAACTTACTATTTAACCTTACTATACTGAGTGTTGACTACAGGGAACATACCAGAAAACATTCTTCTTTTTTTTCTGAGTTTTGGTATTAAGTACAAAGTTTCTAGCTAAATGTCTTCAGCCAACACTGAATAACAGGCAGCAAGCATCATTTGTTGGCTTGGAGCATGAGCACAGGCTGAGGAACTAAGGTCACTCGTGCCTCACTTTCTCTTGAATATATGCTCAGAGGAGACACACTGATGTAAGATCTCTGGCTGAAGTGGTGTCACACACAAGGTGTAAAGTAAAGAAAATGTACTCATATGGCCTCCTTATGCAGAAAACTGTCTGTAGAAATTCCATATGGAGCCATAGGCTCGGCGTGAAGCCTACTTCCAGTTTTCTGCTTTGTTTCCCCCCTTAATGCTGAAAAAGATTGCACAAACTGTTTTTTTTTTTAGTTGATTATGCTTATTCTCAATGTGTTTTGTGCACTTAGATAGTTGAAAATAAACATATTTTTCTAGTATATATATGTGCTGTCAATAAAAGATTAAGCATAATATAAAAACTGCAAGACAAATCCAAGGTCTATGTATTGGGAGCGTAAGTTTCTATCTACCGAGGTTAGTTATTCTTGTATTGATAACAATGCTTTTTTTTTTAATGCTTGGAAGTGGACCTGTATTCTCCTGTTCTAGTACTTGTGCTGTCAATTTAACCTCTTATAAATGCTGTGTTGATTCCTCTTTCTTTTTTATGTAGTCTCACATCTTTCTCTTTCTTTTACATTCTGTCATTTATGTTAATATTTGATTTCATATGCTTCATGTCTTCAAATATCTATTGATGCTCTTGTCATGCCGTATTGTGATGCAAAGGAACATGTAATACTTAGTATTAATGATTAATAAATAATAAACAAGTAAATAAATGGTTCTATAAGCGAATGCATAAGTGACTATTTAGGTGTCATATCGAAATTTGTTGCCAAATCCCGTCTGTGTTCGAGCTATAATGTATCTATTAGAATTTAGTTCCATCAAATAGATGACACAATACTACATTGACTTCCTCTGCTCCTTCTGGCTATGCAGATTCCTTGCGATTGGCATCCCGTGAGCAGTACCTTTCACTCGTGTCCGTATGTAGCCGGCTGCATTGCTGCCGGCAATGCACTTACAAGACTAAGCACAAGAAGCACATGACCCAACACCTGCGCGTTCACACAGGCGAGCGCCCCTTCAAGTGTAACCTCTGCCCAGAAGCATTCACTCAGTTGGGGCACCTGAAAGAGCATGTACGCACCCACGTGGGAGAGCGCCCCTACAAGTGCCACATATGTTCGGAAGCATTCATTCAGCGTAACTGCCTGACACGCCATCTGCGCACCCATACTGGCGAGCGCCCCTACCAGTGTCACCTGTGTCCCGAAACATTCACCCAGACTAGCATCCTGACACGCCATTTGCGCACCCACACTGGAGAGCGTGCCTTTCCCTGTGTCCACTGTGGTGCGTCCTTTTCGCGGAAAGACTACTTCTTGCGCCACATGTCCTGTCACTCGGAGGAAAAGTCCTAAAGGTCAGGGGCTTCAAGTTTTGTTGTAAACACACCAATTGATCACATCCTTTTTTTACAGCAGAAAATGATTTATAAGTTGCATTGAGAAATTTACGGCTCTATCAAACATAGATCTTTTCTAGCAATAGTACCCACAGGGAAGCTGACAATGCCATATATGAGAATTTCTTATAAAGTGCCTTCGTGTCACCTCACCTACCCTAGCTTATTGAAATTTTATCTTGATTGTGTATTGGCCTTAAATGCGTTCGTGACTGCGTAAATTAGCTTCTTGAAATTACTCGTAAGATAAGAATTGAGCAAGGAAAAGAAAAACATACAATTGAGAAAGGGCACAATAATATAAGCCAAATTTCTTGTCTTTATCACAAATTTAACAACACTGTTGGTGGAGTTCACATTTAACATAATTGTGTTTCCTAGTTCAAGTACTTACGTTTAATTAACGCCTATTACCTTACATACTAACGTAGTACTAATAGGTGTACTAGTATGCCTATTAGTACTACCTGACTACAATGGCGCACACTGTTTTAACACAGACTAATTTATTATGCCAACTGATATGTTCTCAAGCTGTTCACAAGCTGAAATGCATACACAAGCAGAATTTGTTCTCAAGCTTTAAACGTCCATTGTCATAATTGTGGTTGAGCATTTGCAAACCCCCATAACACTGGTTGGTGTGCATACACCAAGGCAACGACATGAGTGAGCACTGCAATTTCTGAGAACCCACCGGTGATGTTTAGTGATGTCATGTCTACAAACGGAGTAAAGCTGGTATGCTCTATTGAAGTGGTGTAGTGAGTATTACCTCTGGCCGGAAACAGCTGTTGAGATATCCAGGCATACAGATTGCTTAGTAAGTTTTTGTGCACATGTGCTCGTTTTGCATGTCTCGCATGAATTGATGACAATATGGTATTTCCTACAGGTTTACTCGATGTTACCTATAGGTCCTCGTGACACAACATATAACAGCTATTGGGCCTGAGCTGCTAATTACAGAGTACTGAGAGATTAACACTGCAATGTGCCTCTCCTTTATTGTTTTGAAAGTAAATTGCAAACGTCTTATATTTTACGTTATATACCATAGAACCGCGGGAGGGAAAGAAATTTAACAAAAGCACCTAGAGCCAATTTCATTCATTTACAGTGAAATTCAGCTAAATTTATGTGCTGGCTATCTCCTATATGTCTATGTAACATACCATGCTTACTTACCTATCACTCGACCTGCTTAGACAATAGAAAATTCCATCAGGACCCTTCTCGCAGTGAATGTCGACACTTATGTGATTAGCATTAAGGTTGTGTAGCGATAAACTGTATTGCCACTGACATAATGCGTCATATTGGAGACATAAATGTGGCCAGGCTCTCTTCTCACGCATACTTCTATGTACACTGCACATTCTAGCAGAGCCACCGCAATGTTTATGCATGACACCTGTTCTGGATATATATATTGATGCGGGCCCTGTGTAGATATGTAGATGACAATGAGGACGTATGCTTTAATGGACTCTGTGTAGTGGAACTGGGAAAATGCAGAGATGAAGCAGACACTTTTGTTCTGGTGGTTTTTCAAGAGGCTGTTCCACTGTCTTGCTCAACGTGTTGTCTCCTGTTTGCATTAAATCGCAACACTGGTGAAGGTGCTGGGTACACAACCCTGCCTGATGCTCTGAACTCCTCTTGGGAGCCGTTCATCCAGCCCGTCTCCAATTACAACTCCTGTGCATTGCTTCAGGCGGTAGTTGCTAGGTCTTGCTCCCAAGTTCCACCCCCTACGGGAACGTTTGTTTGGGTGCTGTCTACTTCTGCCAGTGGCGACTATCAACCCGCCACAGGTTCGACGAGTTCCCCAAGACAGCTGTACTCGCAGTCCATCCCAGGTAACCCTCCTCTAACCACTGTTTCCCAATCGCTCTCATGGTGGTGCACATGAAGACGGTGAACATGAAGACGCTCAGCAAAAGCTCTCTCACATGTATTTCGCCCTTGACAGTAGTGCTCGCGCGTGGCTTAAAAACCATGAGACCAACGTCTCTACATGGAATGATTTCCAACGTCAACTCATTGAAACATTTGCGAGTGTCGATCGACGGGACAGTGCCTAGCATGTAATTGGGTTGCGCATCCTTACACCGAACAAAACCATAGGAATTTTATGTTTGCAGAGGACATGACCCTCCTGTGTCATAGAGCTGACCCTCACGTGTCTGAGGAAAAGAAGTTGCGATACCTTATTCGTGGCATCAAAGAATAACTATTCGCCGGACTTGCGTGCAGTCCACCGAGTGCCGTGGCTGATTTCATACAGGAGCCCACTGGTATTGAATGTGCACTCCATCTAAGATGCAGGCAGTACAATCGCTTGCCCACCGGCACTCCTATCAACGCCGCCACAACGACCGTTAACAGTCACAACTCCCTCCGCTACCTGATTCGGGAGATTCCTCACGAAGAACTTCAGAAACTCCGGACACCGTTAGTGGGTACACCCAGGACGTCAGTCACTGAAGTCATCCGTAATGAAATTAGGCAAGCGTTCTTCACAGGCGATCCTAGTCATGAGCAGCATCCCATAAGTTACCCCGACGCTCTGCGACGTCAACCCGCTGTTACCCCCATTCGGTCGCACAATCAGCCGCCAGGAGCCTCACCTTAGTCAACACCACCAGAAGAATCTTTAAGACGTCCGCCAGTTGTGTCAATCCCGTCCTACCATCAGCCACTGTCAGCTCCATTCTGGTCACCGCCACAAGACGAGGCTTTGAGGGTTCCGCAAATTCGAAAGACGGACGTATAGCACATTGTCCGCGGAAGCATCGGACACATTGCTTGCTTTTTCTGGTACCACAATGCCTCATTCCGCTCTCGTCAATTCTGGTCTGACCGTCATGCACCTGTGATGACTACAGGCTATACCGCGATGACACTGCGTTTCAAGGTCCTCTGGTAATGCCTACTCTGAACGTTGACTCTTCCTAATCATCAGACTGATTTCTGCTGATGGTCACGCTCTTCGTCCTCTGCTCAATCATCTTCACCGAATGGACATCCTTTTGGTGACCTCCAGAGAACAAGATTACCCAGCTGACGCGGGGAAACTAGCGGCGGTGACTTCTGGGAGTAACTTTGCATGCTGACAACAAGACAATGAAAAATCCCGAATAAACCCGCTGCAGGACGTTATGAAACTGACAAACCCTGTTACCGACAAAATTGGGAGCGCAAATCTTATTGTTACCGTTGAAGGACAGCAAGTTACAGCACTACTAGACACTGGTGCCGATTATTCCATAATGCATCAAGGTCTAGCCACTCGCCTTAAGGAAGTAAAAACGCCCTGGACAGGACTCCACATAATGATTGCAGGTGGCTAATTTTTCATGCCTGCTGTAAGCTGTACTGAGAAAATCACCATTGGAGATTTTTCCTTCATGGCCACTTTCGTCGTTCTTCCAACATGTTGCAAAGAGTTAATCATGGGCATGGATTTTCCACGGGAATATGGCGCCATAATCAACATCCCAGACCGTTCAGTTATGTTTCATACGAGTCTTGATTTATTTCCCTGCTTATTGCCGCAACACAACTCCTTTTGTTTAATCAAAAATGAGGTGATTGTTCCACCTTGGTCATGTATCCTGTTTTGGTGGTATGTGACATACCGTTCCATTGTGAAGAAGTGGCAGACCAAGTAACCCCATTGTTCTTTACTCATGGTATGTCCGTTGCGTTACCGATGGGCGCATGAACTTTTGGTAACCAATTTTAGCACAGAGCGACGGCATCTATCAAGGGGCATGGCTGTGACCTATTTGGCAACACTGCTGATGTTCGTGGCTGCTTTTCAGTACTCAAGAAAGTGTCTGCATAAGACCCAGCACCTGTGCTTTAAGTAAACACTACCGGAACACAAGCGAAAACGGCTTTTGGACCAACTTGCATTTAGAACAAGCAGCGGGAATGCCACGTCCACATGATGTCGTGGGATGTGCAAACGGTCCGCGGAACTTGGCCAAGGGCAGTTGCAGCAGCGAATCCAACGTAACTTATCACTGTGCGCCAACGAGTGAACCTCTCCATTCAAAGTGGTTAAGTGCCGTACCTCTGCCACAGCGCGTTGGCAGAGAGCTGAAAAATCGCATAGTGTGCTCACTGCACTTTCGTCCAGAGGATTACGAGTTCAACGTCGACTTACTGAAGTCGTGTGGAGTGCCTTTCAAAGCAATGCTTTCCCATAGCGTTGTTCCGTGAGTCTTGCCTGCATTCTCCGAAGCACAAGAACAACTGCAGGTCAAAGACAGGGCAATGAGTGCGGCATTTGGTTTTCAGGAAGGAAAAGCTACAAATGTGCGAATATGTACAGCCATGACATACAGTTGCCGTCGTAGTAGTACGCAACGACGCCGGCAGCATGAGCCCTCAACAGCAGGTCATTTTCATCAGTGCTTAAATCGCTGAAGTCGAGCCCAGCATCGCGAGCCAATGTGTCATTGTCAGGACCGTCATTGCAACGAGCATCAAAGTTGGCATCATAAAATAAAGAACCAGCTTGTCATCGCGTGCTCTCCCTTTCGCTAGCCACCATATACTTCTGCTTTCGCGCGGCTGTCGGCTCTGTCTTGGCTCTGTTTCTGGCCGTGCGTTTGTGTTATGTGCAGAAAAGCCATAGCGCCGTCTACGGGTGCCGTTTTACTCACTGACGGCGCAATGTCACTATGAGACCATGACGTCACCACTCCTCTATTGGAGGGCGGGTGATTTGGACTGCGCTAGAAGTATGCGGACGCTTCAGAACGCATTTTCTCTTAAAATAAGTCTCTTTTTCGCATGAAACAAGCATTTCAAGGTTTCTAGGATGGTATCTGAACAGTCCAAGTTGACTTAACATTAACCTTTAGTGTCCCTTTAAAGTGCGAGAGGAAATTATCACTGAGACCAGGGAGGTAAGTTATAGGAGATATGAATTCTGGGTGTGTAGAAAAATTTAAGTCCAATGTATTCGATGATTCAGGCGTAGTCCTTGTTAGTTCTCTCACAAGTTGCATGAAATGGAATCAACGGGACATGCCTGAGAAATGATTATCGAAGGCTAAGTCAGAGGGCAAAAAGAAAGATGTGTTCCCTGCTTAGACGATTTACTTGATAGGCTTCGAAATGCACATTATTTCTCTTCCATGGACTTTTATTAAAAAGCTAGTATTGGCAAATTGAAGTAAACCCGAGAGACAGTGAGAAGACCGCTTTTATCACACCAGATGGACTATACAAATTTAAGGTCTTGCCTTTCGGCTTGTGCTCTGTGGCTGCTACTTTCCAACAGCATATGGATAGGGTGCTTTCAGAGCTGAAGTGGAAAATCTGCTTAGTCTATCTAGACAATGTCATAGTGTTTTCCGCAACGATTGAAGAGCACCTTGACTGGTTTAAAGGGCTTCTGCAGTCAATACTGTCTGCCGGCCTCTCCTTAAAGCCGGAGAAATGTCACTTTTACTTTGTGGAGCTAGTTTCTTTGCCACATCATCAGTCGCGCGGGTGTCTGCCCGCATACTAACAAAATTGCCGCTGTCACACGGTTCCGTGTACCCTCAGATAAAAAAGCTGTCAGGCGCTTTCTGGGCCTCTGCGCATGTTATCGGTGCTTTATTACAGACTTTGCTCGCATTTTATCACTGTTAACTCGCCTCACGAGGGATGACGTTGCTTTTGTATGGGTGACGAACAGCAAGCTGCATTTACCAATTTGTGGAACTGTTTATAAACGCCCCCTGTGCTTGCCCACTTTGGTGAGACAGCTCCTCCAATGCTTCACATTGATGCTAGCAATGTTGGTCTTGGAGCTGTGCTTGTGCAATGTGAGGGGGACACAGAAAAAGTGATCATGACCCTGAGCTGCTTGGCCTGATTAATTTCTTGAACAGACGAACTCAGGCCACAAGTAAGGCTTTCGCAAGAGTATTGTTATTGTTTTGCTTAAGGAACAAAGTTCAGTACAAAATGAACTTCTCTTCGAGCAGATCCAAGTATTTGATCGTCGTTCCTACTGCTCTTCGTTCTGAAGTACTGGAAGCATGTCACAACGAGATCGCTTCTGGGCATCTAGGATACATGCGAACGCTGAACGGAGTGCGACAAAGATACTATTGGCCATGGCAGCCCGTTGCCCTTAAACACCTTATTTGGACCTGCCTGGATTGTCGGTGGCGCGAGTCACCTCCGAAGAAACCATCCGGTTTGCTACAACACGGTCAAGTACCGCAAACGCCATTTGACCAGATCGGAATGGACCTCTTGGGTCCACTTCCTATCTTTATTATGGGTATCCGCTGGGTTATTGTAGCAACTAACTATCTTGCTCACCATGTTGAAACAAATTCTATCCAGAGAGGCATAGCAGCAGAGGTGGCTCGATCTTTCATAGAGAATGTTGCCCTGAGACATGGTGCACCTACCACAGTCGTAACAGACCGACGCACCGCATTCATTGCTGCACTTTTAGATTCCATTCTGAACTTGTGCACATAGTGCGCATGAAGCCTTATGTCAACGAGCGAGTGAACTATTTACTCATGGAGACACCATGAGTAAATAACAACGGGGTTACTTGGTCTGCAACTTCTTCGCAATGGAACGATACGTTAATGGACTTTCCTTTTCACCAAGCGAACTTTATTTAGCGACCGGGTGATGTTCTTTAGAGAGAGGGCAAATGATACGTGCTCTATGTAGACGACAATGAGCATATGTGCTTTAAGGGACACCATGTAGTGGGACTGGGGGAATTGGGAACGAAGAAGACATCTTTGTTCTGGTGGTTTTTCAACAAGCTGTCACGCCGTCTTTCTCAGCGTGTTCTTGTCTCTTGTTCGTGTTGAAGCGTGACAACATGATGCAAGTTCGATTCTGCACAGCACCAGAGATATTTGTAAAAGATTGATTTTTTACATTGATGAGTGCCACACATACCCACTGGCACATACCCAATGACCAACGTTGGCATCAAAGAGGTTTATGGAAGAGCAGCATATCTACTGTCATATAATCAAAGACCCAGATTCTTCAGCACAGGAACATGGTGCCGAGCCCATTAAACCAGTGCTTCAAGCTGGCTAGAAAATGGTTAAAGTCAGTGATAGCTACCGGAAAGAAAGTAACATATCCTAAGAATGCTAATCGAATTAAAACGTCAAGCAGTAGCTGGAAAAAATGTTGTTGGTGCTTTGTCTGGCACCTAAAGCTTCTGCTGGCATTCAGGTTTTGGTATGCGTAAAACATGTCCCAACTGGACTCATTACACAGGTGCACTCAGCGGTATCGCAGCTTGAGAGCCTTATCTGAGCAATCCAGCGACTTAAAAGAGTACAAGTGCCTTCCCACCAAGCCTCCAGAGCTGCATAAAGAAATTTAGTGAAGCAGATAGCCAGGATAGCAACAGCTAGCAGGGCATGTCCTGCCCGACAGCATGCTGCCGCAGGCATTCTCACTATAGCCTGTTGAGCAAGAGTCTCCACAGTTGCAGCCATGGTCACTGCCACAGTCCTCTCTTTCCCAGCTTTGTAGCAGTTAGATTGTGTTTTGTTGAGAGCTAATGTCAGCGAATCTGGCCAGCGCCCACTATTTGCCCTTTGCACTACATTCTCGTATCTGGGTCGTACTGTGAGCTTCATATTTGGAGAATTTCAATGTGAAGTGTGTTGGCCCAATTGCAAGTAAATATAGTAAGTGTGGGAACTTGGGCAAGTTTGTTATTTGCAAAACAAGTCAGCACAGGGCACATGACAGAGGTGTAATGGTCTGCATTCTATATTGTGTTCCTTTGTTGTTGGGGATAAGGCAGAAGTGAAGTAAACTTTCACATATCAAATGTCTTATGCACTGTTTTATCCTTGCCACATGCTTTCATTGTCACCCATATACCAAGTGTTTCTGAGAAGAATATTAGTAATTTTTTTAAATTGCCTGTCGCAGATAGTAGGAAAATTCTAGAACTTGAGCTGGTCTACTCGAAGAGGCAGACATCCGCGTTGCAGTTGCTTGCAGTATTTACATTGGGATCCCTTCCTCTATACAACTGTTCTTATACAAATTTACTTATCAATAAAATTGAATTGAGAAATCAGAATGGCATAATCGACTAAATAAGAAAAATTCAGTGATTATATTTTTAACCAATTGCATTATAGGAAATATTGCACTTTATGTATTAACTGTAGCTGGTCAGACTGCAAAGCATATCTACTTAAAAAGAATTCTGAGCAGGTCACCATATTGACATATGTGTCATCAAACTTTCGATAAAAATGCACTGTCATTTTAATTACTTTTTTAATAACATGCCACTTTATGCACTGAGGCACAGGAGTAACTCGACCATCAATGTATTTCTTTGCAAAGTTCAGGAAATAATATGTCGAAATTGATGTCATCCTGAGAATTAATTTCAAGTGAATCTGCCTTGTAAACTATGCGGTTTCAATTTGGAAATGGCAACATCTGCTGTAAGATTTCTGTTCCTTTATTCTTTATTGTTTATTTCAGTGCCTGCGAACAGCTTTGCAGCTTTGGTGACAGGCCATTAGTACATAAAAAAAGCATGAACATAACGAAAAATGAGCATAACAGCATTTCCACCCATATCGCACACTAAAGTAGGTATACAAGGCATGAGTTTGTTTAAGAAAATTAAGAAATGTATGTGCTTGAGAAATGATTAGTTCAAAACTCAGAAAAGCTTTGTTATTTAGCCGATTATGCATATAGATTTCTTGTGCAAATAATGTCCACCTGTATGAGCTGTCCAGCTCAAGGATTAGAATTGTGCTATCTGCCAGAGGTGATTTCTGAAGAGTGATAAAAGTCTTTGCAGGAATGCCCTGTATATGAGCCGGCCATTGTTGGGGGTGACACGTGATATCAGTGCAGCATCTGCTTGGAGCTTACATTTCGAGCCCATTCCTGAATACTAGCCATATTTTTTCAATGTGTATTTGTATAACGTGTCTTGTAACCCTCTTGTTTTTGTTGGTGTAGAATGAATTTTAAAGTTATATAGGCTTTAATGCTATGGAGATGTTTCTCCTAAGTGACCGTGAAGATTTGCTGTGTCATTCTACAGCTACATTTGGCTACGGTCTTGGGTGTATATGGACCTTCTGTGTTTTCTCAACGTGTAATGGGGGTAGCCATGCTTGCAATGTGAATGTATACTCCGACTTTGCCTTGTATACCGCTGTACCGTCAGTCCTCATGCAATCACATGTAACACTTAACACACTTTAATGATGTCCTGCATGGTCTTATAGCTGGCCATTTGACATAATGGGCTTCCGTTCATCCAAAAGTATCAATTTGAGATTAAAATATGCTCACGCACGTTCATTAGCATAAACTACCGTGAATTGAAAAATTTAAGAAGTTGACAGCATTTTTCTTAGAGAAGCAAATATCGACTGTTTCAAGTATGAATTAAATACACATAATAAGTATTGAATATCTGAGCAAATATGAAATATTCAAATGTTAGTGCATGTATTTACAGCAAGAACGTTTATTTCACTGTAATTAGGTACTATGCATTTGCTGTCACGTGCAGGTAAGACAGCTATCAGGGACAAAGGATCGGTTTAAATATGAACTCGATGATTGTCACTAGAAATGCTGCACAAATAACTTCACATCTTTTGAACCTTGCCGTAAACAACTTTTCTAAAAGCGAGTAACTGCTGTATGACTAGCTTTCCAAAAATGTGAAATAAATGGTTGGCGATTGCTGGTAGTAGTGTAAAGAGAAAAGATGGGCAGATCCAACAGACATGTTGGAATTTATGTGAAACAAAGCTTAAGTAAAGCAGTTGATGAAATACTTACAATTATTGGCAACACAAGCAGTTTTGTTGCTTTCATCCTATACTACATGTAACCTCATTGAATGTTTGTCATGTAGGTTTCCTCTGCAAAACAGAAAATAAAGCTTGCATTGCCCATTTTGTTTCTGCATTGCTTTTAAAACTTGCTTTCTCACTTCGTATAATTTACGATCCTTTGTCTTACAACTTTGCACAAAAACTGAAAAAGAAAGTGTATATATATATATATATATATATATATATATATATATATATATATATAAGGAGGTGAGGGATATTACACAGGCTTCTGCTGTCTTATCAACATAGCTTTTTGTTTCATAAACTGCCCATCTTGTAGGATATGTTTATACCAGTGAGATCATACTGAAAGTTCTCAACTGTCTCTGCACTTTCCCAGTAGTCTGCTGAAGTGCTTCCGTGCTTTTCTAATCCATCTAAGTGCTTTTCCAGCTCATTTCAGACATCACTACTTCATTGCAGTTAATAGCAACAATGGGAATGAAGCGGCAGTCTGATTTTTGATGTTTCAATTGAGGTTATAAACAAGCGACCACTTATTACTTACACACGACTTGGCCACTGTGAAATGTCCATATACTAACATGTATTGCAATTGCTTTCGTAAATGTCCTCTGCAAGCCCATTTAATGACTTTGAGACACATTTTTGGCGGCTCCAAATGCTACTCCAAAAGGACATTGGCCAGTCAATAATATCACTTGGTATCAAATTTTAAGGTGTTCAGAGGAAGTGATGCAATCCCAATTATGCTTAATGGCTTATGGCTTCATGTATAGTAGCTGTTTGCATTGTATATTATGTCACAATAGGTAAGTTTTGTTCTTTGAACTGCACTTGCCTTTAGTTTGTGCACAAGTGACATTCGTTAATTGTCAATACTGTAGTACCACATGGTGTACCTAGAACCACTCTCTTAATTTTTTGTATGTTTGAGAGGTCAGTAATGTTTACGCTGTTTTATCAAACATGTTTCATGCACAATAGTTGTATGAAGGTGCCATGTGTGTATCATTTTCTTGACGTGTTTGTAGCAACCAGCATTTGCTTTATTCCAGCCTGTATTGTACGCCTTTGCATCCAAAATAAAGGCTTTGTTATGGCCCTCCATAATCTGGGGTCAGCTTTAAGAAAGTATTGTTGATTCTTGATTAAGTCCCCTATATTCTTTGCACAGTTTCTTGACATTTTGCTGCATGAACAATTCCTTGCCTGTTGTTTAATATAAATTTTTGTCTATTAATTTATAAAAAAGAAGCACATAAAGTAATTATTCTGAGTGCATTTATTTTTGGACTTTTTTTACTTGTGCATTGCTTATTTGAAAAGAATTTTTCTGATTATCGTATTCCAGACACTACGTAAAAAATACAAAAAGCTTTATCCTTTGTGGAAGCAAAATGTCACTGTTTTGCTGTCACTCAGTTAAGGAGAGACAAAAAAATCCATAACAGCTAAAGTATGAGCACGACTGGCAAAAGCTGTGTAACAATATGATTTTAGTTTATGGGATAAATAGAAACTGCAAATAAATGGCACAGTTTCTTTAAAAATGTGCTAATGTGCAGAGGATATTGTATTTGAAGAAAGTGTTTAAAATGTTTAAGATTGTTTTAGGCTAACTGTGAAACCACACAAACGGTTTTGGAAACATAGGTCCCACATGAAGAGGTGGAGTCGGTTTGAAAGTGCCATTGAAGATCCATCTGGGCTACAAAGCATAGCATATTCTCTATAGAAAAAAATTTTGCACCCACAGCAACGCCCGCACTATGCCACACGCAGTGGTCGTCTCAAAGAGCTAGTTGACGTTGGCACGGTAGAAGTGTCTGCACGAAGCACTTTGTATTTATGCCACATCAGTTTTATTTTGAATTAATTTCTCCAGGGGGGAGCCATCTCATCATAATCCATAATTATCAGTGCCGCACATGTGCATGTAGCCCAAGCCATGGGAGAACCTGCTTTGATTCTCAGCTGGGCTCGTCACCATGGCTGCTGCTTTGTGAATTTGTCCTGGAATTTTTTTCCAGAACAAGTCGAGCACGCTTTATTTAAGAAATTTCCTCAAAATGGCAACTTTTGAAATGGGTTACTAATTTTGGGAAGATATCGAAATAAGCAAGAAAGAATCCTTATGAATGACCTTCCTTTCACATTGAAGATCATTACAAGGGACGAAACTTACGTGTATGCATGCAGTCCAATAGTATGTGCAGCTTAATTGGTCCAAAGAAAGGGGTAAAAATTTCATCTCGATTGAACAAAAAGTACTATTTCTGCATTATACACTCATTTTCACTCATGTTTACAGAGAGGGCTCAAATTAGTTGAAATATGAAGAAACATGAGCCAGCATCTGGTCGTCCAGCATTTGCTCCTTTTAAATAACCTATCCAGGTAGTGACATTTGAGTTTCACTTCTCATTTCTAAATAGAGCTAGTGATCCAAATTTGCTCCAGTCCAGGCCATACGAGATATTGTTGCGATTCGACTTCTACTCCACAATTATGTCTCCAATTTATCAATTCAGATATCTTGAGGACCAACAAGCTAAATCTAACTGAATATTGTCTGGAGAATCTAGCAAGCTATTCATTGGAAGTGACAAACTTGAATGAACCTATATTAGACAATACTATTCAGTCTGCTCAATAATTTCCATCATGCCTCGGGGGTGCTATAGATGGTATTCCCAAATCTTTTAATCTGTATAGATTATCGTTTCAGTAATAGCACACTTGTTGAGACATAGATGAAAAATAAATTGCGCACACACATGTGTGTGTAGGTGTGATTTATTGTTCAGCTATATCTCAAGTGTGCTGCTGTTGAATTGATAATGCCCAAGCAAATAACCCCTGGGCAAGCTCATATATAGATTGATTTCTATATACGATACTTTTTATATTATTGTAAACAGCACGAGAACGGGACTAAGATTAAGAAAGGACACAAGTTTTAGAGTACAAAATATCGCAAAAAAGTTGAGTTCTTGGAAATTGTGATTTCAGAATCTTCAACCATTATTAATGCGAATGCAATATATGCCTGGTTATGCTAAAATCCGTTGGCGTGACTGAAAGACGATACCAAAAATTGCCAACAGCGGAATGAGCAAAAACACTTCAAAAAATGCTTGGTTTGATGTCAGATTTCTCAGGGAGGTTCCTGTAAACACAATGGAGCCTGGTGTCAGCCTACACATGTGCCCACAGGACAAGAAGCTACTTGAAGCTTGGATCGCGAAGCTCAGAACAGGCAAGCAGACATCGGCTGCAACTCAGGTGTGCAGCAAGCACTTCCGTGAGGAGGATTTCTGATACAGCATTGGGGTTGCTATGTTGGGTGAGGAGCAGAAAGCGCACACTGAGACGCTTGCCCACGCACGCTGCCCTGCTAATGTCATAAAGGTTTGGTCTATGAAATTGTTGATGCTAGATACTGGCAAGATCACTGGAATAGAAAAGAAACTGTGAAAAGCGCATTAAAAAAAGGCATAGCATATGCTCATGCCTGTGTAGCACCAAACAGTGAAATGATCAGGGTGTTGAGGATAGCATACCGGAGGTTATGCTGGAATTACTGGATGTACAAATACCTTGGCATGTGGATAAACAATGGGGCCGAGTGCGTAATGGAACATGAAAAATATGTAACGATGAAAGGTAGCAGGAATGCAGCTGCGATGAAAAATAGGGCATTGTGGGGTTACAATACGTAGTAAGCAGTGAGGGGAATTTCAGAGAGGGGTGACGTTTCCTAGCCTGACTTTTGGCAATGTGGTCCTGTGCATGAGATCAGAGTTTTGCGCAAGGTTGAAAATTAAGCAACATGGGGTAGGTAGGCGTGCTTTGGGAGCAAACGGAAATGAACCAAATTGGGGGTACTGGGTGGCATGGGATAAACATCTCTAGAGGACTGGGAAGCTAGCAGCAAGATCAAATTTGATGAGTGATTGAGAGAAATGGCAGGAAAGCAGTCGGCTAGGAAAGTTTTCAGTTACTTGTACACCAGAAATGTTGACACAAAATGGAGGAAGCAAACCAGAATATTGTCAGGCAAATAATTGGACAGCAGCAGGGGGGCAAGCCAAGAAACATCGGTTAAGAAAAAGGTTAAAGAAACAGAGAAGGGTCTGTGCAAGATAGGGATGCAGATGATACCAGCACTGGGAACATATCAAGCTCTCAAGCAGGAAA
This sequence comes from Dermacentor variabilis, assembly GCF_050947875.1. NCBI lineage: Eukaryota > Metazoa > Arthropoda > Arachnida > Ixodida > Ixodidae > Dermacentor > Dermacentor variabilis. The sequence goes on from NC_134576.1 coordinate 91,514,147, forward strand.
TTGCCAAAGAAAATATCTACAACAAGTCTAAAGGAAGCTCTTTGTTGTTTGAAGCCAGGACAAGAGAATTGTGAACTAAAACGTGCCGAGTCAAGTACTAAGGGATAGACACATTATACACTGCATGTAGAGAGGAAGAGGAAACAGCTGAACCCCTGACACTTTTCTGTAAAGGGCTTTGCCCTGTAGTTCAAAGCAATGGGGTTGGTTCTTTCAAAGCATTAGGGTTTCGCAACGGTGGAGGCAAAATAGCCGTTAAGCAGGTAGAAATAGCCAAACAGAGGTTATCTGATTGGTGGCTAAAATCAAAACAAGAGTGACATTTCACCCTCCGCTCAGTACATAGTAGATTACAAGTCATGGCTAGATGGCGCGAGCCGCCACCTGATTTAAAAGGTTCAGCCTTATCCATCCATCCATCCATTGGCATACCAAAAGTCAGACCGTTCATTGTGAACATTCTCGCTGTGCGGCAATGCAGAGCCAAACCGCCCTAAGCACTATTTTCGCAGTGATGAACGTGTCGCACTGACGCATGCACAGCAAAACATGGCAATGGCATCTAAAAACGAAGTTCGTACCGGCGGCAGCTGAAGCTCCTGAAAAGTTGGTCAGAATGTGTGCGCTATCAGTGCTTGATTTATACGATTAATTAAAGATAATGCATAGAATGTCACCGTCTCACACGATGGCTTGTGGATGACATGCGGGCACTCATCCCATATTGACGACAGCACGGTGATTGAGCTGTTCACAGGCTTTGTCCTCAATATCGTGGTGCTTGGCAATTTTTGTGCTGGGTGTGAACAGGCACCAAAAGATGGCGACTCGACCTGTTAGGTTTGGAAGTAGGATCATATGTGCCAGTTGGATGTTGGATTAAATTTGAAGCTGCACTGATGCTTCTTCAAAGGGCGCTGCAAAATTAAAAGACGAGATGCATTTTGCTTGTGTTTTTCTGTTTCGTCCGTGCCATTTTTCTCCTCAGCTCGGTTGGCTCGGCGTAGTGAATGTTGTATACTGTGTTTCCTGCTCTCTGTGCTAGCACTATGCCGTGCTGTTGCGCATATAACTGCAGCAAGAAGCCTTAAGATGGTTATGCAATAGTCATGATACCACAAGGAAAGCGTGACAGCTTGTGCAGGAAGCAGTGGCTGCATAACATTGGCTGAAAAAGGCAAAGAACAATGTTGTTTGCAAGGTGAGGCGTCTTTCTTATTGTTCATATCAAAGAATTCTCTAATGCTGCATATCTTAAAATTCTTAAATGCTTAATATTCTGGTGGGACTCCATCACCTCGCATGTCGCCAACTGTTGTTATTCAGTCGGAAATGCAGCACTATAGGTTTTCCACTGTGCCTAACCTAACAACACGACCTTGAAACAGATCTAAGGCTTTCGCTTAATAAGCCACTGGCAGAGGGATGTGCCAGAACGAATACTAGTCCAGACGCACAAAGTAGAGCATCATCATGTGGCAGAAAAATTGTCTGCAGTATCGAACTTGCCTCAAAGCTCCTTCTACATCAGTATGCCCCACTCATACGGCTTTAAGAAAAAACGAACCGCCTCGTAAACGTTGCTTTGAGCATTAACGATGCAGTTATCAGCATTTCTCAAAATTTTCCACACCACTGGGCTGTGCAACTGGCCCAAGACAGTGCGCCTCCGTAGAAAGCTGCGGCCCATCCGCGGGAACCAAGGAGAAAAGGCGAGGAGAATTGAGGAGGGAAGCGCCGCGGGGAGGAGAGTGTCGCTACTTTCAAATTATCAAGGGGCTTTAGGTGGCAGAGGTAATTGGCACCATCCATCGGGAGGGCGAGAAAGCAAATCCGCTTCCCTTGTACGACCTCCTAGATCGGCGCGCGGGCGCGCTCGCTGATCCAGAAAGCCGTGCCTTTTCGCTCCTCCTCTCAAGTCCTTTCCCGTTGCCCTCTTTTCTCCATGCGCGCCCTTGTCTCCATGCGCGCCCGCCGCAAGCTTAGTTGCTACATGACATTTTATGTCTCGTTATCTGCTGTTATCGGGAAGCAAGCGCTGGCTTTGCGTAACCGGCGTGGGCAGTTTCGTCAGTTTCGTGGTCCTCGATAGCTGTGTGCTCGAGCTCCGTGATGTTTCACCCGTTTCATGACTCGCACCGATCGTTCATCGTGCTGTGGTGCACGAATATGTGAAAAAGAAGCCATGCAAGGTTGTTCCGGGTGCCTAAAGACAACAGGTGAGCGCGCAGACCCAAGGACAGGACATAAGGAGACGCATGCACACGAACACAGTGCTCTGCATGTGTGTGCTTTGTGAGTCTCCGGACGTCATTGCACCTTGATTCTGCTACACTTCCCTCTTACTGGTAGAGAACGCTGACAAATAGATGTTCTTCTCATCCTCATTGTCACCTGGTTTATGACTTGTTTTTCTGTGCCAAGTCTCATTCTGCGACTTCAGTAACTCACCCAGCATTCCATTCCACCCTCAGTGCTTTTTCTGTGTCGCCGTTCTACAAACGTACTAACAGCTGAAAATTTACCGTTCGTGTTTATGTATTATATCTCACTAATCGCCGACGAGAAAACAGCACAAACAACCTTCTTGTGTAGGCATGGATACGCTTTCTTTTTCTTCTGGAAAGCAGGAGCATTGTAAGTGTCCTAAATGTAGATTTTTTCAGTTCGTGTTTATTACACAAACGAGTGCCCAATAGGTACGACTTAGTGCCTTAAGTGATGTAATTTTGCTGCTAAGAATTGCATTCGGGGTGAAAGAAAAGTCGTGTTGTTGGCTTTTTTTACATGGTCTTTCATTGAGGAATAGGAATTTCTGCGAATGTTTTCTATGTGCTGCTGCAAAAGCTGACTACCTTCTGTTCCCCTTTGCCACCATTACTCTAGTTGTGGCCAAGTGCAAAACAATGTGATAATGTGTATTTCAGTTTTTAGTACAATGTTATTTTTGTTCTGCCATGTCTTTTTCATTTTCATCATCATCATCAGCCTATTTTATGTCCACTGCAGGACGAAGGCCTCTCCCCATGATCTCGTATTGCCCCTGTCCTGTGCCAGCCGATTCCAAGTAGCACCTGCAAATTTCCTTATTTTGTAGCACCACCTAGTCTTCTGTCGTCCTCTACTGCGCTTCCCTTCTCTTGGTACCCATTCTATCATCCTAATGGTCCACCGGTTATCTAATCTGCGCATTACATGACTTGCCCAGCACCATTTTTCCGCTTAATGTCTATTAGAATATCGTCTATACCCGTTTGCTCTCGGATCCAATTTAAAGTTATGCCTAGCATTCTTCGTTCCATCGCTCTTTGCGCAGTCCTCATTTTGTTCCCAAGTTTCTTTGTCAGTCTTCAAGTCTCTGCCCCATATGTCAGCACCAGTAAGATGCACTGAGTGTGTACCTTCCTTTTCAATGATAATGGTAAGCTTCCAGTCAGGAGCTCACAATGTCTGCTGTATGCAATCCAACCCATTTTTATTCTGTGAATTTCCTTCTGATGGTCAGGGTTCCCTGTGATTGGTTCACCTAGGTAAACATACTGCTTCACAGACTCCCAAGCTCCTAATGGTGTCTCCACCCTTTCTTCAGCTTTGGACAGCGCTTATAATAGATCTAATGAGAAGGAGGAAATGGGGGAGGGAGGGGAGGTAACTGACCCCGTAGATTATTTGGGAATTCTGTGGCCCTAAACGGTAGAAAGTTGGGAATTGTATGCCTCCTTTAACTTGCAGTGGCGCCTTCTTCGATCAGTCAGACATGGTTTGGGCATTTCGCGCTTGTAAACAATTGGTGTCTATGTGGCCGCCGTGGTCGCAATACAGTTCTCGGGATTACTAACAAAAATAAGCAAGGAAGAATAACTGCAGATACAGACGAAAGAAATGGACGCGTATATGATCGTTCTGACGTGCTGAAATCTCTGTGTTAACTTTACAGCTAGGTGTTGTTGCTACATGCTTTTCCTTCTTTGCGTGAATATTGTAAGCAAAAACCTTCCCCTCATTTCACTCTGTTCCTTTTGTGCGGAAATTTTGCATCCTCAAGGAAAGCCCATTCTGGCAGCGCGTCTCGTAAGTTGCAGCGGATAAGTTTCCGAGCATTTGTATAGTGTTCAGGAGCGTGTAGTGTCAACATCTGTACGCGTATTACGTTGCCTGAATATGTTTTCAAGTTCTGTATAAGCTAGGTTCTATGTATTGTGGCTTATAAAGTGGGAATCGTGGCAGGTGTAGATGTCCGGAATTTGTCTGCGTTATATTTTCTAATGTTGTCACTAGAAAGTATGTGCAAGGTATATCGATAGTGTATTTGTAAAATTCTTTTCGTAAAGATTTAGTGTTGCACCACTTAGTGTCAATTCTTGGTGGCCGTTCTAACCTCTTGTTTCCCGAATCTCACGCATTCACGCGGTCTTGCGCGGCTAGGTACACGATATATTTTCGCTGAATTGTAACAGCACTTAACACTCGTGCATAAAAATAAAAAAGGGAAAAGTTTTTCAGCGCTTCCTGAGAGGCCCCGAGATGCGTATGATCTGCTCGTCGCGTCTGCTTGTCCCTTGGCGTCGTTTTATTCAGTAGTAATGAACATGCCACGCATTTCATATACTTTTATGCAGGTTTATAAGTAAGCTCTCTTTTTTTTTGTATGGTTGTCAATCCAACAATCTTAGCATTTTATTCTATCCTTCAGGTATTTTGCGTGTCATTGTTTTTGCCATTACCAGTAAATTTTCCCTTTCTTTTGTTGTCATGAGTATGTCATGCATGTCGTCCAGTTATGTGCAATATCTCAGTGAGTATATCAGAAGCTCTTTTACTTTGGTCTTTAGAGCATCATATAAAAAATCTTCACATGAAACGGCCTTTGCATTTTCTTGAGTTTTATATTTTTTTATTTCATTGTCTGTGAATCTTTGTGTTGTTTAGTTACCATGTACATGTCATGTATTTTTCAGCTTTGTTTACTTTCTGAGCGTGTATCATACCAAGTTATGCGAAAATATTCGTTTTCCGAAACGGAAGTCAATAAAACAAGGCCAACGAACTGTTGTTTTGGAAATTGAATTTATATATGTTCTGGCGTATGCTGGCATACTCAAAGTATTGACAAGACTGCGTGCATGCTTGCTAATGCATAAAGCACCCACGGTGCACCACACGCCAGTTCACAAACAATGCCTGGGGTAGTGCATGTGCGGGATTAGAAAAAAATATATGCGCCGCGGACAGGCAAAAAGAAAGCGAAATGTAAAGTCACATGGTGCATGGGGAAGGGTGGAGAGGGAGCAGAGTGGGTCGTGATAAGAAAAAAGAAAGAACAAAGAGCACTAGAGTAAGGAGGTGCCGCGCGCCTGCTGTTTCTGTTGCCATGACAACGTAAACAATCATGTGCGCCGCCATTTTGCCAAAGTATCGCCCTCATGGCTAAAGTGGTAACTCAAGGGAACCTTGGCGCTAGCGTCGAAAGAGCGTCTGCTTGAAAACAGCCAATTGCAGCCATGCGGAGATTCATACCTGGGCAATGCCTCCTTTACTAGATGCCTGCCGCGTGAGCTGAGATGTTGGTTCCGGCCTTTCTCTCTTTCCTGTTCCCCACCTCTGTCGACTGCGAGCGCTAGTTGCGGCGGCTGCTCCAAACTTTAATCACGTTCTCCTGCCTCCGAGATTATAGCAGTGTCTGTTGCAATCCTGGAGGCAGGACCTGCGATCTCTTGTCAAGCCATTGGTCGAGTAATCTAGTAATCGTCATTTCGTCCACACAGGAAGTAGGGTCGGCAGCGAGCGCCGTCTCTCCGCGACTACCCCTAACTACAGAAACCTTCGCTCCAATGGGAAAAGTAGTGATGCAGAAGGCATCTAAACGAGGCATTGCCCTGGGCCGTAGCCACCAGACAGTCTACCATTGGCTAGGCTGGGTCGTCTCGTCTCCATCTCTCCGCGGCTTCTTGGTTCATGCCGCGCACGCTGACACCTTTTCATAGGCCGACGACCGTGTCGCCATGATCTACGAGGTTTGCTACACAGTACAAATATTGCATCAACTCAGAAGGCATCACCGGAATGACTGCAACCAGGAAGACTATATTCCTGGAGGCTTATAATGCAATGGCAGTTGTAAATATTTTAATATTGTGTAGTATTATGTATGAAAAATAAGGTTATTTTGTTATTTTTTTCATGTTCTCTCAAAATCTTGTGCTTGGTGTTTTTTTTAACTTGCAGAAGTGATATCTCGACCTTCAGGGCGCATAGAGCCATTATTATTGCATTGGCATGTAGCTACATGTGTGTAGCTCGAAAGGTCAGGAGCAGATTATTAAATCTCGGCTTTGGAAATGTGCAAGTTGGCCATTAATTGCACCACATGATAGCCAATTCCAAACATAGAATTTAATTTGCTATCAAATAGTTAAAAACCTGGCATGTAAAATAAAGGTACTCCTAAATTTGTTTTCCTTACATTTTAGTATCCAGCCATATGTCGAAATCAATTTTCTGGCTGGTAGTGTCCTTGCTGTTGTACAGACAAACAATACCAAATTAATTTCATTCATCTCTGGAACTAGTGGGCATAATTGAAATCTAATTTCATTTTTAAAACCAGCATGAGAAACTTAAAGAGAATTTTCATTAAATTTCATCTAAAAATAATATATTTTTCAAAAACCACTTCCCCACATAAGGGAACACATGAAACAGGTGCTGACTCCAAGTAAAATTTATCGCACAAGGGCAAAAAATCTAGCAGAGCTGTATGTGTGCTAGACTACTATATATCATCAACTGTAGACAGCAGATGTGGCACATGCATCCATGTCTGGGGTGCAGCAATGGAACATGCTGTAGCAGTGTTGCAATCAAGGTGAACTTCATGCCGTTTAACATGTCTACCCCATCACCTACAGGCATGTCTAATAGACTGGTGTTTTCAGCCAAGTGACAGTGACAGCGGTATACAGTTCGACATATTGTGGATCTCGTTACGTTATTCCCCAACTAAAAGAGGTTTCCTGTATTACGACATGGCAAGGTGTCTTTGTTACTCTGAAGTTTTGTGCAGTTTAGAAAGCCAAGGAAGTTGTAATTGAAAACATATGTGGATAACTGTGACATTGATGAGCATGAATTCATGTCCTCGCTGCAAGCTAGGTAGCAGTTTATTCTTATTCAAGAGCCACTTTCCTCTGAAGGTGTCAAAGATATATTTAATATATGTTGTGACCACTTACAGTAAACGAGGCTTCACCAGTGCTCACCAATCGCACTTTTGATGCACTGAGTGCTGGCAGGAGCATTGGGACATCGGTTGCTTGAAATAGGAACCAATGTGATCAAGACTAAGTGCGTATTGAACTTAGTGTTCAAAACATTGATTCTTTCGTACTGAGAAAAGCTATTTGTTTTATTGAGTAGGTTCGGCTCTAGTCAATCAACAATATTTTGCAATAAATATACGAGATTGTAATACATTGTGAAGCAAAGCATTGTGCCCCAACCTTAGTATGTCTGTCAATACAAAGAAAAAATACTTATTGTCGGTGCAACTGTTAATGTTTATGCTGGCTCTGACAGTGATCCTCGTGCTGTTACAGATGTGTCCATGCCTCCTCCTGAAAGAACATCGAACAAGTTGCATTGCTTGGGCTTCTACTGTAAACAAGCGTGCCAGATATTTGAACAGCATGCGTTTTTCTTTCTTTGCTACATGACACAGCAGTTTGATCTACGATTGATTTACCATAATGATGGTGATATGCCCATTTACCGATTGCCACCTATGCTTCTTTAATGGCCAATTCGCTTGCTGCCCCATCATTTTAATGAAATCATGAAAAAGAAAAAAGTTTTATTGCACTGAATGATATGTAATCATCAGGCTAAAAAAATACACCGCATTATAGAAGTAGAGAATGTAATATGTAGTGTGAAATATTGACTGTCTTTTTATATGTGTGCAATGTGTATGTGTGTTTGTTGGGGAGGGGGATGCCGTTTCATATTGCGGTTGCTGAAGCAATGGAAAAGGATCGTGTAAATTGTTAGCAGTTCACTACTACAACGAAAAAATCGCTTGTTTAATGCTCAAAGATGCGGCTGTTCCACCACCTGCAAATATGGTTTCAATGTGATCAACACTGTGTTTGTTCTTTATTTAGTTTCAGATATTCATCATTTTATTTGATGTTCCTTTCTTTTGTTTATAATGTTATTTCATTTTATATGCTGCATATGTTGTAACATCAGTCGATGCTCTTGTGAGGCATTATATTTCCTTCTGTAGTACAGCGTTAGAGATAAAAGTAACACAAAGGGACACTAAAGTGAAAAATGATTTCTTTTGCATCAGTAAATTACCCTTCTACAACACCAAAGACACCACTGTTACAACGCTAAGACGTTTGGTAAGCCAGAAAAAGCGCAAGAACAAAATACCGGTGGGGACACCTACTTAAGTTCCGGCACCTGAGGGCTTGACGTCTTGGATTTTGATGGCATCTTCTAGGGCCTACTAATTATATATAGCAGTACAGATTGACTACATTGATTTTCTAAAGGAACCAAATATTAAACATGGCAAATTTCAGGAACCTTTATTTAGCCAATGCGGCCCAAATGCGAAAACATACTTTGGAATCTCTGACGTCACGCTCCCGTACCAGCGCTAGGGTTTCGGCGCGAAATTCAAATACTGATACTTGCACCTTCATTTTCTCATCTAATAATCAAACTATTTTTTTGAAATGACTGCCTGCAGGGTTCTCAAACAATGCTTCATTAGTCTAAACAGATTCATTGTTTCGCTTTAGTGTCCCTTTAACTATTTGAACTTACTATATTGAGTGTTGACTACAGGCAACAAAGCAGAAAACATTTTTTTGTTTTTGCTGAGTTTTGGTATTAATTGCAAAGTTTCTAGCCAAATGTCTTCAGCCAACACTGAATAACAGGCAGCAAGCATCATTTGTTGGTTTAGAGCAGGAGCACAGGCCGAGGAACTAAGGTTGCTCGTGCCTCACTTTCTCTTGAGTGTGTCTCCAACACACTCAAGAGGAGACACACATCAGTTTGTCTCCTCTGAGCATATATTTGTATGCTCACCGGAGATACACTGATGCAAGATCTCTGGCTGAAGTGGTGTCAAATGCAAGGTATAAAGTAAAGAAAATGTACTCATATGGCCTCCATATGAAGAAAACTGTCTGTCGAAATTCCATATGGAGCCATAGGCTTGGGGTGAAGCCTACTTCCAGTTTCCTGCATTGTGTTTCCCCCTTACTGCTGAAAAAGATTCCACAAACTGTTTTTCTTTTAGTTGATTATGCTTATTTTCAATGTGTTTTGTGCACTTAGATTGTAGAAAATGAACATATTTTTCTAGTATTTATATATGCCGTCATAAAGGTTAAGCATAATATAAAAACTGCCAAGACAAATCCAAGGTCTATGTATTGGGAGCGTAAGATTCTATCTACCAAGGCTAGTTATTCTTGTAGTGATAACAATGCTTCTTTTTAATGCTTCTAAGTGGACCTGTATTCTCTTCTACTAGTACTTGTGCTGTCAATTTAGCCTCTTATAAATGCTGTGTTGATTCCTCTATCTTCTTTATATAGTCTCACGTGTTTCTCTTTTTTCCTTTTACTTTCTTTCATTTGTGTTAATATTTTATTTCATATGCTTCATCTGTTCAAATATCTATTGATGCTCTTGTCATGCTGTATAGTGATGCGAAAGAACATGTAATACTTAGTATTAATAAATAATAATTAACAAATAAATAAATGCCTCTATGAGCAAATGCATAAGTGACTATTTAGGCGTTGTATCGAAATTGGTTGCCAAATACATCTGTGTTCAAGCTAAAATGTATGTATTAAAGGTAATTGTATACAGAGATGTATGCAGATATAGGAGTCGGTGCGACACATGTACTGCACCATCACACTGTAGATGCCAGAGTAATATTTAGGTTGCCAGGCCAAGCTTATCAAGTATTTTGCTTTCGAGCGAGGCAACGCTTTTTAATTGACAGATGTAGCACTTTAGTTCCATCAAATACATGACACAGTACTACATTGACTTCCTGTGCTCCTTCTGGCTTTGCAGATTCCTTGCGATTGGCATCCCGTGAGCAGTACCTTTCACTCGTGTCCGTATGTAACCAGGTGCATTCCTGCCGCCTGTGCACTTACAAATCTAAATACAAGACGCACATGAACCAACACCTGCGCATACACACAGGTGAGCGCCCCTTCAAATGCCACCTGTGCCCGGAAGCATTCACTCAGAATAACAGCCTGACACGTCATCTGCGCACCCACACTGGAGAGCGTTCCTGTGAACAGTACCTTTCACTCGTGTCCATATGTAGCCAGCTGCATTGCTGCCGGCAATGCACTTACAAGACTAAGCACAAGAAGCACATGACTCAACATCTGCGCATACACACAGGCGAGTGCCCCTTCAAGTGTACCCTCTGCCCAGCGGCATTCACTAAATTGGGGCACCTGAAAGAGCATGTGCGCAGCCACGTGGGATAGCGTCCCTACAAGTGCCACATATGTTCGGAAGCATTCATTCAGCGTAACTACCTGACACGCCATCTGCGCACCCATATTGGCGAGTGGCCCTACCAGTGTCACCTGTGTCCCGAAACATTCACCCAGACTACCATCCTGACATGCCATTTGCGCACCCACACTGGAGAGCGTGCCTTTCCCTGTGTCCACTGTGGTGCATCCTTTTCGCGGAAAGACTACTCCTTGTGCCACATGTCCTGTCACTCGGAAAAGTCCTAAAGGTCAGGGGCTTCAAGTTTTGTTGTAGATACACCAATTGATCACATCCTTTCTTTTACAGCAGAAAATGATTTATAAGTTGCATTGAGAAATTTATAGCTATATCAAACAAAGAGTTTTTCTTGCAATAGTACCCACAGGGAAGCTGACAATGCCATATATGAGAATTTCTTATAAAGTGCCCTCGTGTCACCTCACCTACCCTAGCTTATCAAAATTTTATCTTGATTGTGGATTGGCCTAAAATGCGTTCGTGACTGTGTAAATTAGTTTCTTGAAATTACTTGTATATAAGAATTGAGCAAGAAAAAGAATAACATACAATTGAGAAAGGCCCCAGTAATATATGCCAAATTTCTTGTCTTTTTCACAAATTTAACAATGTTGGTGGAGTTCACATTTGACATAATTGTGTTTCGTAGTTCAAATACCTACGTTTTAGTAACGCCTATTACGTATTAGTACTATTATGCCTATTAGTACTACCTGACTACAATGGTGCACATTGTTTTAATACAGACTAAATTATTGTGCAAGCTGATATGTTCTCAAGCTGTTCACAAGCTGAAATGCATACCCAAGCAGAGTTTGTTCTCAAGCTTTAAACGTCCGTTGTCATATTTCTGGTTGAGCATTCGGAAACCCCCATAACACGTGTCGACACGCATACACCAAGGCCACGACATAAGAAAGTGAGCATCACAATTTCTGAGAAGCCATCGCTGATGTTTAGTGATGTCATGTCTGCAAACGGAGTAAAGCTGGTATTCTGTATTGAAGTGGTGTAGTGAGTATTACCTCTGGCCGGAAACAGCTGTTGAGATATCAGGCATACAGGTTGTTTAGTAAGTTGTTGTGCACATGTGCTCGTTTTGCATGTCTCGCATGAATTGATGACAATATGGTATTTCCTACAGGTTTACTCGATGTTACCTATAGGTCCTCGTGACGCAACATATAACAGCTATTGGGCCTGAGCTGCTAATTACAGAGTACTGGGAGATTAACACTGCAACGTGCCTCTCCTTTATTGTTTTGAAAGTAAATTACAAACGTTTTATATTTTACGTTATATACCATAGAACCGCGGGAGGGAAAGAAATTTAACAAAAGCACCTAGAGCCAATTTCATTCATTTTCAATGAAATTCAGCTAAATTTAGCTGCTGGCTATCTCCTATATGTCTATGTAACATACCATGCTTATATACGTATCACTCAGACCTGCTTAATGAAAAGAAAATTCCATCAGGACCCTTCTCGCAGTGAATGTTGACACTAATGTGATTAGCATTAAGGTTGTGTAGCGATAAACTGTATTGCCACTGTCATAATTTGTTATATTGAAGACTTAAATGCGGCCAGGCTCTCTTCTCACGCACACCTCTATGTACACTGCACATTCTAGCAGAGCCACCACAATGTTTATGCATGAAGCGTGTCTGGATATATATATATGCGTGCTTTTTGTAGATATATACATGACGATGAGAGCATGTGCTTTAATGGACACTGTGTAGTGGAACTGGGAAAATGCAGAGACGAAGCAGGCATTTTTGTTCTTGTTGTTTTTCAAGAGGCTGTTCCGCTGTCTTGATCAACGTGTTGTCTCCTGCTTGCATTCAATCGCAACACTGGTGGAGGTGCTGGGTACACAACCCTGCCTGATGCTCTGAACTCCTCTTGGGAGCCGTTCATCCAGCCCGTCGCCAATTACAACTCCTGTGCATTGCTTCAGGCGGTAGTTGCTAGGCCTTGCTCCCGAGTTCTACCCCCTACGGGAACGTTTGTCTGGGTGCTGTCTACTTCTGCCAGTGGCGACAATCAGCCCGCCACAGGTTCGACGAGTTCCCCAAGACAGCTGTACTCACAGTCCATCCCAGGTAACCCTCCTCTAACCACTGGTTTCCAATCACTTTCATGGTGGTGCACATGAAGACGGTGAACATGAAGACGCTCAGCAAAAGCTCTGCCACAAGTATTTCTCCCTTGACGGTAGTGCTCGCATGTGGTTTGAAAACCATGAGACCAACGTCTCTACATGGAATGATTTCCAACGTCAACTCATTGAAACATTTGCGAGTGTCGATCGACGGGACAGTGCCTAGCATCTAATTGGGTTGCGCATCCTTACACCGAACAAAACCATAGGAATCTTATGTTTGCAGAGGACATGACCCTCCTGTGTCATAGAGCTGACCCTCACGTGTCTGAGGAAAAGAAGTTGCGATACCTTATTCGTGGCATCAAAGAATAACTATTCGCTGGACCTGCGCGCAATCCACCGAGTACCGTGGCTGATTTCATACAGGAACCCACTGGTATTGAATGTGCACTCCATCTAAGATGCAGGCAGTACAATCGCTTGCCCACCGGCACTCCTATCAACACCGCCACAACGACCGTTAACAGTCACAACTCCCTCCGCTACCTAATTCGGGAGATTCCTCACGAAGAACTTCAGAAACTCCGGACACCGTTAGTGGGCACACCCAGGACGTCAGTCACTGAAGTCATCTGTAATGAAATTAGGCAAGCGTTCTTCACAGGCGATCCTAGTCATGAGCAGCATCCCATAACTTGCCCCGACGCTCTGCGGCATCAACGCGCTGTTACCCCCATTCGGTCGCACCATCAGCCGCCAGGAGCATCACCTTAGTCATCACCACCAGAAGAATCTTTAAGACATCCGCCAGTTGTGTCAATCCCGTCCTACCATCAGCCACTGTCAGCTCCATTCTGGTCACCGCCACAAGACGAGGCTTTGAGGGTTCCGCAAATTCGAAAAACGGATGTATAGCACACTGTCCGCGGAGGCATCGGACACATTGCTTGCTTTTTCTGGTACCACAATGCCTCATTCCGCTCTCGTCAATTCTGGTCTGACCGTCATGCACCTGTGATGACTACAGGCTATACCGCGATGACACTGCATTTCAAGGTCCTCTGGTAATGCATACTCTGAACGTTGACTCTTCCTAATCATCAGACTGATTTCAGCTGATGGTCACGCTCTTCGTCCTCTGCTCAATCATCATCACCGAATGGACATCCTTTCGGTGACCTCCAGAGAAGAAGGTTACCCAGCCCACAGTGGCATGACTCATACTCATCTAAAGACAACAGCTTACCATCCACAAACAGATGGACTAACAAAGCATGTGAACAAAGCACTCAAAGACATGCTTTCAATGTACATGAATATATAGCACAAAAATTGGGACGAGATTCTGCCTTATATCATGTTTGCTTATAGCATGGCTAAACAAGAAACTGCACTAATGACTCCATACACCCTTGTTCACGGACAGGAAGTAAGGACAATGCTCGATGCCATGTTACCGCATGAACCTGACGACATTGACACGGATGCCGATCCATTTACGCAGCGCACAGAAGAAAACAGGCAGCTCGCACCTGTGTGAATACACCAGCAGCAATGGTCGCTGTAACAAAGGTCACTGTAATGACCACCATAGGGCTGTTACTTACGAATTCGGTGATGAGTATGGGTCTGGATGCCTATAGGAAGACTGGGACTATCTGAGAAGTTCCTGGGGCAATATTTCGGACCCTATAAAGTCCTGCGACCGCTAACTGGTGTCACATTCGAGGTCATTCCAGATAGCCCTTAATGCACAAGGCACCGCCAACACCATTCTGAACTTGTGTACGTAGCGCGCATGAAGCCCTATGTCAGCGAGTGAGTGTACTGTGTACTCATGGAGATACCATGAGTAAATAACAATGGGGTTACTTGGTCTGCAACTTCTTCGCAATGGAACGATACGTTAATGGACTTTCCTTTTCACCAAGCGAACTTTATTTAGCGACCGGGTGATGTTCTTTAGAGAGAGGGCAAATGATACGTGCTCTATGTAGACGACGATCAGCATATGTGGTTTAAGGGACTCCATGTAGTGGGACTGCGGGAATTGGGAACGAAGAAGACGTCTTTGTTCTGGTGGTTTTTCAACAGGCTGTTCCACCGTCTTCCTCAGCGTGTTGTCTCTTGTTCATGTTGAACTGTGACAATATGATGCAAGTTCGATTCTGCACAGCACCAGTGATATTTGTAAAGAATTTATTTTTTACATTGGTGAGTGCCACACAAACCCACTGGCACATACCCAGTGACCAACGTTGGCATCAGAGAGGTTCATGGAAGAGCAGCATATCTACTGTCATATAATCAAAGACCCAGATCCTTCAGCACAGGAATACAGGGCTGAGCCGATTAAACCAGTGACTCAAGTTGGCTAGAAAATGGTTAGAGACTGATAGCTACCGAAAAGGGAGTAACAGATCCTAAGAATGCTAATCGAATTAAAACGTCAAGCAGTAGCTGGAAAAAATGCTGTTGGTGCTTTGTCTGGCACCTAAAGCTTCTGCTGGTGTTCAGGTTTTGGTATGTGTAAAACATGTGCCAACTGGACTCATTACACAGGTGCACTCAGCGGTATTGCAGCTTGAGAGCCTTATCTGAGCAATTCAGCGACTTCAAAGAGTACAAGTGCCTTCCCACCAAGCCTCCGGAGCTGCATAAAGAAATTTAGTGAAGCAGATAGCCAGGATAGCAACAGCTGTCAGGGCATGCCCTGCCCGACAGCGTGCTGCCACAGGCATTCTCAGTATAGCCTCCCGAGCAAGAGTCTCCACAGTTGCAGCTGTGGTCACCGCCACAGTCCTCTCTTTCCCAGCTTTGTAGCAGTTAGATTGTGTTTTGTTGAGAGCTAATGTCTGTGAATCTGGCCAGTGCCCTCTATTTGCCCTTTGCACTACATTCTCGTATCTGGGCCGTACTGTGAGCTTCATATTTCGAGAATTTCAATGCGAAGTGTGTGGGCCCAATTGCAAGTAAATATAGTAAGTGTGGGAACTTGGGCAAGTTTGTTACTTGCAAGAAAAGTAAGCATGGGGTACACGACAGAGGTGTAATGGTCTACATTCTATATTGTGGTCCTTTGTTGTACTTTTATTTATTTAGCTTTATTTATGCATGCGTGCATTCAGTCACACGCATGCAGGCACGCAGATGAATTCTCTCCCTTTTGAGCCTTCTGGGGATAAGGCAGAAGTGAAGAAAACTTTCACCTATCAAATGTCTTGTGCACTGTTTTATCCTTGCCACATGCTTTCATTCCCACCCATATACCAGGTGTTTCTGAGAAGAATATTAGTAATTTTTTTAATTTGCCTGTCGCATATAGTAGGAAAATTCTAGAACTTGAGCTGGTCTACTCGAAGAGGTAGACATGCATGTAGCACTATTTACATTGGGATCCCTTCCTCTATACAACTGTTCTTATACAAATTTACTTATCAATAAAATTGAATTGAGAAATCAGAATGGCATAATCGACTAAATAAGAAAAATTCAGTGATTATATTTTTAACCAATTATATTATGGCAAATATTGCACTTTATGTATAAACTGTAGCCGGTCTTACTGCAAAGCATATCTACTTAAAAACAATGCTGTGGGTGTAACTATATTTGATATAATTGTCATCAAACTTGCAGTAAAAATGCACTGTAATTTTAATTACTTTTTTAATAAAATGCCTCTTTATGCATTGAGGCACAAGAGTAACTCGACTGTCAATGTATTTCTTTGCAAAGTTCAAGAAATATGTCAAAATTGGCGTCATCCTGAGAATTCATTTCAATTGAATCTGCGTTGTAAGCTACCCGGTTTCAATTTAGAAATGGCAATATCTGCTGTGAGATTTCTGTTCCTTCATTCTGTATTGTTTATCTCAGTGCTTGCGAACAGTTGTACAGCTTTGGTGACAGGACACTAGTACATAAAAAAGCATGAACATAACAAAAAACGAACACAACAGCATTTCCTCCAATATCGCACACTAAAGTAGATATACAAGGGATGAGTTTGAGAAATAGATTTGCTTGAGAAATAATTAGTTCAAAACTCTGAAAAGCTTTGTTATTTAGCCGATTATGCATATAGATTTCTTGTGCAAATAACGTCCACCTGTATGAGCTGTCCAGCTCAAGGATTAGAATTGTGCTATCTGGCACAGATGACTTCTGAAGAGTGATAAAAGTCTTTGCAGGAACGCCCAGTATATGAGCCGGCCATTGTTGGGGGTGACACGTGATATCATTGCAGTATCTGCTTGGAACTTACATTTCGAGCCCATTCCTGAATACTAGCCATATTTTTTCAATGGGTATTTGTATAACATGTCTTGTAAACCTCTTGTTTTCATTGGTGTAGAATGAGTTTTAAAGTTATATAGGCTTTAATGCTATGGAGATGTTTCTCCTAAGCGACCGTGAAGATTTGCTGTGTCATTCTACAGCTACATTTGGCTACGGTTTCAGGTATATGTGTACCTTCTGTGTTTTGTCAACATGTAATGGTGGTGGCCATGCTTGCAATGTGAATGTATACTCTGACTTTGCCTTGTATACCGCTGTACCGTCAGTCCTCATGCAATCACATGTAACACTTAACACGCTTTAATGATGTCCTGCATGGTCTTACAGCTGGCCATTTTACATAATAGGCTTCCGTTCATCCAAAAGTATCAATTTGAGATTAAAATATGCTCATGCACGTTCATTAGCATAAACTACCGTGAATTGGCAAATTTAAGAAGTTGACAGCATTTTTCTTAGAGGAGCAAATATCGACTGTTTCAAATATGAATTAAATACACATATTAAGCATTGAATATCTGAGCAAATATGAAATATTCATGTGTGAACGCATATATTTACAGCAAGAACGTTTATTTCACTTTAATTAGGTACTATGCTTTTGCTGTCACGTGCAGGTAAGACAGCTCAGGGACAAAGGATCGGTTTAAAGGGACACTAAAGTGAAAAATTATTTCTTCTGCATCACTAAATTACCATTCTACAACACCAAAACACCACTCTTACAACGATAAGACGTTTGGTAAGCCAGAAAAAGCGCAAGAACGAAATACGGGTGGCGGCGCCTACTTTTGTTCCTGCACCTGGGGGCTGTGAAATCTCGGATTTTGATGGCATCTTCTAGGGCCTACTAAATATATATAGTGGTACAGATTGACTACTTTGTGTTTTAAAGGAACCAAATATTAAACATGGCAAGTTTCGGGAACCTTTATTCAGCCAATGCGGCCCAAATGCAAAAAAATTGGAGGACGCTTAAGCTTCACCTTCAAGAGTGGAACGCGACAGCGTTCCCGTCGACCCGCCAAGGGGTGTAAGACAATGGGCTACGGCGCAGCGACTACGCGCCCCGCATCAGACGCGGTGAGCGTTCGGCGCGACAACGAAATGTGCGCCTGAGCAAGCGACGCACGCCTGAGCCTTAGAAACAGCTCGTTTCTAAGGCAACAGCGCATTCACTAGAGGCGCTTTTGTACCGCTTTGAAGCATCGAACTCGTGGCTCAGTGGTAACGTCTCCGTCTCACACTCCAGAGACCCTGGTTCGATTCCCATCCAGCCCATCTTGGAAGTTGCTTTTTATTTATGAAGTGCCTGCCGTGATTTATCGCTCACGGCCAACGCCGCGGACGGCGACACCGACGCCGACGACACCGGTTTTTCTGCGACACGAGCTCCTTAACGCTATCGCGTTAAAACATACTTTAGAATCCTTGACGTCATGCTGACGTACTGGCGCTGGGGTTTCGGCGCGAAATTCAAATACTGATACTTGGACCTTCTTTTTCTCATCTAATAATGAAACTATATTTTTAAACGACTGCCTGCAGCGTTCTCAAACAACGCTTCATTAGTCTAAACTAATTTATCGTTTCACTTTAGTGTCCCTTTAAATATGAAATCGATGATTGTCACTAGAAATGCCACACAAATAACTTTACATCTTTAGAGCCTTGCCATAAACAACATTTCTAAAATTGAGTAACTGCCTTATGACTAGCTTTCCAAAAATGTGAAATAAATGGTTGGCAATTGCTGGTAGTAGTGGAAAGAGGAAAGATGGGCAGATCCAACAGACATGTTGGAATTTATCTGAAACAAAGCTTAAGTAAAACAGTTGATGAAATACTTTACAATTGTTGGCGACACAAGCAGTTTTGTTGCTTTCATACTATGGTACATGTAATCTCATGGAATGTTTGTCATGTAGGTTTCCACTGCAAAACAGAAAACAAAGCTTGCATTGCCCATTTATATTCTGCTTTGTTTGAAAAACTTGCTGTCTCACTTCGTATAATTTACGATCCTTTGTCTAGCAAACAGAGAACAGAAACCAGACTGTAACAGTCAGTCGTTTGTAAAAAATGAATTACATGTATTTTGTAATACTCAAAAATACTGAATAGTTTCTTTTGGGATATAAATAATTAATGTGTACTCTTCGATTTGTATTCAAAACTTTGAATATTCATGCACCCTTAGTTACACAAAAATTGAAGAAAAAGTATATATATATATATATATATATATATATATATATATATATATATATATATATATATATATATATATATATATATATATATATATATATATATATAAGGAGGTGAGGGATATTACACAGGCTTCTGCTGTCTTATCAACATAGCTTTTTGTTTCATAAACTGCCCCATCTTGTAGGATATGTTTATACCAGTGAGATCATACTGAAAGTTCTCAACTGTCTCTGTACTTTCCCAGTAGTCTGCTGAAGTGCTTCCGTGCTTTTCTAATCCATCTAAGTGCTTTTCCAGCTCATTTCAGACATCGGTACTTCATTGCAGTTAATAGCAACAATGGGAATGAAGCGGCAGTCTGATTTTTGATGTTTCAATTGAGGTTATAAACAAGCCACCACTTATTACTTACACACGGCTTGTCCACTGTGAAATGTCCATATACTAACATGTATTGTAATTGCTTTCGTAAATGTCCTCTGCAAGCCCATTTAATGACTCTGAGACACATTTTTGGCTGCTCCAAATGCTACTCCAAAAGGACATTGGCCAGCCAATAATATCACTTGGTATCGAATTTTAAGGTGTTCAGAGGAAGTGATGCAATCCCAATTTTGATTAATGGCTTATGGCTTCATGTATAGTAGCTGTTTGCATTGTGTATCATGTCATAATAGGTAAGTTTTATTCTTTGAACCGCACTTGCTTTCAGTTTGTGCACAAGTGACATTCATGAATTGTCAATACTGTAGTACCACATGGTGTACCCAGAACCACTCTCTAAATTTTTTTAATGTTTGAGAGGTCATTAATGTTTACGTTGTTTTAGCAAACATGTTTAATGCGAAATAGTTGTGTGAAGGTGCCATGTGTGTATAATTTTCTTCATGTGTTTGTAGCAACCATCATTTGGTTTATTCCAGCCTGTATTGTACGCCTTTGCATCAAAATAAAGGCTTTGTTATGGCCCTCCATAATCTGGGGTCAGCTTTAAGAAAGTATTGTTGATTCTTGATTAAGTCCCCTATATTCTTTGCACAGTTTCTTGACATTTTGCTGCATGAACAATTCCTTGCCTGTTGTTTAATATAAATTTTTGTCTATTAATTTATAAAAAAGAAGCACATAAAGTAATTATTCTGAGTGAATTTATTTTTTGACTTTTTTTTTACTTGTGCATTGCTTATTTGAAAAGAACTCTTCTGATGATCGTATTCCAGACACTAGGTAAAAAAAAGAATAGCTTTTACCTTTGTGGAAGCAAAATGTCTCTGTTTTTCTGTCACTCAGGTAAGGAGAGACAAAAAAAATCCATAACAGCTAAAATATGAGCACGACTGGCAAAATACATGTTTTTTGCCGCAATTGAACACACACAAAAGGAAGACGCATTAAGGCAACACGGGCGGCACTTCCAACTGATTTAATTTTGGGCTGTGACCATGAATATATATATATATATATACATACATGCATGCGGTGGCTGTTCACAGATCTACGTTACCCAGCGGTCAAACAATCTAGTTTCCTATTTATAGAGCACGATAGATGTATCGCTTATGCAATTTGCACCTTTCTTTTTTATATAGTGCGCTTTGGCGCGCATGCGCTGGCATGCGCGTACACGCATCCGTGTAAACGCATGTGCTGGCGTGCCTTGGTGCCTTGCCTCCCACTTCAAAAGCCGCCTCTGAAGCCAGCCTAGTTATGGTTTCATTCATTACCTCTATGTCATCATCATCATCTCTCTGTTCTATGGCTGCATATTTGTTTCTAAGTATCAGCCTGAATTTGTGTGCTTTTACCCTTACTGCCTCTAGGTTGACCTGTTTCTTCTTGACCAATTTTGCTCTTTCTTCAAATTGAGGTGAATCATAGCCCTCACTAACCTATGATCACTGCACTTTACCCTACCTATCACTTCTACATCCTGCACTATGCTGAACTCGGCACTAAGTATGAAATCAATTTCATTCCTTGTTTCACCATTAGGGCTTTTCCAGGTCCACTTTCTGTTGCTACGCTTCCTGAAAAAGGTGTTCATTATTCTCAGCTTATTCCTTTCTGCGAATTCTACCAGCACCTCTCCTCTAGCGTTTCTAGAATCGACGCCGTAGTTGCCAATTGCCTGTTCACCCACCTGCTTTTTCCCCACTTTTTCATTGAAGTCGCCCATTACTACTGTATATCGAGTTTGCACTTTTCTCATCACTAATTCAACATCTTCATAAAACTGATATACTTCCTCATTGTCGTGGCTGGATGTTGGAGCGTAGGCTTGCACTACCTTTAATCTATACTTCTTATTAAGTTTGATTACGACTACAGCTACCCTCTCATTAATGCTGTAGAATTCATCAATGTTGCCCGCTATTTTTTTATGGATTAAGAATCCTACTCCGTATTGTTTCTTATCTGGCAGACCTCTACAGCAGAGGACATGGCTGTTATTCAGCAATGTATAAGCCTTACCAGTTCTTCTAACCTCACTAAGGCTGATGATATCCCAAACAGTGTCTGATAGTTCCTCGAACAGTACTGCTAAGCTAGCCTCACTCAACACACTCTCTGCTGCGTTACAGGTCTGACCGCTGCTTTGGACAGGTGCTCCGCAGCTGCTGGGGACTGAGGGCCATGAGTTAATTGTGGATATCATTGGGGAGGTTGGGGCCGAATACTGCACAAGGGAGGCCAATTCCTGTTCTGATGAGGGAGTGTCTTTGTTCAAGCTTAGTGGGCCTTTCTAATGTGGTTGTACCTGGATTACTATAGCCCCACTCGCTCTTGGCATATTTCGCCGTTGTCAGGCGCCCCTCCAAGCCTGCAGACGTGGTGCACACATCTGCAGATGTCATTTGCTGATACACTATCGTAACATAAAGGGGGGGGGGGGGATTTGAACTTTCGACTTCCACAACCGTGCATTAGACATAGCTCATTAAGATAATTCCGCAGGCGACTAGGCTGTCTTGTCGCCTAGAAGTGTGGCCCAGAGAGTCCTACGTGCCTAAGATATCCGCTGATTTGTCTGCCCTTTGCGGGTTTTGCTGATCATCATAGGTTGCACAACATAGTGTCAGCTCTTGGTGGCCCTAAGCTCTTGCTTCCCGAGCGACCTTGAAAGCTCCCAATGGTGTCTCCACCCTTTCTTCAGCTTTGGACAGCGTTTATGATAGAGCTAATGAGAAGGAGGGAGTTCGGGGGGGGGGGGGGGGGGTAACTGACTCAGTAGATTTTCTGGGAACGCTGCAGCCCCAAACGGTAGAAAGTTGGGAATTGTATGCCTCCTTTAACTTGCAGTGGCGCCTTCTTCGATCAGTCAGACATGCTTTGGGCATTTCGCGCTTGTAAACAATTGGCATCTGTGTTGCCACCGTGGTCGCGATACTGTTCTCGGGATTACTAACAAAAATAAGCAAGAAAGACTAAAGATACAGACGAAAGAAATGGACGCGTATATGATCGTTCTGACGTGCTGAAATCTGTGTGTTAACATTACAGCTAGGTGTTGTTGCTACATGCTTTTCCTTCTTTGTGTGAATATTGTAAGCAAAAACCTTCCCGTCATTTCACTCTGTTCCTTTTGTGCGGAAAATTTGCATCCTCAAGGAAAGCCCATTCTGGCAGCGCGTCTTGTAAGTTGCAGCGGATAAGTTTCCGAGCATTTGTATAGTGTTCAGGAGCGTGTAGTGTCAACATCTGTTTGCGTATTACGTTGCCTGAATATGTTTTCAAGTTCGGTATAAGCTAGGTTCTATGTATTGTGGCTTATAAAGTGGGAATCGCGGCAGGTGTAGATGTCCGGAATTTTTCTGCATTATATTTTCTTGTGTTGTCACTAGAATGTATGTGCAGGGTATGTCGGAAGTGTATTTGTAAAGCCCTTTTCGTAAAGATTTAGTGTTGCACCACTTAGTGTCAATTCTTGGTGGCCGTTCTAACCTCTTGTTTCCCGAATCTCACGCATTCACGCGGTCTTGCGCGGCTAGGTACACGATATATTTTCGCTGAATTGTAACAGCACTTAACACTCGTGCATAAAAATAAAAAAGGGAAAAGTTTTTCAGCGCTTCCTGAGAGGCCCCGAGATGCGTATGATCTGCTCGTCGCGTCTGCTTGTCCCTTGGCGTCGTTTTATTCAGTAGTAATGAACATGCCACGCATTTCATATACTTTTATGCAGGTTTATAAGTAAGCTCTCTTTTTTTTTGTATGGTTGTCAATCCAACAATCTTAGCATTTTATTCTATCCTTCAGGTATTTTGCGTGTCATTGTTTTTGCCATTACCAGTAAATTTTCCCTTTCTTTTGTTGTCATGAGTATGTCATGCACGTCGTCCAGTTATGTGCAATATCTCAGTGAGTATATCAGAAGCTCTTCTACTTTGGTCTTTAGAGCATCATATAAAAAATCTTCACATGAAACGGCCTTTGCATTTTCTTGAGTTTTATATTTTTTTATTTCATTTTCTGTGAACCTTTGTGTTGTTTAGTTATCATCTACGTATCATTTATTTTTCAGCTTTGTTTACTTTCTGAGCGTGTATCATACCAAGTTATGCGAAAATATTTGTTTTCTGAAATGGAAGTCAATAAAACGAGGCCAACGAACTGTTGTTTTGGAAGTGGAATTTATATATGTTCTGGCATATGCTGGCATACTCAAGGTATGAACAAGACTGTGTGCATGCTTGCTAACGCATAAAGAACCCACGGCGTACCATGTGCCAGTTTTTTTTATCACGTGCATGATAAAAAAAAATGCACTGCGGACAGGCAAAAAGAATGCCAAATGTAAAGTCGCGTGGGGCATGGGGAAGGGTAGAGAGAAAGCAGAGCAGGTCATTATACTAAAAAAAAATAGAACAAAGAGCGCTCGAGTGAGGAGGTGCTGCGCGCCTGCTGTTTCTGTTGCCATGACAACGTAAACAATCGTGTGCGCCGCCATTTTGCCAAAGTATTGCCCTTGTTGCTAAGGTGGTAACTCAAGGGAACCTTGGCGCTAGCGTTGAAAGAGCGTCTGCACGAAAACTGCCAATGGCAGCCATGCGGAGATTCATCCCTGGGCAATGCCTCCTTTACTAGATGCCTCCCGCGTGAGCTGGGAAGTGGGTTCCGGCCTTTCTCTCTTTCCTGTTCTCCACCTCTGTCAGCTGCGAGCGCTAGTTGCGGCGGCTGCTCCAAACTTCAATCGCGTTCTCCTGCCTCCGAGATTATAGCGGTGCCTGTTGCGATCCCAGAGGCAGGACCCGCGGTCTGTTGTCAAGCCATTGGTCGAGCACGCACCAGCCTAGTAATTGTCACTTCCTCCGCAACAGGAACTAGGATTGGCAGCGAGCACCATCTCTTCGCGACTACCCCTAACTCCAAAAACCTCCGGTCCAATGGGAAAACTAGCGATGCGGCAGGCATCTAGTGAAGGAGGCATTGCCCTTGGCCGTGGCCACCAGACAGTCTACCAGTGGCTAGGCTGGGTCGTCTCGTCTGCATCTCTCCGCGGCTGCTTGGTTCATGCCGCGCACGCTGACACCTTTTTGTAGGCCGACGACCGTGTCGCCATGATCTACGAGGTTTGCTACACAGTACAAATATGGCATCAACTCAGAAGGATTCACCGGAATGACTGCAACCAGGAAGACTATATTTCTGGAGGCTATTAATGCAATGGCATTTGTAAAAGTTTTAATATTGTGTAGTATTATGTATGAAAAATAAGGTTATTTTGTTAGTCTTTTCATGTTCTTTCAAAATCTTGTGCTTGGTGTTTTTTTAAACCTGCAGAAGCGATATCTCGACCTTCAGGGCACATAGAGCCATTGTTATTGCATTGGCATGTAGCTACACGTGTGTAGCTCGAAAGGTCAGAAGCAGATTATTAAATCTCGGCTTTGGAAATGTGGAAGTGGGCCATTAATTGCACCACATGATAGCCATTTCTAAACATAGAAAATTATTTTCTATCAAAGAGTTAAAAACCTGCCATGTGAAATAAAGGTGCTCCCAAATTTGTTTTCCTTACAGTTTAGTATCCAGCCATATGTTGAAATTAATTTTCTGGTTGGTAGTGTCCTTTTTGTTGTACAGATAAACAATACCGAATTAATTTCATTTATCTCTTGTTGAACTATTGGGCATAATTTAAATCTAATTTCATTTTTAAAACCAGCCTGAGAAACTTAGAGAGAATTTTCATTAAATTTCATCTAAAAATAAGGTATTATTCAAAAACCACTTCCCCACATAAGGGAACACATGAAAGAGGTGCTGACTCCAAGTAAAATTTATCGCACAAGGGCAAAAAAATCTAGCACAGCTGTATGTGCGCTAGACTAATATAATATAGTCAACTGTAGACAGCAGATGTGGCACATGCATCCGTGTCTGGGGTGCAGCAATGAAACATGCTGTAGCCGTGTTGCAATCGATGGGAGCTGCAGTGCAATGCCAGGAACTTCATGCCATTTCTACCTCATCATGGCTACCTCATCACTTGCTACCTCGTCACCTACAGGTATGTCTAATAGACTGGTGTTTTCAGCCAAGTGACAGTGACAGCAGTATACAGTTGGACGTATTGTGGATCTCATTACATTATTCCCCAACTAAAAGAGGTTTCCTGCATTACAGCATGGCAGGGCATCTTTGTTACTCTGAAGTTTTGTGCAATTTAGAAAGTCAGGGAAGTTGTAATTGAAGATAGATTTGGATAACTGTGACATTGATGAGCATTCATGTCCTGGCTGCAAGCTAGGTAACAGTTTATTCTTGTTCAAGAGCCATTTTTCTCTGAAGGTGTGAAAGGTGGATTTAATATATTTCTTGTTCACTTACAGTAAACGAACCTTCACCAGTGCTCACCAATCGCACTTTTGATGCACTAACTGAGTGCTGGCAGGAGCATCGGGACATCGGTTGCTTGAAACAGGAGCCAATGTGATCAAGACTGAGTGTGTATTGAACTTAGTGTTCAAAGCATTGATTATTTCGTACTGTGAAAAGCTATTTGTTTTATTGAGTAGGTTCGGCTCTAGTCAATCGACAATAGTTTGCAATAAATATACGAGATTGTAATACATTGTGAAGCCAAGCATTGTGCCCCAACCTTAGTATGTCTGTCAATACAAAGAAAAAATACTTATTGTTGGTGCAACTGTTGATGTTTATGCTGGCTCTGACAGTAATTCTCATGCTGTTACAGATGTGTTCATGCCTCCTGAAAAAACATCGAACAAGTTTCATTGCTTGGGCTTCTACTGTAAACAAGCGCGCCAGATATTTGAACAGCATGCATTTTTCTTTCTTTGCTACTATGACACAGCAGTTTGATCTACGATTGATTTACCATTGTGACGGTGATATGCCTATTTGCCGATTGCCACCTATGCTTCTTTAATGGCCCATTCGCTTGTTGCCCCATCATTTTACTGAAATCATGAAATAGAAAAAAGTCTTGTTGCACTGACTGATATGTAATCATCAGGCTAAAAGAAATACACTACAATGTACCACTAGAGAATGTAATATATAGTGTGAAATATTGACTGTTTTTATATATGTGTGCAACGTGTGTGTGTGTTTGTTGGGGAGGGGGATGCCGTTTCACATTGTGGTTGCTGAAGCAATGGAAAAGGATCATGTAAATTGTTTGCAGTTCACTACTACAACGAAAAAAATCCCTTGTTTAATGCTCAAAGATGCGGCTGTTCCACCAGCTGCAAATATGGTGTCAATGTGATCAACACTCTGTTTATTCTTTATTTAGTTTCAGATATTTATAATTTTATTTATATTTCTTTCTTTTGTTTATAATGCTATTTCATTTTATATGCTGCATTGTTGTAACATCAGTCGATGCTCTTGTGATGCATTGTATAAATCGTTCTGTAGAACAGTGCTTGCTCTTGTGATGCATAGTATAAATCCTTCTGTAGTTCAGTGTTAGAGATAGAAGTAACTTACTATTTAAGCTTACTATACTGAGTGTTGACTACAGGGAACATACCAGAAAACATTCTTTTTTTTTCCTGAGTTTTGGTATTAAGTACAAAGTTTCTAGCTAAATGTCTTCAGCCAACACTGAATAACAGGCAGCAAGCATCATTTGTTGGCTTGGAGCATGAGCACAGGCTGAGGAACTAAGGTCACTCGTGCCTCACTTTCTCTTGAATATATGCTCAGAGGAGACACTGATGCAAGATCTCTGGCTGAAGTGGTGTCACACACAAGGTATAAAGTAAAGAAAATGTACTCGTATAGCCTCCTTATGAAGAAAACTGTCTGTTCAAATTACAAATGGAGCCATAGGCTTGGGGTGAAGCCTACTTCCAGTTTCCTGCGTTGTTTCCCCCTTACTGCTGAAAATGATTTCACAAACTGTATTTCTTTTAGTTGATTATGCTTATTCTCAATGTGTTTTGTGCAGTTAGATAGTAGAAAATAAACATATTTTTCTAGTATTTATATGTGCTGTCGCTGAAAGGTTAAGCATAATATAAAAACTGCAATACAAATCCAGTGTCTATGTATTGGGAGCGTAAGGTTCTATCTACCAAGGCTAGTTATTCTTGTAGTGATAACAATGCTTTTTTTTTTAATGCTTGTAAGTGGACCTGTATTCTCCTCTACTAGTACTTGTGCTGTCAGTCTAGCCTCTTGTAAATGCTGTGTTGATTCCTCTTTCTTTTTTATATACTGCCACGTGTTTCTCTTTTTTTTTCTTTTACTTTCTTTCATTTGTGTTAATATTTGATTTCATATGCTTCATGTGTTCAGATATCTATTGATGCTCTTGTCATGCTGTATCGTGATTTAAAAAAACATGTAATACTTAGTATTAATAATTAATAAATAATAATTAACAAATAAATAAATGGTTCTATAAGCAATCCATAAGTGACTATTTAGGTGTCATATCGAAATTGGTTGCCAAATCCCGTCTGTGTTCGAGCTATAATGTATGTTTTAGAATTTAGTTCCATCAAATAGATGACAGAGTACTACATTGACTTCCTGTGCTTCTTCTGGGTTTGCAGATTCCTTGCGATTGGCATCCCGTGAGCGGTACCTTTCACTTGTCTCCGTATGTGACCAGCTGCATTGCTGCCGGCAGTGCACTTACAAGACTGGGCACAAGAAGCACATGGCCCAACACCTGCGCATACACACAGGCGAGCGCCCCTTCAAGTGCCACCTGTGCCCGGAAGCATTCACCCAGGATGGCAACCTGAGACGCCATTTGTGCACTCACACAGGAGAGCGCCCCTACCAGTGCCCCCTGTGCCCTGAAGCATTCACTCAGAGTACCACCCTGTGACGCCATATGAGCACCCACCCAGGTGAGCGCCCCTACCAGTGCTACCAGTGCCCGGAAGCATTTGCTCAGCGCCGTGTGCGCAGCCACACTGGAGAGCGTGCCTTTGCCTGCGCCCACTGCAGTGCATCCTTTTCGCAGAAGGACCACCTCACCAACCATATGTCCCATCACTCAGAGAAGCCCCAAAGGTCAAGAGCTTGAAAGTTTTTTGTAGGTCAACCAATTCATAATTTTTTTACAGCAAAAAAAATGATTTATACACTGCATTTATCACCGGCTCTCTATACCGTAGAACGTTTCTTGTAATATTACCTAACAAAAAGTTGGCCATTTCATAAAGGAGATAGAGAGAGATAATATTTAATGGCAGAAAGGTGGAGAGGTTGGCCTGAGTTAATGCCTCTAGCCTGCTACTCCACGCTGGGGAAGGGGTTTGGGGAATGAGAGGAGAAATTATTATGGAATGCCTTCATGTCACTTCACCTATTGCAGCATAACGAAATATTACCTTGATTGTGCATTGGCCTCAAATCTGCCCTTGACTGTGTAAGTAAGCTTGTTGAATTTACCCATAAGAATTGAGATAAGAATCACTAACATAGTACACACTGTTTTATTGCAGGCTATTGTGCCAGCTGAAATGTACTTAAGCTGGTCACAAGCTGAAATGCATGCCTCAGCAGAGTTGGTTCTCAAGCTTTAAGCGTCCAGTGTCATACTTGTGGTTGGGCATTAACAAACCCCATAACACTGGTCGGAACTCGCACACCAAGGCAACGACATGAGAAAGTGAGCACCGCAACTTTTGAGAAGCCATCGGTGATGTTTACTGATGTCATGTCTGGAAACCGAGTAAAGCTGGCATGCTGTATTCAAGGTGTCTACCAACCAGGAAAGCTGGGAAAACCGCGAATTCTCAGGGATTTTGAGTAGTCTGGAAAAACTCGGGGAAAACTCAGGGAATTTCTGCCTCTGTCAGGGAAAATTAGTTGTAATTTCATTGAAAGGGTCGAAATCCGCAGTAATGCTGGCTTGAGTAACAGACAAGAATCGTAATGAATCGTCTTTGACGTCCTGTCGTCGGCTGGAGGAGTTGCCAGTGTACAGTCAACGACCGAGTTTCCGGATTCCCGCTAATTTGGACTGCTTCGCGGCACCACGACATACCCCATAGAGTCAATCTATCAGAACGTCTAAAATTTTGGACGCAAGAACTCTTCGCCGTCCGATTTTCCGGACGTTTTGCCGTGACCACAGGTGCGAAATGGCATTAATCAAAGCCACCACCGCTGCCATTTTGATTACCTTGCCGCCTCGACCCGGCGCTCTCGCAAGCATATCCGCTGGCAGCCGTAGCCACCACTGCGGCAACGCTAGCCCTAGCTGCTTCAATGTTCATTATAAAGCTTCTTGCCCTTCGGCGCCGTGTTTTTCAATTCGCCGCTGTACGCAGTGGCACAGACTCCGTCTTTGTGGTCCTCGCGATTGGCTTCAAAGCTCGGAAAGTACAACGCGTTGCATAATGCCGGTTCCCAAAAGTCAGCTTTGCCTCAACACAAAAGTGTTGCGCGGTGAAGCATAACCAGCGTGAGAAGGGGCAAATATCACGGGACACACTATCTATTCCTTAATTATACACTCGTCCATCCACCATCTCCTGTCACAGTACGGGCACCGATATCCCTAATAAGCGTGCTGGTAGTAGGCCTTTTCGGATGTGCCTGTGGCGATTTGAGTCTTTAATGGCAGTAAAAGACATGCGTTCATTTTTACGGACTGCCGGATTTTGCGGACGTTTTCGCGGCCCTTAGGGAGTCTGAAAAATTGGACGTTGACTGTACAACTGACGAGGAGGATGCTTCGAATGGTCCGTGGGGTGAATGCGCGGGAGGAGGACGAGAACAGAAAGGACCTATGCATTGAGGAATGAAAGGGAAAGGAAGCCTGCCGCCGCTTTTTTCAAGGAGCTTGAGCTCAAGAAACAAAGTGTTGGCTGACGTTGGAATGCAGGTGTTTCTCATCCAAATCGAAATAGACTCGCTAAAGCAGTGAAATGCAACACTGAGGTGTTGTGCGTGGGCTGAGAGTATGTCAGGAGAGTTGAGGGTGACACACCAGCTGTGGAGAATCTCATTTGCGACAAAGTTCGGCCCTTACACCAATGAGCTTGCTATAAATTGATAAAAGCAGCTCATATCGCCTTCAGTCACGGCGTGCACATTTGTAGACGCGACCTATTTTTGCCATTTCTGTGCAGTGGTAGCAAGGAATAGAGCATGAACATTAAGCTTACGGCGGGTTGAACGTTCTGTTAACCTAAATTACTTACATTTTGCTTCTGAGTGATATGCATCGTTACAGAGTATCGCTTTGGTGAATGCACTACCATGTTTTACGGCATGCTTGATGTGGGGCATGTCAGTAGCAACCTTGAAATATATATATATATATATAACCCGCCGTGGTTACTCAGTGGCTATGGTGTTGGGCTGCTGAGCACGAGGTCGCGGGATCGAATCCCAGCCACGGCGGCTGCATTTCGATGGGGGCGAAATGCAAAAACACCCGTGTGCTTAGATTTAGGTGCACGTTAAAGAACCCCAGGTGGTCAAAATTTCCGGAGTCCTCCACTACGCCGTGCCTCATAATCAGAAAGTGGTTTTGGCACGTAAAACCCCAAATATTATATATATATATATATATATATATATATATATATATATATATATATATATATATATATATATAGTATTTACTTCTTTCTTGAAATGCTTGAGGTTAATGAATAACTTGTGCATGCAATTCGAGTGGGGGATTTAATCCTCTTTGTGAAGGAGCGCAGCATGACTGACTTTACAATATTCAAATATTTATTTACTCATTAATTATAATGACTCATCATAAAATGCTCCAGAGTCATTGTAGCACCTTGATTTGCTTTCAGTGGAGTCTCAAGCACCACCTATGTTTCACACATATGTATTGACAGTCGATCATAATTGGTGACTGAAGTGGATATTCGAAAACGTTTGTTTATGTATGCATCTCGTTTTTATTCATATTTGAGAATGTTGCACTTGATTTGAAATGAGCTTTACCATTTTTTTTTTTCAAAGTTATTTTATTTGCTGTGTATTTTACTAACCCCTTGCTACAGATTTTTTTATATAAAATAAATGATAATCCTTACTATTCAGACTGGATTAAGTCATTTCTTAGCATGCTTACTAGAGAGTGACAGCATCAGGTGTCATAGTGTAAGCCTGTTTTGACGTAAAACAAAGTTCTGTGTCACTTGGGGAATTTCGCAAAGGCACTCAGGGAAAACCTGGAAAAATCAGGGAATATGGAAATGTCAACTTGGTAGACACCCTGGTATTGAAATGGTGCATTGGGTGTTGCCTCTGGCTGGAATCACCTGCCGAGATATCCAGATGTGCGGACTGGTACGTAAGTTGTGTACGTGCACTCCTCTAACATGTCTCTCATGAATTGATGACCGTGTGATATTTCTCGCAGGTTTACTGAAGATTACCCATAGATTGTCTTGACGTTCTATATCACAGCTGTTGAGCCAGAACTGCAGATTTCTCAGTACTGTAGGATTAGCACTGCACTGTGGCTCCTCTATTATTGTTTTGGAATTACAAAAGTATATTTTTTGGTATGCTATGTACCACGGAACCTAACCAAGGAAAGAAATTTCACAAAAGCACCTAGAGCCAATTTAATTAGCTTATCGTGAAATTCAGCTAGAATTACGTGCTCGCTAGCTCCTAAGTGTCTGGGTAACATACCACACTTACTTATGTATCACTCAGACTTGCTATGAAAATAGAAAATTCCAGCAGAACCCATCTCGCAGTGAATGTCGACACTAATGCAATTAGCAATAAAGTAGCGTAGCAATACAATATTGACACTGCTACAACACGTCATGTTTGAGGTGTGTATGTAGCTGGGTTATTGACCAGCTACCTCCACCCAAAAAGTTTGTGTACATTGCGAGGCCTGCATCAGAAAAGATGTTCCACATCTGTTGGCAAGGTGAGTGGTGGCACTGGCTGACAGTCCCAGGGTTAGTTCTAGTAGTAAAAACATAAATACCGCAGAAAGTAGACGGGAAAACAGTGTCGCAGTAGCTCAAGTGGTAAGAGCATTGCACATGTAATGCACAGATGTGGGTTCATATCCCACCTGTGGCCATTTGTTCTTTCATCCACTTTCATTTCCATTAATTTATCATTTTTTAAATTCAATTAGTCAGTACAAGTAATTCCACCTATGCTGTCCTTGGTGTCTGGTTGTTGACTTCTTTAAAGACGTACAAAAGATAACTTTACTAATGTTTCTGCACAGGTGTTGCTGCCTCCTAATCACTCTGGTGAATTCAGCACCATATACTGGTCGAAGAGTAGCAGCACATTAGAAAAATACTAGGATGTTACTGATCTTTCGGCCGGGCATCAGCCTCCTTTGGAGCGAGGGTTGGTCCCCAGCCTAAACATCAGTAATATCCTGATGCTTTTCCATTCTCTTCTTTGACCTGTTTTTCGCTGTAGGATCCTGTGATTAAATGTTTCACTGATACATACATACATACATACATACATACATACATACATACATACATACATACATACATACATACATACATACATACATACATACACACACACACACACACACACACACACACACACACACACACATACATATACGCGTGTGTCACTCACACACTAGACTAGTCACTGCCCTGTGCCCTTCCTCTGAAGGGAGACTGAGCCCTGCATAAAGGTGCACGTCCAATTTCACTGCATACACAGATGCCAGCGTCATGTCAAAACGATGCGAACAGTTGAGATGCTCCACATTGACTGTGCACATTTCACGTGATGCTCGCATTATTCAGGCAGGTATGTCCTGCACATTACGTTCAGTCGTCGTGGTTCTAACAATAAATTATGAAGCTGCCGAAGCTCAACACGGTAGCCGATCTGGCACACGGAGGTATACACGCCACTGAACATACATTAGTCTATTTGTCATCTACAAGACATCTTGGCAAGGTCAGCAAGATGTAGTAGAAATCATTTTAAGCGTTTACAAGATGTCTTCAAGAGGTCTTGGCAAGATATTGAAGACATCTTAAGAAAACGTCAGATGTCTTAAAACGTCTTGTAGCCATCAAGAAGATTGTCTGATTCACTGCCAAATAGTGTATTTAAGTCATCTTGCAAGACATCTTGTAGGTGTTTTAAAAACGGCTGTAAGAAATTTTGCAACACATTTTGTAGCCGTCTTAAATACATTTTTCCAACAGATTAAACAGTTTCGAAGAGCAATTGGTACAACACCTACTAGTCAATACTTCCATAATGTCGCCCTATGATTTGTTGAGTGACAGCTCCTTTAGGGTGCCAAGGTGACGTACGTAAAAGCCATTCAAGTCTTTTTAAAAAGTTGCAGCACATCTAGTCAGGACTGTTTAACATTCATTGCAAGTGTCAGCACCTTAAAACAATTGAAAAGCACCACTTGTTCATTGGGAGAGGGAGTAGTTGCAAAACTGATGGCAAGATCTGCAAAACATGCCAATTTACAGTGGGCACGCTATTGTCAGGTGAAACACCAGCACAAAGATGACATTTTAAATAGTCTGTTGATGCTAAAATTGAGTCATACCATGGCAATGCAGATGGTATGTCTCCTTCCATATCAACCATCCATTGAAACATTGCTTAGCTTCAGTGATCTAGCTAGAAGTGACATACACTGCACATATGCAATGGTCTGGGAAGGCCCAAGGTCATTTTACTTACCTTGTCAATACTGATCGAGATTTGTAGATGCAATAATATCGCGACCCCAGCAACACTATCACAGGAGTTTTTCTTGCAAAGGTGTTTGGCACACACATGAATTTAGAAACACAAAACAGCCTTCCATTACAGCATTAATTATAAAGGAATTGAGTGTTTCTTGTTACCTGCTAAATGGACGAATCAATGAAAATGTTCCTAGTGACCCAGAAGGTTTTGGGCATGAGCTAGTTGATACGCAACATTCATTTTAAACAGCACTAAAAAACATCAACAAGGAAGAGCAGGGGACCAGTGTTGATCCTGTGCTCTTCTTTGTGTTTTTTGGTGCCGTTTAACATGAATGTTCCTAATCCTCGCAATATTGAAAAAAGCTCGGCTGTACCGACAGCACCACCTATGACCGGTTTCTTACAACCCACCATAGCATCACTGAAATATTGGCAAGGTCACAAAAGTTATGACGTGTTAAAGCCACACTTAACAAAAAGACT
Organism: Dermacentor variabilis; assembly: GCF_050947875.1. Lineage (NCBI taxonomy): Eukaryota > Metazoa > Arthropoda > Arachnida > Ixodida > Ixodidae > Dermacentor > Dermacentor variabilis. Next base: position 91,548,978 of record NC_134576.1, read on the forward strand.
AATCACACAAATGACGTGTCAAAGTGGCCAAAGGTTTCAAAGAATTTTTAATAAATCAAATCAATAACCACTACATAAAAATGTTTCTAATGCACCTTCTAGAGTTTTGCGTTGCGACTGTCTATTACCACACATTAGTCACGTAACGATTCAGTTCCACAGGCTGATGCACCTGCAGACAATTCAGCTTGTTCCTAATGAAGCTGACCTCATGTTTGGCACCTGTAATTAGAAGGCAAGACAAGAGGTACAAAATTCATGTTACAGTGAAACTTCCTATAAGTAAGCAGGATATAATGAATTATTGGATGTAACAAAGTGAAATTCCCCTTGGAATTTCCGTAGATATCCAGGTTTTCAAAACCTTGTTTCAACAAAGTAAAATTAACCTGCCAATAGATTTGCCAAACTTAATTTGTCTCCAAAATACAAAGTTGATTTGTCTCTGAAACAAATGCCCGACCCTTGCTGGCTCAATACATTGCTTTCCGTGGGGTTGAGCACACGTACAATGTTGATGTTCCAAACTGTTGGGCATCTTTGCTGAATGCGCCGTCAAACGCTGGTCCTTCTGACCACTGCGCATAGCTGCAAACAAGCAGAGGCTCATTATTGTTGCCATAATTTGTCCCAATGAGGCACCATGCAGGCGAGTGCAACTAGGTGTGACACGTGCTGATTGACCATGACAAATATTGTTGGTGTCGCAGCGTGCAACCTACTCAGCTGCATCGTCATTTTGCCAGTTTCACGATGCTAGAGACGAGCCAACTGAAAGCGGAAATAAAAGATCATGCATCGAAACAGAAGGCAGCTATTGTAAACGCAATCGTGTCAGGTGGCAAGAAGTAGTGTGTTGAGAATGCCTTTTTTTTTTTCATTGTGCACATGGCTATTGAGCGGTTCTGCTGGATGCAAGGCCGTCTTCTTCAATTGATTGATTGATTGATTGAGTAACTTTTATTTTACAGTCCTGCAGAACGCGTATTAGCACGTCGCGGGCCGCTCCCACGTCGGGACCGACAGGCCTAGCCTGCCAGCCGCATCGTGGGCCTGCTGGACAGCCCAACGTTGCTCAGCCAGGAGTGGGTTGCGGAGGGCCGCCTCCCACCTAGTTGAGCTGAGGTCAGGGCTTGCTATAGAGATACATCCCCAGAGCATGTGCGAAAGTGTTGATCTATCCCCGCAAGCGGGGCACGCGTCGTCAGTGTAAATCTCCGGATATATCGCATGTAACGTGAACAGGTTGGGATAGGTTTCTGTCTGCAACAGTCTGAATGTCAGTGCCTGAGGCCTATTGAGCTTGGGGTGAGGAGGAGGGTATTGTCGCCGCGAGAGATAGAAGTGTTTAAGAAGTTCATTATAAGTGGCAGGCGCGTCCCTACCATGCGTAACTCTCTCTTCGGCCGTTACAGCGCCAGCGCGGTCAGTCAGTGCGCGCGCGGCAGCGTGGGCCGTCTCATTGAGGTTCGTGGGGACACCCGCCATGTGCCAAACGTGGGCTGGGAACCAAGTAAGCAAGTGATACTTGATTCTATCCGGACCTGCCTTACGAAGCAGCCCAAAAGCCTGTTCTGAGATCACTCCACACTGAAATGCCCTAATGGCCGACCGTGAGTCACTGTAGATGACGTCGCTGCTGTCATCAAGCATCGCCAAGGCAATGGCCACCTGCTTGGCTATCGCCGGATCTCCGGTTCGTACAGATGCACAGTTCGTGAGTCGCTGTTTGGAATCTACCACTACTGCAGAAAAGGAGCACCCCTTCCGATATGCGGCCGCGTCAACAAAGCAGGCTCTACGCTCCTCTGTCTGGATCTGTTTGAGTATGGCTGAAGCTCTTGCTTTCCTTCTACCCTTGTTATATTCAGGGTGTACATTTCTTGGTATCGGCGATACGGAGATCAAATCTCGTATGTCCCGTGGTAACTGGCATTTTCTTCGTGCTTCTGCAGATGGTGGGTAGCCGAGCTCTTGTAATATCCTCCTACCGGCGGCGGTCGTGGAGAGTCTGGCAAGTTGCGCTCTTTCCTGAGCCTCTGCAATCTCCTCCAGAGTGTTATGCACACCTAGCTGGAGGAGGCGATTGGTGTTGGTGAAGATCGGTATACCCAGGGCTCGCTTAGTTATTTTCCTGAGCAACGTGTTGAGTTTGTTCCTCTCTGCTCTTTGCCATCTGTGCATCTGTGCATCTGCCATCTGTGCATCTGTGCACGGACCTTCCCGTGGAAAAGATGGATAGTCGCCTAGCCCATCTACTAGAGGCTAAGCAGTCCCTCCTCAATCGATGGAAGGGCCAACGGCTAAATCGCAGACTACGCAAAAAGATTGCTGAACTCAATAGAACCACAGAGGAGTACTGCCACATCCTCTCAAAGCAACAATGGGACGAGGTGTGCAACTCAGTTGATGGTCAAATGCGGAATGGTCGAAACTGGAATCTTTTGAAGCATCTTCTGGACGACACCAACACAAGGTCCAACCAGCAGCATGTGATGGCAAAGCTTCTGCATACAGCCGCACGAATCAAGTCCACGGAGGAAGTCCTGCAGAGCCTGGTGGAGAAGTACCTCCCTGTTGGTCCCCGGCAAGGGACATCGGTCGCCTACGCAGACTACCTTGGGCCACCCAACTCCGAGCTGGATGCAGACATCAGCACGGAAGAGGTTAGGAGGGCGCTGCATGAGCTTAATAGCAAGTCTGCTCCTGGTCCCGACGGCATCATAAATAGGACCCTCCGTAACCTGGACGATCACTCGATAGAATACCTGACAGAAGTCATCAACGAGACATGGAAGGAAGGCAAGGTCCCGGAAGCATGGAAGCGGGCACTTACAGTACTGATCCCCAAACCTGGCAAATCATCAAGCCTGGACAACTTACGACCAATATCGCTCACGTCCTGCGTTGGCAAGGTCGCGGAACATGTCATACTCAACAGGCTCACGAGGTTCATCGAACACAAGGAACTCTACCCCCACACGATGATTGGCTTCAGGGCAGGTCTGTCCACACAGGACGCCATGAAGCTCATCAAGAGTCAGATAATCGACAATGACACGCGGGACACTCGGGCCATCCTTGGATTAGATTTGGAGAAGGCTTTCGATAAGATAGCCCATCAATTTATACTGCAATCGATATCCGAGCTTGGTCTGGGCGTAAGATTCCATGATTACGTTAGGTCATTTTTGCACCGAAGAAGAGCGACTCTCCGCGCAGGAGACATGATCGCGGAAGAGGTGGAGCTTGGAACAAGGGGCACTCCACAGGGCTCGGTGATCTCGCCCACTTTGTTTAACCTGACCATGATCGGCCTTTCCAGAACACTCTCACGAGTCGAGGGCATCAGGCATACCATCTATGCGGATGACATTACCATTTGGTGTGTTGGAGGAAGTGATGGACAGGTTGAGAGTGCGTTACAGGAGGCCATCGAGGTCACGGAGGGCTATCTTCGACCCACGGGATTAAACTGTTCAGCTAAGAAGTCTTCTTCAATGCAAGTTCAAATTTATGCGCTACATTACGCATACACTGCAGTGAAGGGCAGTAAAGAATATAATGAAGTAATTTCAGCTCCCCCCTTCAGCTTCGTTATCAAAAGATTTTATTGCACAAGACCGATAAGATCTCCCACTGCAAACAGTAACTGTTAGAAATCCGACCTAGTCATCGTACATATGCAGATGGAATAATGCCATGGCTGCGATTAAGCCTTTTCTGTAGTCTGGATAGCAAGCACATTGGATATTGCCATGAAATCCAGATCCTTTCTTGGTCATAATGAAAGCCTTGTCCAAGAAGGCCAGTGTCATGATTGGAGCCTTCCACATCCTCTGCAAGTATGTCAAAAGCGACATTTTTTGTTTTCACATCATACGCATGCTGCTTCAAGGACTTTTTGAAATTTCATCTTTTGTTAATAAACATAGTCGCAGTTTGCGCAGGATATACCTACACCACACCAAAAAGCTATTCTACATCATGTCCTTCACATGTACCAGTTCATGCTGCAACATGCAGGTAGCAACATATATGCGCCGCGTTGACTTCATCTAGGTTTTCATAACGTGCCACAGCCTTATTTTCGGGACATATCGAATGGCAGCGTTGACGCAAGGACGCACGGCCAAGCAAAGTCACTGGCCTGCCTGAACTATATTTTACGCAATGAGCGAAACTTCCGGAATAACAGCACTTGGAATGTTTGCGACATACTGCGAGCATCCTGTTTAGGGCAAATTTTCTGGACTTGCTGTAAGACCTTTGCTTTATTCCGGACAACCGGCCCGCCAGATTCTCGAACAGCATCCTTTTTTTTTTCTTTGCTACATGACACAGCAGTTTAATATGCAATTCATTTATAATTGTGACAGTGGTATGACTGTTTACTGATTGCCGCCTATTCTTCTCTTATCTTGAATGAGTCTTATGGCGAATTTGCTTGCTGCCCCATCAGTTTACTGAAATCATAAAAAAATGTTTTATAAGTCTTACTGATATGTAATCAACCAGTTAAAAAAATTTACTCTGCAATCTACAAGCAGAGAATGTAATGTAGAGTGTGTAATATTGACTGTCTTCATAGTAAAACCTTATTGATACGATCCATTACATATGTATCCCCGGTTCCAACATTTTTAATTGAGAGCATAAAAATGACCCAATAGAGTTAGGCTTGTTTTTTACAGGTTCATACATTCCAGGAAAGCTCAATTTTTTGGCACCAACGTTCTGTACATTGCCAAACTGTAATCATATGATAATTTTCTGGCTGTTAGATCCCATGTGAACAAAAAAAGGCGTGAGGCTTGCATGATGGAGAACAGTAATTAGCTGCCCGTTTCACATGAAAACGACGGTGCATACTGTTTCGGTACCAGCAAATCTCCGCCCAGGTCGTCATAAGCTGCATTCACAGCTATCGCCACCAAACCTAATGCAATAACCATCTTCACCTGTTTTACAGCGCATTGTGCGCAGTGCCATTGGTAGCATACTGCACACATTTTAGTCGGCGATCTACCGTTCCTTGCTGCAGGATGTGGGCATCCCGTTTTGCTTCGACGGCATCCGGCGTTGCCCATCAGCCTGATTCCGTTTCGGTGTCTCATTGCCAGCCTAAAACACCACGCCATAGGAAAACAACAAAATGCATCTCAGGCCGCCGTAGCACCACCAGCTCGACACACGTTGGCGTATCGTGCTGCAACAATCTGCACGGTGCTTCGCATTACATAGATATGAACAATAATCGAGTCTGTCAATATTGTTTTAGTTACATTTTTTCTCGTGGTATTTTCCAAAACGTATGAAAGAGGTTCTACTGTATATTTGCAATAGCATGTGTGTGTGGGGGGGAGGTGTCCTTTCATATTTCTGTTGCTTAAGCAATGAAAAATGATAAGGGAAAGTGTTTACAATGCACTGTTAGAGAAGAAGAATCCCTTGCTCAATGCTCAAAGGTAGGGCTTTTTCACCACCTGCAAATACCTAATCATATTGCTGTGTTTATTCTTTCTTTGTTTAAGTTTCAAATATTTATGATTTTTTTTCATATTTATTTATTTCACTTAAAATAATACTTAAAGGGCCCCTGAAACGGTTCGTACAAATATTGTAGACGCATATGGCACAGCTATAGTCAATAATTCATGCCACAATTTGTGTGAAGGATCTCATATTGAGAGAGCCACGGACGATTACAAGTTACCCTCCTCCATAGCCACGCATTTTCTCCTCAATTCGTTTGCTGAGTGATCGGGGCTAAACTCCGCATTCACTGGCTCTGCGTCATGATGGCACGTCATGTCGTCTACTTCTGGTTGTCCAGGAGAGAGAGCACGAAGCCTCTCCTCCCTCTCCGCCATCTGCGTGGCTGTTGATCCCTAGCAAGAGCTATCGAAGCAGTGTGCGGTGCGAGCATTCTGTCACAGCACCGAATGTGTTGGGTATTCCGGTAACCACAGGCAAGCTGGGCGTTTCAACGGATGGGTGGAGGCATAAATTCAAGCTGATGAAGAAACTTTAGTATAGACGTACGTGAGCTGCCTGATCAATCTGCATGATCCAGCCACCTGGTGGCACATAGCTTGACCAGCCAAAAAAAAAAGAGATAATATTGCTCTAACCAAGTGTAAAACATTTTAAGCATTCACAAGACAATGTGTTAACGATTATGCTCCTACAAAAAATTTACACCAGCAGTGTAAGGTCCCTCTGATTGTTTGTTTTCCTAAGTGTCACGAATCGGCCACGTGCTTTGTGTATAGAGAGGGGGTTCACTTCCCCCCATGTCAGTGGGGCAACAGTTGCTGTGTTATGTGGGGTCACAGGCACCGCGCGGTGTTGGGTGACGCGTCGCGGCAGGCGCCAGGAGGGCGAGTGCCGATTCCGGGAAGTCGGTATTGTGTGCACGGTGTTGGCAGTCCGCCGACGGTCACACGAGTCCACACAGACCAGCCTTGAAAGGGACTGCTGTACACGGTATTGTGGGTCTGGCTCCCGAGTACCTGACTAATTGGAGGCGCCGCCGAGGTTAAGAAGGGCTTAGCAACTTTGACCCCGTGCCGCATGTACTGAGCAGGGACCCATTCTTCTAACCCTGTGCCGCATGTACTGAGCAGGGACCTATTCTTCTACGCGTCCGGAATGCAATCGCCAGCCTTGTTGTTGGGTGCGACTGCCTGTGTGGTGTCGAAGGCCAGCTTACAGTGCACGCTGTAGGGATGCGGTGCACATGTGAAGAGTGCTTTCGGACGGCGGCGTCTTGGAAATACGCACTCGGAGAACTTTGTCTTGTAGACAATAAGTTTGAAGGACACGGAGGGCCATCAGTCTCCCACGCAGACAAACTTTGAGTACGGCCGCACTATGTGGTATCGATGCCCCTGCTTCCGAGACATTTGCGGCCTAGAGACGCTCTTGGGATTTGAGGCGGCCTAGCGATAACTTGTTCGGGCCAGGCGTGTTTTGCTGAGCCCGTCACTAACTACGGAGAAATGAGAGGGCAACGGAGTTTTAGGGAAGAAGGAAAAGAGCTTTGTTTTCCAATATGTTTATTTTTAAGAGTATCCCTGGTGGGTTGTGGCTTAACAAACGGTTGACTCTGATTGGCAACTGAACCTGTGGGACGGGCCAACGGCCCTACCGCCTTTTTTCTTTGTATATTTGGGCTATAAAATCGGGACGACATACTGTCCCTTAGACTTGGCTGAAATCAGGATTACTGATACTAGATCAGTGAGGCTCCGTACCATGTACGTTAGACTTGGCTGAAATCAGGATTGCTGATAAATCAGTGAGCCTCCGTGCTATGTACGTTAAAACGAGTCTGGGCTCTAACAGCCATTGAGACAGTCGAAGAGTGAGACTTTGTTTCTCAATTGTTCAAGTTTGTAATGTATTTGTTTTACCTGCCATGTATATAGAAAAGTTTACCTATAAATATTTCTTGTACATCTGATCTCATCGCTTCCTGCCTGCGTTTGATCAACAACTGCCGATCATCGTCCAAGAAGCTTCAAGTTCCAACGGTGAAGCGAGCACAGAGAACGAACGAAACTTTACTAGCAGCAAAGAAGAATACACTTCATTACTGCTACTGTGTTTGCTTGAGCTCTGTGCCACCAGGTGGCTGCACCATGCAGAACATTCACGTTTGCATTTCTGCTGATCCCACGAAATGGCATGTTCAAAAGGCCAGACCCAGTCACCTTGCACTTGTGTTTACCTGAGTACCAAACTCACTAAGCACTATTGTGGTAGTAATCCTCTGGTGTAAAGTAATGGCCGCAAACGCACAAGTCCTGGCACTAATTGGATAGTGACAGTTCGATGCACTGCAGCCACTCTCTTCGTCTGCTGCCTTGCAGAGGGACACAATGTCGAAGCTTGACATATTGCCAGTCGCTACGTTTGCAGCCCAGAATGCAACAAAGGTGAATCTTGCTCGTAAAAAGACTGAGACTGACATTGACCATGGTGCTCTCGTCAAAATGGAGCGCATTGTAACACAAGCAGACGACACTTGCTGTGTGCCAGAAATGCTTAAGTGTAGTGAGAAATCGTTCTTGTGCATTCTTTTTTTGCTGCTTTCTTTTTATAGAAACAAATTAACAAACATTCCAACTATTACAAACAACGTTTGTTCACTATAAAGTTGGTAAAATTATTGACGACACGCCCTGGGCAGCCAATTGGATAGCTCGCCCTACTAGCGTCATTAGGGCAATTTACGTCAAATAATTACAGGTGGCTGAAAATTCAGCCAAGCGGTGCACTGCAATTGTCAGCAATGTACATTTTTTGAAGAAGAAGCGTCTCACTGTACAGCTGCATCGAAAACACACAGCTCGGCTCTGCTCACGCTGCTGGTTGCTGGCGTCTTTTTGGACTGTGCTTCTGGCTGCCTCACCACTCCCTGTCGCTGTGCCCTTTCCATAAGGAGCCACTAATAAACCTCTTTTCAATTTTGAAAACTTTATAATAAATTACACACTTTAAGCGGAGCACTTAGATGTGTCAATTAATGATAAGAAGGACCTCTCTTACAACTCAGTACGTTTGTACAAAATCATCAAAATCATTTCCGGGTCCCTTCATATGCTTCATGTGTTCTAACATGAGTCGATGCTTTTTTGTGTGGCATTGTATAAATCCTGTAATACAGTGTTATGTATAAATGTAATTTGACTAACCCTTCACTGAGTGTTGCCCACAGGCAACATACCAGAAAATGTTTTTTTTTCTTGCCGAGTTTTAGTATTAAGTACAAAGTTTCTAGATAAATGTTTTAGGCCAACACTGAATAACAGGCAGCAATTGTCATTTGTTTGTTTAGAGCCGGAGCATAGGGCGAGGGAGAAGTTTTGCACGTGACTCACTTTCTCTTGAAAGTATGCTCAGCGAATACATACCGATGCAAGATTTCTGGCTCCAGTGGTGTCACATACATGGTGTAAAGCAAATAAAATATGTACCTATGCTCACACATGAAGAGAACTGTCTACAAATTTCAAATGGAGACATAGGCTTGGGGTGAAGCCCACTTCCAATTTTCTTCCTTGTGTTTCCCCCCCTACCTCTGAAAATGTTTCTGCCTAATATTTTTGCAGCGAAACTGTTGAGGGCTACCCTCCGCACTATCGTGTCCACATGTAGAAAGAAATCCCGAAGATAGTGCAATGTTGGGCTGACCCACGGCGGAGGTGACGCAGGCCTTAAGCACTCCCCATACGTGGGCTGATCCTGAAGATAGTGTAATGCCAGGCCGGAGGTGCAGTTTGCCTTTAAGGGGCCCACACGCACAGCTTCGCCGGTCATCCTTCTTCACAAAATAGACGGGGACTGAGTATTTTTTTAAATAATCGATTATGTTTATCATCGTAATATCCAACACTACAGGTCAAATCCGGCCTCTATATTGGGAGTAGAAGTTTGTATGTACCAAGGCTAGGTACTTATTTTTGTAGTGAAAACTGCTTTTTTTTAATGCTTGGAAGTGGGGCTGTATTCTCTACTAGCAATTGTGGTGTCAACTTAAGCTCTGAAGATGCCATGTTGATTCCTTATTTATTTTTTAGTTTCACATATTTTTCATTTTATGTTATATTACTGTCTTTCATTCATGTGAATATTTGGTCTCATATGCTTTGTGTGTTCAAATATGTATTGATGCACTTGTGCTGTTTTGTGATGTGAAAAAACGTGTAATACTTAGTTTTATAGGTGAGTGCATAAGTGACTATTTAGGCATCGTATCAATATTGATTGCCAAATTCCATCTCTGTGTTTGAGCTGTAATATATCTATTAAGAATAATTTGCTGTATATTGACCCTTTTCGTGGTGATACCACGGGCACTGCCATGTTTGATCACGTGGTGATCCATCCTTTGCTTGCCTCAATTGCCTTTGTTGTGTCTGCAACAGTGAGCATATATGACGCCAGTACGGCTTAGCAAACCTCTGTTTCAGGAGATGTTGTACATGGTGACTGGGTGGACGACACAAAGCTTTGGCCACTGCTTCACAGAACATGCAAAAGTACTTTGGAAGCTGATTAAGCTATATCCAAATGGCACAAACAGTGTATATAGTGCTTGTCTTAAAGGCGAAGCTAAATATGTATGCCAAGCTATCCAAACTTCCGTTCATGAACTGAATCAGGATTTGTGTGTTTTGCTCTTCGTTCTTTATTTGGCAAATATTTTGAAGCAGTGGCTTGTCTCCTTTCTTACTCCCTCGGTGCAGTCACTATCTGATAATTTCTGCCTAATCACTCGCGGGTGTGCTCACTTCTGATAGATTTGTTCTTGCTGTGCACAAGACTTCAAATGTAGCCATTTAGTACATTGTAATACCTTGTATCAAACATGTATTATCACTAGCAATTCGCTCACTCTTCTGGGCCATCATGAAACATTTAGCTTCGACCATCCATGCGCTATCGGTGTGCTCCGTCAGTTATGTCGTGCACATTTATTCAATTGTCCACCCATTCACTTATTGACGTGTTGGCGATAGAGTGGGTGTAAGGTTTCATGCCAGTTGAGGAAAGATGTGTGAAGATACCGTGCACGAAACACGCTATAACAGGAAGCGGCACTACTCCATTTGTCGTTTAACGAGTGGTACTCACTCTTGCCGACGTTCCATGACTAAAGCACTTTGTTTGAATGTTAGCGATACAATGCTGGCGGATGAGCAAAATTCTGTATTCTTGAAGAAAGCCGTACATCTCGAAGTGCCGGTAACATGTACGGACAGTTGCAGCAATGGTCCGCGAACTTGGATGCACACATTCATTCGATTCCTTAATATGCCAGTCACTATTTTTGCAGGAAACTACTGCACACATCTTCAATCCACATGATTCAGTCCTGCATGATTGGAGCACAGTACGTTAGCGAAAACTCACTTGCATTTCTGACAGCTGAATGCGCAGAAGCAAGATGGAAGCGATAATGGTTTCATATTTGTGCGCTGTTGCCGAGGTGACGTGCAGTGCAGCACCGAAAGCGCCACTATCGTTTCACTAGAACAAACTGCTCCACGAAAAGGGTCAATACAGAGATACGAAATTGTGTGAATCATGTACTGCATCAGTGTACGGTTGCCGTGAGAGTAATATTTGGGTTGCCAGGCCAAGGTTGTCAAGTGTTTTGCCTTCAAGTGTGGCAACACTTTTTCATTTCCAGGTGCAGTACTTTTGTTCCATCAAATAGATGGCTTCATTGACTTTCTGTGCTCCCTCTGGTTTTTGCAGATTCCTCGCTATCAGTATCTCCTGAGCAGTACCTTTCACTCGTGTCCGTATGTGGCCAGCTGCATTCCTGCCGGCAGTGCCCTTACCAGACTAAGCGCAAGGAGCACATGACCCAACACGTGCGCGTACACACAGGCGAGCGCCCCTTCAAGTGCCAGCTATGCTCAGAAGCATTCGCTCAGCCTTACGACCTGGCATGCCATCTGCGCACCCACACAAAAGAGCGCCCCTACCAGTGCCACCTGTGCCCAGAAACATTCACTCAGAATAGGAGCCTGAAACGCCATATGCGTACCCACACTGGAGAGCGCGCTTTTCCCTGCGTCCACTGTGGTGCATCCTTTTCACGGAGAGATGGCCTCTTGCGCCACATGACCTGTCATTTGGAGGGGAAGACCTGAAGCTCAGGGGCTCGAAATTTTGTCGAAGATCGACCGATTGACCCTTTTTTTTTTTTTTCTGGCTCTCTATACCAAAGAGCTTTTGTTGTAATATTACCCAGAGGAAAGTTGACCATGCCATACATGAGAATTTTTTATAGAGTGCCTTCGTGTCACGTCACCTATCCCAGCATAACGAAATTTTGTCTTGATTGTGGATTGGTCTAAAATATGTTCATCACTGTATAAATAAGTTTCTTGGAATTACTCGTAAGATAAAAATTCAGCAAAAAAAAAAAGAAACAGAAACATACAATTGGGTCTGGCGCAGTAGTATGTGCCAAATTTCTTGTCGTTCGAACACATTTAACACATTGCTGGTGGAGTTCACATTTGACATAATTGTGCTTCCTAGTTCAAATGCTTATGTTTTAGTAACAGCTATTTATTTATTATTACAACCTGACTACCTTTGTACAAACTGTTATAATACAGGCTAAACAGTTGTACCAGCTGAAATTTTCTCAAGCTGTTCAGAAGCTGAAATGCATACCTAAACAGAGTTTGTTCCCAAGCTTTAAATGTTAAGTGTCATACTTGTTGTTGAGCATCAGCAAACCCTGTCACTCTGGTCAGCATTCGCACAACAAGGCAACGACAGGAGAAAGTGAGCGCTGCAGTTTTTGAGAAGCCATCGGTGATGTTTAGTGATGTCATGTCTGGAAACCGTGTAAAGCTTGCGTGCTGTATTGAAGTGGTGTGGTGGGTATTGCCTCTGGTCGGAATCAGCATCAGGGATATCTAGACATGCGGACTGGTAAATAAGTTGCCTACATGCACTCGTGTCACATGTCTTTCATGAATTGATGATAGCATGATATTTCTTGCAGGCTTACTGAATATTACCCATGGGCCCTCATGACGTAACAAATAACAGCTATTGGGCCTGAACTGCTAATTACACAGTACTGCAAGCTTAACGCTGTACTGTGGCTCCTCTATTATTGTTTTGAAAGTAAATAACATATATATTTTTTTCTCTATGCCATTTACCACAGAACCTTGTGAAAGAAAGAAATTTCACGAATGCGCCTGGAGCCAAATTCATTCATATAGTGTGAAATTCAGCTAAAATTATGTGCTGGCTAGCTCCTATATGCCGAGGTAACATGCTGTGCTTATCATGCAGACCTGCTCAGAAAATATAAAATTCCAGCATTGCCCATTGTGCAGTGAATGTTGACACTAATGCGGTTAGCATTAAAGTGGTGTAGCGACAAACTGTATTGCCACTGCCATAATGCATCATGTTTGAGATGTGAATGCAGGCAGGCTCTCTTCTCACACATCCCTCCATACACACTGTACGATCTATTGGTACCACAGTAAAATTTGTGCATGATACATGCCTGAATCTACGTGATGAGGGTTTGATTCTACCCAACAAGAGAATTTCTAAAGGATTTTTTTTTACTTTGGTGAGTGCCACACATGGGCCCCTGGCACACACCCAGTGACCAAAATTGGCATCAAAGAGGTTCATGGAAGAGCAGCAGACACCCAGTGTCACATAATCAAAGACTCAAGTTGCTCTAAAGGTTGGTTTCAAATGCAGATCCTTCAACACAGCAGCACAGTGCTCAGCCCATTAACCCAATGACTCAAATTGGCTAGAAAATGGTTGGAAACAATGATAACTACCGAGAAGGGCATAAAGTATCCTAAGAATGCTAAGTGAATCGAAAAGTGAGATCAGCAGCTTGAAAAACTTGTTTGTGCTTTGTCTGGCACCTAGAATTTCCGCTGGTGTTAAGATTTTGGAGTGTGTAAAGCACATGCCAACTGGACTTTACACAGGTGAAGCCAGCAGTATTGCAGCTTCAAAGCCCTGTCTGAGCAATCTGGAAACTTCAAAGAGTACAAGTTCCTGCCCGCCAAGCCTCTAGAGCTGCATGCAGAAATTTAGTGAAGATGGCAGCCGAGACCATAGCCAGAATAGCAACAGCTAGCAGGGCGTGTCCTGCCCGACAGCATACGACTACAAGCATTCTCGCCATAGCCTGCCAAGCAGGAGTCTCCACAGTTGCAGCCATCGTCGCCACCACAGTCCTTTATTTCCATGTTTCCAGCATTGTGACAGTTGGATTGTGTTTTGTTAAGAGCTAATGTCAGCGAGACTGGGCAGCGTGCACTATTTGCTCATTACACCACATTCTCAAATCTATTTCATGCAGTGAGCTTTGTATTTGGAAATTTTTAAAGAGAAGTATGTTGGCTCAAATGCAAGTAAATGTAGTAAGGGTGAGAACTTGGGCACGTTTGTCATTTGCAGTAGAAGTAAGCACAATGCACCTGACTGAGATGTAATGTTCTGCATTCTATATTGTCTTCCTTTGTTTCACATTTTATTTATTTTAATTTATGCATGTATTCATTCACATGCACGCGCACTCTCTCCAGCCAGCTGGGGACGTGGCAGAAGTGAAGAAAATGTTCGTGTATTAAATTTTTGTTGCACTGTGCATATCCGTGCCACATGCACTCTTTCTCAAACTATATACCAGGTGTTTCTGTGAAGAATGTGAGCAATTCTTTAAAATCGCTTTTTGCAGATGGCAGCAAAATTCTAGTCCTTGAGCTCGTCTACTTAAAGAGGTGGAAATGCATGAGCGATCGAAATGGATGATGACTAATTAGCAAAATTTCACTGATTAAGTTTTTAACCACTTACTTTATGGCACATGTTGCACTTTACAAACTGTACTCGGTCAGACTGCAAAGCATATCTACTTAAAAAGAATTGTGTCGGTGTCACCATATTTGAGATACATGTCATCAAACTTGCGGTAAAAAATGCTCTGTCGTTCCACTTACTTTTCTAATAAAACACCATTTTATGCATTGAAGCATAAGACTAGCTTGACTGCCATTGTATTTCTTTGCAAAGTTCAGAAAATAATACCTCAAAATCAGTGTCATCCTGAGAATTTATTTCGAGTGAATCCTACTTGCAAACTGCCCGGTTTCAATTTGGAAATTGCAATATCTGCTGTTAAACTACTGTTTCTTTATTGTTTATTTCAGTGCCTGGTAAACAGCTGTGAAGCCTTAATGACGGGTCACTAGTACACACAAGAGCATGAACATAACAAAAAATGAACACCATAACAGCATTTCCACCAATATCGCACGCTAAAGTAGACATACAAGGCATGAGTTCATTTAAGAAAATTGAGAAATAGATATGCTTGAGAAATAATTAGTTCAAAACTTAGAAAAGCTTTGTTATTTAGCTGATTATGCATATAGATTTCTTGTGCAAATAATGTCCATCTGTATGAGCTGTCCAGCTCAAGGATTAGAATTGTGCTATCTGCCACAGGTGATTTCTGAAGAGTGATAAAAGTCTTTGCAGGAACGCCCAGTATATGAGCCGGCCATTGTTTGGGGTGACACGTGATATCATTGCAGTATCTGCTTGGAGCTTACATTTTGAACCCATTTCTGAATACTAGCCATATTTTTTCAATGGGTATTTGTATAAAATGGCTTGTAAAGCTCCTGTTTTCGTTGGTGTAGAATAAATGTTAAAGTTATATAGACTTTAATGCTATGAAGACGTTTCTCCTAAGCGACCCTGTAGATTCACTCTGTCATTCTACAGCTATGTTTGGCTACGGTCTCAGGTATATATGTACCTTCTGTGTTTTGTCAACATGTAATGAGGGTAGCCATCTTTGCAATGTGAACATAGACTCTGACTATGCCTTGTATGCCACTGTGCCTTGTATGCCACTGTGCCGTCAGTCCTCGTGCAATCACATGTAACACTTAACACACTTTAATGATGTCCTACATGGTCTTATAGCTGGCTATTTGACAGAATGTGCTTCCGTTCATCCAGAAGAATCAATTCGAAAATAAAATATGCTCACACAAGTTCATCAGCATAACCATACCATAAATTCTGAAATTTGAGAAGTTAACAGCATTTTTATTAGAGGTGTGCAAATATCAGCTGTTTCGTATACAAATCAAATACAAGTAATAAGTATGTAACGTCAAAGCGAATATGAAATATTCAAATGTGAATGTATTCGTTTACAGCAAGAATACTAATTTCACTGTAATTAGGTACTATGCATATGCTGACACGTGCAGGTAAGACAGCTATCAGTGACAAAGGATTGGTTTAATCGCTAAACCTATGATTGTCACTAAAGAAAGCTGCATGAATAATCTTTCAACATCTTTGGAGCCTTGACATAACCAATATTTCTAAAAATGGATAACTGCTGTATGACTTGCTTTCCAAAAATGTGAAATAAATGGTTGCTGTTTTGCTGGTTGTAGTGGAAAAAGAAAAAAGCTATTGAGATCCATTGCACTTGTTGGAAGTTACATAAAGCGATGCTTAAGTTAATCGGTTAATTAAATGCTTTGCAACTAATGGTGATGCATGCAATTTTACCACTTTCATCCTATGCAACTTGTAATCCCGTGGAATGTTTGTTTGTCATGAAGACTTCCACTGCAAAACAGAAAACTAAACTTGCATTACCCATTTTGTTTCCGCATTGTTTCAAAAACATATTTCACTTATAATTTGTGATCCTTTGTTTAGCAGACAGAGAACAGCAACCAGTCTGTAACAGTCAGATGTTGCACGCACTGCACCTGGAACAGAGAAGGGGGCTGGCATACTAGCACAAAAATTTAAAAGGGGGAGGAGAGGTGGGAATAAGAAAATCTGGGAAGTTGTAAATAGAAATAAATCTACATGACAGTCACATTGACGAGCATTGATGTTCTGGCTGCTAGTTAGGTGAAAACAGCTTGTTCATGTGCAAGAGCCATTTTTCTCCTAACGTTTTAAAGATGGATCTAACAGATGGCACATTCGGTCAGCTTAAAAAAGCATTCACCAGTACTCGCCACTCACACTTTCGAGGCACTGAGTGAGTGGTAGCAGGACCATCGGGACATTAGTTTGAAAGAATGTGATGAAGATGTAGGGTGTAGAGAAGTTATTTTAGTACCAGAAAAGCTATTCTAGTCTTATGAAGTTGGTTTGGCATGAGCCAGTGGATAATCATTTGTAATAGATATATTAGGTCATAAAATAGAAGTGCAGCATCGTGCTGCTAACATAAATATGTTTGTGTGGGTGTGTTAGTGTTTATGCTGGCTTTGACAGTGACCTCCGTTTTGTTATAGATGCATCCACGCCTCCTACAAAACACAAGAAGTTATATTGTTTGGACTTCGCAAGGAATCCATCTAACCAGCTTTTCCTCGGAAAGCATCCATTTGTTGGCTCTCTTTGATCTATGATTGATTTACCATTGTGATTGTGATGTTACTGTTTATGGACTGCCACATATGCTGCTCTGGTCTGGAACAAGTCTAATGGCAAATTCGCCTGCTGCCCCATCATTGTACTGAAATCATAAAGAAAAGAAAGTTTTCATTGCAATAATTGATAAGTAATCATCAGATTTAAAAATTCACCGACAATTATGATAACTCCTAATGCGAAATTTGAGCACAGCTGTATGCGTGTTTTCATTTCACAATATATTGAGGCAAAGAAATTAAGAGAGGCATGTAACAGAGTCGGTGATCGTCACAAGTCTGATCTGCGGGTCAAGTGGGTCAGCTTTTATACTACATGACTTGTCGAAGGTTCTGGTGTAATCATTGGTGTCGCGTGGCTCCCAGAAAGTACTACACAATTCACGTCGTGCATGCAATCAGATTACAAAACACTTGCAAACCATGACCATAGAAACAAGTGCAAACACGACCAAGCCCAGCAAACCAAACAGGCTCAAGCAGGTGCTGGCACGAGCAGACAATAATACGAAACGAGCGGTCCGACTGAGACTTGGTTACAAGTATGCATCAAGCAGTTGGGCAGACCCGCATGACACCAGTTTCCCGCACGCATGTCACTGAAGGGGCCACTCTCATTTGTTCATATCCCACTCCACGTTTGCTCTTTAATCTTTCGTTGTGCTCGTTCGCTCGTTTATGCCGCCATTGCCGACGTTTGCCGCAGGAGCGGGCACCTAAAAGCTGCGCTCTAGAAATAAAAAAGGAGCACTGCAGTATACTAGCAAATAATGTTATATAGTATGTGGAATGATGCCTGTCTTAAGAGATGTTCAAAATTTTGTGAATCTGTTAATAAGTCACCTTCAGTACTCTCTAGTTTCATTTTGCTTTTTCTGAACTGGTGGAAAGATCAGCATGAAAAATGGTTACAATGCATGAATAGAAATGCTTTGTTTAATGCACAGAAATATGGTTTTATTTTTCACCACCAGCAAATGTGCCATTTTGACCTCTGTAAATTCTGTTTATTCTTTTTTCTTTCTTACGTTGATATGTATTTCATTTTTTTTCTGATTAATTTTCATTCATATTCATATTTCATTTCACATATGTGACATGTGTTCTAACATCAATTCATGCGTTTGTTGCGTTAATCCTTCTATTTGAAGAAAAAAAGCATCTAATGGTTTGGTAGGTGAGTACATAAATAAGTGATATGTATAAAAAGTAATTTGACTATCAAGGCCTAATATCAAAATTGCATTGTTATTCCATGCTCTATGTATTGGCAGTAGGAGTTTGTATGTATTAAGGATAGTTATTTAAGTGTATGGAGAGATAGAGGTATATAGAACTTGTGTGAGACATGTAATACGTCAATGCACAATTGCCACAACAGTAATATGGTTCAGGTAGTCCGGAGGTGTATCACATATTTTGTGTACAAGTGTGGCAACCCTTTTTGACTGCCAGCTACAGCACTCTGGTTTCGTAGAATTTGTGAAACATTGCACCACTTTCCCGTAATTGGTGTGGCTTTGCAGGTTCTTTCATGTTGGGGTCCCCGGAGCAATACCAGTCACTCGTGTCCACACAACGCAAACTGCATTCTTGCCGGCTGTGCACCTACGTGACTGAGTACAAGAAGCAAATGAAGTCACATCTGCGCACACACGCAGGTGTGCGCCCCTACCGGTGCCATCTGTGCCCAGACGCGTTCACCGACAGTTCCACACTGAAGCGGCATGTGCGCTCTCACACAGGAGAACGTCCCTTTTCCTGCATACACTGTGGCACGTCCTATTCACGAAGGGACCACCTTACAAATCACATGTACCGTCACACAGCAAAGAAGCCATAAATGTTAGGGGTGTGCAGTTCCTTTGTGGATAAACAGATTTGTACAATTTTTCGTGGCAGTAGGTGATTTCTGAAGTGCATCAATAGGTTTTGGGGTACCTTAGCCTTAGAGTTTCTTGCAATGGTATTACCTAGAGGAAGTCTGTCACTACTGTCTATGAAAATTTCTTAAAATGTGCCTTCAAGTGATTCCATAGCTATGCCAGCTTATTTAAGTTTTGTCTTATCTTGAATGTGATTAAGCCTAAATTGTGCTCATGACTAAAAGTAAGTTTCTTGAAATTAGACTTAATATACGAACTTAGCAAGGAAAATAGAAACATACAATTGAGACCAGAGCACAATCATAATGTGCCTAATTTGCAGTCCTTTCTACGTATTTATCAATAAATACATTTGAGGCATATTTGACATTTGCTGTAATTGTGCTTCCTAGTTGAAGTGCTTATGTTTTAATAAATTCTCATTTATTGATACAGCAAGACTACCATGTTACATGCTGAAAGAAAGCTGCCACACCTGCAATTTATTAAAGCTGGCTTGCCATAGTGCTGATGGTGCCCAGAAGCGGTACTTGGATGCTACCACTTGGGATGGGCACACTAGTATGTTCCTAAACTTGCGCAACA
This sequence comes from Dermacentor variabilis, assembly GCF_050947875.1. NCBI lineage: Eukaryota > Metazoa > Arthropoda > Arachnida > Ixodida > Ixodidae > Dermacentor > Dermacentor variabilis. Next base: position 91,568,455 of record NC_134576.1, read on the forward strand.
TACTCGGGAGTCGTTGCCTTGACCACTAGTGCTGGTTGGAGGCTACAGTCACGTAACCACGGGGCAGCCCCCCCTTGCATGTAGCGCGGTTTAAATGGATACAAAAGCTGTTCGAATAGAGGAAAGAGAGACTTCGAGACTGTATACGTGGGTAGCAGTTTTTAGTGTCCATTATGGAGTATAGGTGGAGTCTGTTGGGTCAAAGGGTACAAACAGTCGTCTTGTGGTCGAGGCTGCAAATCGCACATTAGACTGGCAGTGTGTTGTATTGATGCCCAAAGTGTGGGCAGTAAGTAGAGACAGACGCCTCTTTCACAAGTTATACACACGACTCTAGAGGATAGAGGGCAGTATCGTAATGTCAGCAGTGCAAGTGGTGGAAGGGACTTGATGCTTCTGTGAAGTACATGCTTGCAAAAGAAAGGGCTGAAGAGGAGCCGAGTCTGGTACCTTGAATGAGGAGCATTGTCTTCTGCATTGAGGATGTCATCTTACATAGTCGATGTCTGCGTACCAAGTATAGCGAAACTCTGCAAGCAGATCCGAAATGTACTGGCCCTAGCCTGGTGCGTGCCAAGGGCAAAAGGCTAGCTGCGCTGATGACAATGAGGACGCTGCCGTCGAATGGTATGTCACGGTCACAGTGGCATAGAACTGTGAGTGACGCTATGCATTGGTGCGCTTGCATATTCATGTTGCATCACGGTTTCAGACGCTGGTGCGGTTTTGTGGGCTGGTCTGTTGTGGCAATCAGCAAGTCTGTTTCCATGATAGCGTAGACAATTCACCTACTGTACACTTGTTGCTTAATACATCAGGGCTTTCGTCTGAGGGGATATGAAATGCAGAGGCAGTGTTAGCCACTCATGCAGTGCTTACCAGTGGCCAATAATGAAGAGGACAACGTAGGGTTAAGGGGCTCCTTCAAAAGCATGAGCCATTGAAGGAGAGAGGGCTGTGTTCCATGCTCTGATCGTTCAGTGGTACCCCAAAGAACTTGAAGAAGGAGCTCCTGAGGCCGTGCACATTGACGGAAGTCAACTGCATACAGCCGACTTCCGTTACTCTGACACTGACGAGACCGACGAAATCGATCGAATTATCTGACAAGGCACATTAAACACGATGCAGAGAAAAACGCCATAACACGATTCATTTGGCAGTACTTGCCAGATTCTAATGCGCCCCTGAATCAAACGTGCGCCCGCTACAAATGTAAAGCATACAAATGCAGCTTTAGTTTTGTATTCAAGTGCACAGAGCAGGGCAATTTTCGGCCCAATTTTCTCGCGGAATAAAAGGCATGTGACAGAATGAGGTAACTACCGTAAATTAAATCTGACAAATGCGTCTTGTATATTAACGTGAAAAAACGACACACTCTACTGATACATTGCGGTGTATATATCCGTTTACCCCTAAGATTACAACTGCAATGAAACCAGTTAGCTTTTGTTTGCTTTTCTTCTGATTGGAATGACTAACAGGGCAGCAAGCAAACCTGCCATTCCAACTGTTTCAGACAAGCAAAGCAAGGGCAACAAAGACTCGGTAAACAGTCGTATATCATCGTCAGAATGATAAATCAATGGCGAATCGATGCTAAACATACAGAACAAATACCTTGTGTGCAAAGCAGAGGCTGTACTCAATAAACAGAATGACATCACTGCCAAATGGTAAATCAACGTTAAACAGAACAACAGTACCTTGTCGTATAACAAATAAAAACCATTGGATGCTTTCAGAGAGCAGGCGTGCGAGTTCTGTTCCTTAATGCGAATCCCAAGGCCCACAAATTCTTTGCTCTGTCCCAGATAAGCGTTTATGTTCCATAGATTTGCATAGAACATGATGCTTTAAACATTGTAAATATCCAATTATTATATCCTAGTGAACCACCGACACCCTGTCAACATACAGGTATGAATTATTCGTTCACGTCTAGTTATAGCATCTAAAGGACGTCCTACAAACATGTATTTTGTAAATGTTAAGTAACCTATTTTCTATTGACGTTCATTCTGCTTTAGAACTGGGTTCCTTATGAACATTACATTCTGACGTAGTAGAGACATACACACTACGTCATATCGGTTGGCTGCATTTTAGGTTTTCTTGATTTATTTAAGATGCCGAATTGGTTGGGGGGTGCCATTGAAGTTTTGTAGTTAAATTGTTATGGTGATTAGATCTTTGAAAACGCTAAATTCCCCAAGCTTTATTTCGCATGAAATGCCATTCACATTGAATGTGATACTTAAATTTTGGAGAAGTAGAAGATGCAAGCATAGGCTCAGGTTAGACAGCTGGGAAGGCTTGTCAAAAGTCTTCATATTATTATTGTTCCTAAATGTGATAGCCTATGGCTGTGGTGTTGTGCTGCTGGTCACATTACGTCTAATGTATGTTGTAACAACGTGACAAAATACTTTTTTCGGACCACACATAGATATCCAATAACCATGTAATTACCACTGTCACGTGTGAAGGCAAACAAAAGAGCAGATATTTCACTCGATGACCGCCAACACTCGCCGTAACAAAAATTCGGCAGTGACACTTAAAACTGCTAATGTGTGTGAATGCGAAAGCATTATAGTCCCTTTGGTGAAATGTTTTTGGAGTGCAGCTCTTAGGCGTTCGTTACTGCGGCGAGCGTCGGCGTGGTACCTTATAGCCGAGCGAACGAGCAAAGCGAAAGATGAGAGCCAATGCGGAACGCAGCGGGCGGGGGGGAATGGGGGATTAAATATAGCGAGGAGAAAGTGGAGGAGTGTATGGCGAAAGCCTCAGAAGAAAAGCGTAGTGCTGCGCAAGACGATGGCGCCAAGGGTAGCGCGCGTCGTTAGGGTGCCTTGACGCGCTCGTTCGCCTCCGCTTTGTACGCGGGGGCGCGCGCGTCGAGGCACTCTTTTAGGCACTCATAAAGCCCCTGGGCTTTAGGCACTCTACGCGACGTCTGTTCACCAAAGCACTGCATGAGGGAGGTCTGTCTGCGGCGGCTGCATTGAATCGCGCCCACGTGTCAGCCACGCGCTGCTTCTCGCGATCTCCCGATTAGCGAGGCGGTCGCGCCACACTTCGCTTTGTTTGGAACGTGCCGCACGCGACATTGTCCGCGCCAGCCAATATACCGCGAAATACCGTATTCAGCTGCCCTCAAATTGCAAATTAGGTAGTATCGTAATCGTCGGTGAATCATTTTTCCGCGCGTTGCTGTCCGCGCAACCCCTCGCCTGCGTTCTAACTACGCCTCGGTAAAGTCAAATCAAAACGCGTGCCAAGCGTCTCGATGCCTTCGCTTGCCCGCGAGATCAATACTCGAAGGACGGCTCAGCGGCGTTTAATTGCACATTCATGCTTTTTATTTTATACTCGTTTTATACACTCGTGACATGGCGCCACAACTCTTCACCATTGGCTGCGCCGTCGCGTGCCAAATAAGGTACGCAATAGGCCACACGTTCAGTCAGCCAAGCGGCTGAGACGTTACATGTGCAATGATACACGCACAGGACCGTGGAGCTGCCGTGGCATCGAGGAATCGTGCTCGTCTTGCACCCCGAAAGCCCGGGTTCGATTTCCACCCAGACCGAAATGTACCAAATTTTGTTTTCGAAGACATCAATACAGAAATCTCCCTGAGAAATTTGACGCCAGTGCGAGCATTTTCTACTTCTTTTTTACTCTTTGCGCCGTCGGCCATTTTTGGTACCATCATTCGGTCAGGCCGCTGACTACGACAAATTCTGCCGTAGTGGGGCAGTTAATGCGTTCCCATTAGCTCTGAAAAGTGCGAACTGAGGGTAGCAAACTCTTCTGCTGTCTCTTCCTTCAAAGCGTTTCTGAAACTTGAGAATAGTTTACGTGACTTCCAACAATAGGCGCCTGCGGAGACACTGTCCATCTTGCTCACCAAACATTTGACTCCTCCCAAGCTTAGATATCAGAGATAAAGCGCAGGCGGCGCACGGCCGTACTAGAATTACGTCGACCTCATCTTCTTCAGCATCGACACCGGATTGACCCCTTCCCCCCTCTCTATCCCTCTCTTCATATATATATAAACCAAGAGGCCAGGCGGGCCTGTCTCCGAGATAGTGCAGTCTATGGGGCAGTGATATTGGCGCTTCATACCGTTAATTTTGCCCATTCTGCGACTAATTATTACATCTTGTGGGCACAGCCGAATCCACCTTCCAGGCTTCATTCGCTCGCGCGAGCTCTGCTTAGTCCAAGCGAACTCGCTCCATTTCCCGAAAGTATGCCGTACGGCTGCTTCGCCTCACCATCTCTATATCTACGGCGGTGCACGCTTTACAGGGGGTACAGCGCGAGGTGGTAAATTTTCGAATCCTGTATAATCTCAAGTAAGGACCGCACACGTATGTGGGCAGCACCCCCAACTTGGCAGCCCAAAAATTGGAAAACTAATTTCAGCTGAGAAGAAATGCGTTCGGTGCGCTGATGATGCACGCGCGCATCAGCGAATGTTCGCGCGCCGCTACTACATGGCGAGAGCAGCGCTTTTACCTGACGTCGGGGCTGAATGTTGTCGCGGACGCCGAGGAGCACGAGAAGTGAGCAGCCGGCCGCAGCTTCGGCGTCGGTGACAAGTGCGTACGTCGGTGGCCTAAGAGGAAGCTTTAGCTCGGGCCCGACTCCGACGCGGCCTATTCAAACACATGTAAAACTCAAAAACGTTTTCTCCGAGATAACCCCTGGACCGATTTTAATGAAATTTGTTGCATTTGAGAGAGAAAGTTAAATTCTAGTGACTGTTGGAAGCGGAATTTCGATTTAGGCCCTGAATTCTTTTAGAAAAAATTTCAAAATTTTGAAAGTTTGAAAAAAAAAATAGAAGCACGAAGTTTACAAATAGATAGCTCTGCATCAAGAACAGATATCGCGGTTCTGTAAACGGCATCCATTAGATCATTCAAAGCGGACAAATTCTATGCGTCAATTTATAGCTTACGCGAATTTGTTACGTTGTTTACCAGGGCTCTGCAGAAGCTGTACTTCCATGTTACTAAATTTTTCTAGATTCATGTGTGACATATCAATTTCGTCCGCTTTAGATGTGCTATTAGATGCAGTTTGCAGAATTGTAATATCATTTTTCACTGCTGAGCTACAAAGTTGTAAATTTGGTAGTTCCGTTTTCTGAAAATTTGCAATTTGCCCATTTTTAATAAAGAAACTGACGACCTAAATCAAAAATTTAAAACATACAGTCACTAGATTATAAGTTTTTCTTTTAAATGCAAGAAACTTCGTCAAATTTGGTGCATTGGTAGCCGAGAAAAACGAATTCTCCTTTTACATAAATTTAGATAGGAGAACCCGAGCTCAAGCTTCCTCTCAAATACAAAGAGAAGCTCGCCGCAACGAACAAATCGGGGTAGGCGTTCCGTGAGGAAGCGTGCGAGTTCCCAGAACTCTTAGTTGGGGGGAAATTGGACCAAATGGTCCGGTTCTGTGTCAGAGCCGTGCCTTGTCACAATCTAAAAAGAAAGTACGGTCCTTACACGAGTACTTGACATATTGGCGCTAATTACGCCCCTACCCTGGATATTACCTACTCCGCGACTAATTCTCGCTTCTTGTCTCGAGCGTTTTACATTTTAATAACTTTAACGATTTGTTGTTTGCGACTAGAGTCAGTTGTTATTCCTCTGGACGTGGTAGCTAGGTACCCAGATACGTCAGACCTTTGTGAAGTCAGCTAAGACGACCCTGTCTTCAATAACCGCCTGCGGTTTATTATCATTGTGCCAGCAATACCGATTCGTATTCGTCCGTATCTTTCGTTCTACCTGCCATTTCTTGATGTGTCCTTGAAAGCTGCGCATTTACATTACGCTCCTTTAATTAAAGAGCTGGGGTGGAATTACCCGAAGCCATTTTGGAGCAAGCAAATCAGCGTTTTGGAGAAGTTTAAGAACATACAAAATTTTACTTTGTAGCAATTTGGAGCAGAAAAAAATCCATTTTGAACCAGTTTGGAGGAGGCCAATCTTAATTTTTGGATTATGGAATATCGCAGCGCACTTCAAAAGCATGACGAAACACAGAATAAACCAACACGAAGCATGTAGTAGAAACGTGCTTTGTAGCTATGTCGTACTAGAATATGGAAGCGTGAGTCCAGCGGCGGCATGGCTCAGGCTTTCCTGTAAAGCCCAAAACATCGGTGGCACTACGCTCGAACGATATATTCCTGCGCCAATGCTCATGATGACAGCGGAAAATGTTATCAAATTATGCGGTCCAATCAACGCGGTAACATAATTTGTGGGTCACGATATGTCGCTGCAGACCCAGAGAGCCGCAGTCAACCCTGGGCTGCTATAACGTAAAACTAATCCAATCTGTTTTTATTGCGATAGTGAATATATGGGCACTCCAGGCGCATTTTCGCCGTCGGCGTCGCCGTGATGTCCGTATAAAGCCCAGGTTGATAACATCGTCGCCGTATGATATATGTCCGAGTGAAAGCGTGTGAGGGTGAGCCGACGATGGCGGCTCAATGTCGCGCGTGCAAGGGAGGAAGCGCGCCGTCTTCCGTCGCGTGCTGGGCACAGGGGGGAGGGAGGGGACGACGTTCTACTCCGGCGGCTGCTGTGTATGGCGCGTGCGCCCTATCTTGAAAGCGATCTGCGATGGGGACAAATTGTGAGCACTGGTAGCTTCCTGTGCGCTGTGTTTTCGCCGCTTAGTTCGCGTTGGAGCGAGAGGCAGCACGAAGGTCAGTTCGCTCGCCGCTGCTTCTGCGCTTCCTCACTCGCTCCAGCGTTTTGACAGCGAATTTCCGCAGTCATCAAGCGAGATGTGTTCATGTTTGCATGTGCGCATGTGGCACCACGCTTGTTAATTTCGTAAGCGAATGTTTACAAGCCGGCCGATAGAACTAGCTGCTGTCCTTAGTTCGTATAGCTGTCTACCAAGTTGTTATCGCATTCGATGCTTCGCGCTTCGGGCGAAACTGCGACTTATTCCAGATCCGCCATCCATGATAGGTCGAAATGGCTGAGGCCTCGCCCTTATGGGCATAAAAACAGATTGGAATAGTTTTACGTTATACCGGCCCTGGGGACAGAGACGCCCGCCCGCTGAACCCGCTGATGCGCGCGCCTCCGTAATTCGCTCGCAGCGTCCTCAGCCTACTTTTCGTTGCTTTGAGCCTCTGCCGCTCGGGCCACCTCTAAATGCAGCCGCCCTGCCCGTTCCGACAGCAGCGACAACAGCCCGGAGCGCGCGCTGGTCACTTGCTGGAAGCGCCGGAAGGTTTAGGAGCTCGAAAATAACGAGAAACTGTGCGGGAGCTGTCGCGTGGAGTTACGAACGGCTCCACTCTTTTTTTCGGAAAACGAATCCGCTCCGTTCGCGGCCACTCCCGGAGCACGCACGCCGAAGCCGTCCTGGCGCAGCGCGGCGAAATTCCGGTCAATTTTCTGCGCTTGGCGCAGTTTGGCGCAGGAGTCCCACCCCTGTACTATAAAGGAAAAAAAAAATAAGTTGAGGTGTATTAGTATACGAGTAATTCACCCTTCTACAATACACAAAATAAAAGAGCCTACCTTAAACTGCGAGAGGACGCCTGGTAAACGAGAAGACTCAAAAATCGCCGTGGTGGCGTAGTGGCTTTGGCGTTGCGCTGCAAAACTTGAGGGCGCGGGATCATATCTCGGCTGCGGCGGCCGCATTTCGATGGGGGCCAAATGCGAAAACGACCACGTACCGTGCATTGGGTGCATGTTAATGAACCTTACGTGGTCAAAATTAATCCTGAGTCCACCCCTCCCCTCTAAGGCGTGCCTCATTATATAGTCGTTTCTGGCACGTAAAACCCCAGATTTTTTTTAAAACGAAAGACAGGTGGTGACGTTGGTTCCCGTAACAGCTCGCTATGACGTAGCAGATTTTGACGGCACCTACTCCAGCCCAGTTAAATATCTTTTGCCGGTAAAGGTAGACAATGTGTACTAAAGGAGTCAAATACTAAACTTACCAAGTCCCAGGACTGTTGCTGAGCCACGACAGCCCAAACACGAAGAAAAAAGAAAAAAAAAACAACTAAAATCTGTGATGTACCGATGCTGGAGTTTTGGCGCGAAATTTGAAAAATAACGATAATAAACATTGCTCATTATTTTCTGTAGTAATAGCCCTATTACCGCGAAATTAATTAATATAGTGTTTTGAAAGAATGTTTTATTAATCTAAACTGATTTAGTGTTTCTCCTTATTGTCCCTTTAAGTGCAACCGCCATAGCAACTTCCTTAAAGCTGGCTTCTCCATTATATGCTACATTGTCGGGTGAAGCCCACTTTTGCCACTGCCTTTGGGAATCCTTGTGCCATTCCAAAATAGCTGCGATGTGGTGCACTGTCGTTTCGAGGGCATGTATAGCTGTCGGAGGCTAATTTCTAAGCGAATATTCCAGCGCACCGTGCACAACCTTTCCAACTGCATGTGTTGCAGAACACATATAATTGATCGGGAGTTTGACCGCAGGAAGGGGTAGAGAGGAGAGGGAGTTTTGGATAAGTGGCCTGCTGCTGACCGGAAATTCCAAGTCAATGAAAATCCCCTCCCCCCTCCCTGGTATTTCTAATTCGTCATTAGCCCTCTGTGATAGGTCAGAATGGCTCTGGCCGGCCCACATGTGAGGCTAGGCTTGAGCCACTCGGAGCTATCGCAGAGGGCTAATGTTAAACTTAGAATAAAACCAGATTGGAACAGTTTTACGTTATTCCCGCCATGTATTCAAAAATTTATCCCGAGTATATGCTGCATGTTCTCAGCTATTCTTGAACGAGCCATACCCCTAATCTGCGTGTTTTCAAAATGCTATCTGTTTGTTTGTTTGACCGAATGCATCCTGCCACACTGCTTTTGCCAGTCATGCCTTAGAAGTTCTGGCCCTTCTTTTTATCTTTTGTGTAAGGTGAGCAACAATGGCAGGGCAATGTTATGTTTCCTCTAAGGGTAAAAACAATTTTTACGTATGTGTAGTGCACAACCACTGTAAATATTTTAATTATGCACTAAGATATCACCCTTTCACATGCTTCTTTCTAAATTAAAAGCCAAATAATGATATTTGTTCAGATGTAAAAAAAAGGTTTCTATGACATTATCCATTATACGGAGAGGCTAAAGATATGGTATTGACGTTAACCCAGACTTTGAAGCATTGTAATATAAACTTTATTTAGAATGTACAGGCACTTGCCTTCTTTTGGCCACATACCAAAGGATGCATAGATATCCCGCACCTAGGTCCTTTATCAGCTGCTACCTGGATACTACTAATCAAATGCAGTGCATTATTACACATTCACACTTGTAGTTTGATAGCAAGGGCACACCAACTAGTAACCTACAACTACAGATTCAGCAAAATGCATTAATTGACTGTACAATGCATGGTATCAAAACAATCACTGGAAAAGCTTGTTTCTAGTGCCACTACAATGCTGTACAATAGAGGCTGGAATGAAGAATATGATGCTTGCTGCAAACACAGTAAAAGAAGCACAGCATTCATTCATATCTCTTACCTAACAACAAAGAACAAAACAGTATAAAATAATGCACATGAAAATGTCTTCTCAAACAGTAAAATAAAGAGAGTGAATCTAGGTACACCATGCAGGACCATAGTAATGACAAATAACGAGTACCAGTGATGCACAAAATGGAAACAAATTCAGTTCAAAGAATCAAGTCCTCAATTTACATGATATGCAATAGGAAAATGTACTAGACATGCTCAGATAACACATAACTTTTAAGGTCCTTACATCCAAAAATGCTCACTCTCTGTGCGGATTGCATCACTTCCTCTAATGCCACAATATTCAAGAAAACAAATGCAAAAGCATGCATTGTTAACATGCCAGCACAATCATGTAACCATAACCATAATGTGAGTAATATACAAGGCTAGACTACCACATTCCTCTATGACAATTCTCACTGTTCTGAAAAAAAAAAGAAAAGCAGTGGCTCTTTAGTGAACAAACAACTACAAATTTGTTCAGTTTTAGGTGATGGCAGCGATAACAGGAACTGACTTATGATCCCACCCCTAGAGAATGTAAAACAGTGCTGTGCATAGCAGTTGATCACATACTAAGCCCATGGTCACTGGATGAAAACAAGCAGTGGATGTGCCAAGATACTCTTGGTAAAAGTCGTAGATTTAATCTTCCAAAATTATAGTCCAGCAATATGGCTTAAATCGGTGCTTTCTTTTAGTGTCCCTGTATGCACAACAAATTTACTGTTGGTGTCAAAGGCTTGAAAAGGCCCCGCAACACTTTTTGAATCCAAGAAGCGCACTCGCTTAGTTGATAAACAGTGCTGTCATTGATATCCAAGCTGCTTGATGCAGGTTGGCTTCAACATTCACTCTGCTTCCCTTTCCTTTAACATGTGAAAGACCGCGGCACCTTATTTTACAGCGAAGTTGTTGAGAGAAGTTCTGCAACGATTTTAGTATGACAGTGGTGGCGGCGTCAAATGTCAATAATAGAACCACCAGCAATGCAACCTGCATCAGAGCACTGAATTTGCCTTGAAATTCATATTTTCAAGTTTGCATATAAGCGTCACAGTTTAGAAAACAGTCCAACAGTACACACAGCTTATTTTGTCCAAGGAAAGTGGTAAAAATTCACCAACATCCAAGCTGCTTGATGCAGGTCAGCTCCAACATTCACTTAAAGGGCTGCTTCCCTTTCTTTAACATTTCAAAGACCACGGCACATTATTTTACAGCAAAGTTGTGAAGAGGAGTTCTGCAATTATTTTAGTACGCCAGTGGTGGCAGCGTCAAATGTCAATCATACAACCGCCAGCAGGACAACCTGCATCAGAGCCATGATTTTGCCTTGAAATGAAATTAACAAGAGCTACAGAATAAAATTCACCTTGCACATACCTCACTCGAACAGACAATTTCTCTGGGCATTTTATCTTAGCCAGTAATTTTCAATTTTCATTGCACCGTACCTACATTGCAGGTCATTTAGGAAGGGTACGAACCGGCAAACATTTTGCGGGTATTGTGTCTGTCGCCTTTTGGCTAAGGTTAATCTGAATAAACTTTTCTAATCAGCATCTTTTTCCTATAATTACCATACTGTTTTTTTTATATCGAAGCTGTGGAGGGGACTCCACAACGGATCTTGTGCGGCGGTGGTTACAGCCGACGGCAGCATGCAGTGTTGTGGTCATTGTCAAATGTCAAACAAAGAACAGCCAGCAGCACAGACCTACCGGTCCACCAAAACGCATAGCCCAATGCTAGAATTGCTACAGCCAGCATGGCATACAGGAACATGTGTTGCATATAACGGAGAATACAGAAGTACTAAGCTCAGATAAGCATTTGCAAACTCTTGGGTAGATTTTGGGCAGCGGTGGAAGAGACCTCTGTAGCTTGCAAAGAATGCGAAAACTTTCTTGTACAGCTTCGCTGTCTTTGATTTACAAGTTTCTTGGATTGGCAGATGTCTGCAAATAATTCTTTTATACTTACTCTTAGTAAAGCATGATGAGTGATTTCTCTAGACGTAACAACCCATCAGTGCCTTCAGTAAAAGCAAAAAAAATAAAAAAAGCACACATGCAGGCACACACACACATGCATATATACAGAAGGTTGCAATTCTGACTTCCAGGTCTTGTGCCAAAGTTGCAGAAACACCAAATTCTTTGCAGATTATATAATATATATATAAAATAGTGAAAAAATATACTGTGATATAAATGATGATGACAGCTTATTGGCACCTCATTGAAACAGGGCAGTGACAAATAGTCCCTAGCCTGCTTGAGTTAATTTGGCCTGCTATCCATGCGTTTCATTCTAGTATTCTTCCATGCATCTCCTTAACTTTTTCATCTTCTTCAAAACTTCTGCATGTGCCTTGTACCGCTACCTATACCTATAACGGATCCGGTCGTAACAATCTCTTGCCTGCTTTTTTCCACCAAAAAACTGGCAGATGGTGTCATCTGGTGCCAGAGAATGATACCAATGCCCTAATAGGATTGCCTCCAAAATGGGCTGAAGCCACAAAGGGCCATGCCACACAATCTGGTAGTTGTGCTAATGCGAAAACCTTGTGTTGTAATGAGCAGAGCATGGCAGGTGTTTTGTGTAGCCGCAGCTTTAAAAATAAAAGGAATATTGAAATGGAAGGGTAGGGCCCAGAGGGCATGGCAGCTGCACCATATCACTGCAAGATAACTTCACTAATGCAAGGCATATTCAAAAATATTTTGTTGGATAAGATGGCTAAGATGGCCTCAGTGCTCCTTTCAGTTGATAGTCGGCGTTCGTGTAGTCCAATTCCCTTTTCTTGTGTCCAGTCTGCACGGCTCACTTTTTTGCATAATGAACACTAGGTACATTCCAGAGCTTTCACAAAAAGTGTTGCTGGGCCCCCACAAGTGGCTTGTGGTCTGCAAAGAATTAGGTGTTTCTGCAACCTTGGCACAAAACCTGGGAGTCAGAATTGCAAACTCCTGTAGTGTGTGCAAACCATATACAGGGAATGTTTTTTAGAGTTAACAGAATGTTTGTAAGATTACTAGTATCAAGTAATACAATTTTGCTGTATTACACGAGGTGGACAGTATTTGTATGAGAAATTGAAATGCATAACGAACTATCAATAGTTTGCTAATAAGGTTTTAAACTAATTGCCTCATGGCACGTACTGCAATTTGCGAATTGTAGCATGGCTTCTGAGAAAAAAATAGTGGCTGGTGGGTTCACAAGGCATATCCACTTAGAATGAGTTGTCAGTATAACACTACTTCTGAATATTTATTCTCAATATGGGCAACATATTGTCACCCAGCTATTACAACTAAAACAGTTTGGCAAAATACAGATTGGCAAAAAACGTCTGCCTTTTGCGATGGCTGGTCCTCTGAGAGCCCGCGCGCAACCACGAACTTCATTGTTCTCGCCTTAAGTTCGCGAAATAAGTTTGCACGTGTTGACACGGGACCCTTAAGGCGAGAACGACGAAGTTCGTGGTTGCACGCGGGCTCTCCGAGGACCAGCCATTGCAAAAGGCAGATGTTTCTTGCCAATCTGTATTTTGCCAAACTGTTTTAGTTGTAATAGCTGGGTGACAATATAGTGGCTTTGACAGGCAGTAGAGAAGCCGCGTTGGAACTACAGAGCCTGATACGTTATAGACCAGAATTTTTCACCGTCGTGCACCTACTTAAAGCAAGCGCACTTAACCTCGACCACGTCACCGGTGTTTCCGTACCCTGCACAGCGACTGTGGACTTGATGAAGTGGCAGCTGACGACAAAGCCAAGACCAATGAACAGTTGTGGCGAGGATGCAATAGCAATAGCTGGGGCGTTGTCGTGGTCGTTCTATGGTTTTTTTTTTTCTCCCCTTCCCATAGACCTTGGCAAAGAATTGCTGCCCCCAGGAGCACTTCAAATTCTGATCTACAGAACAAGTTCTGGCTAGTCATTTTGCTTCAGGTTCATGTAAACGCAGTGTGCCACCAAACAAGCGCCTGGTAGAAGACAACAAGAAGAGTTCAAAAGTAAAAAAAAAAAAGTCTGCCTTTAGCGATGGCTGGTCCTCGGAGAGCCCGCACGCAACCACGAACTTTGTCGTTCTCGCCTTAAGGGTCCCGTGTCAACACGTGCAAACTTATTTAGCGTCAATATTACACTGGCATTCCAGTTATTTTTGTACCTTTACACATGAGATGGTGTAATGTAAAAAAAGCTCGAACTGTGCATTTCAGTGCATTTTTACCGCCAGTTTGACTTATATTAAAACTGGTGCTAGTTTAAAAATCTGTTCTAACTGGATGCACGTTGAGGACGCACTGGCTTCAATCTGTAAATTTTAATATGTGCCCTGAAGTAATTAGGTTAAAAGTTAAATAGTGACACTTTGTTAGTTAGTCACATATATACTTTGATTTCTGGTGCTAGTAATGTCTGCCTCTTTGAGTAATTCTGCTGAAGGAGTACATTGGTACATGCCATATATGTCACAGGTGATTTCTAAAAGTTGTTTTCAAAAAACTCTAAAATAAAATACCTGGTATAGCATTTGACGTAGTAGTTCTGCGGAAACCCGCAAGGTGGAGAGAAGTAATGAATAAAGGGAAAATCAGACGCGGGTGGATGTCTGATTTTCCCCTGGTATAGCATTGCAGTGCTTGACTGGCTTCAGGCACATGCTGCACGACAATCGTGCATTTAGTGGTACCCTGTAACTATTTTATGATGGTAGTAAATAGTGATAACATGTTCTCCATCAGCTGCCGTGATGTCTGCTGTTCTTATCGATCTTGAATATCCGCTGCCTTAGCTAATGCCATGCACACACTCGTGCTAGCCAATGAAAATAAATTTTAAGATCATGATTATTAATAGTGTATATTTAAACACACACGCTTCAGCATTTTTCATATATATGCTACTTTGGGTAGGCTGGTAATGAGTTGAGTAGTGACATGACTGGCTAAACATTCCCACTTGTTCCACTACCAATGTATAAGATCAGCAAGATGGTCAAAGTGTAGGTGAGTAAAGCATGTGTAAATCACTGGCTATATTTAGCTTGACAGTCACAGACACAAAAAAGTACTATTATGTTCCAAGACACAGCTATGAAATTTTCTCCTGTCGACAACTATGGCAAAAGATCTTTCAACACGAGAAAAAAGAAACCATTCATCAGAAGGTCACAGTGTCAAACAGCCAACCATGTGGCTGCGAGGAAAGCTATACAAGTCTGGTTTGCGTGCCTGCATGAGGCCTGAAGGCACGGCGGTATACAAGGCGCAACTTGTGCCTATGTTCACACTGCAAGCACGGCTAAACCCATTATGCATGGGCAAAACATTTGCACTACACCCATAATTCATGCTATAGCCCAATAGGGCGGTAATAGTGTTAAAACTTGCACCAGTCCAACATTCATTCTACTTACCAGGAAAAAGGGGTTTACATAATACACATCATGCAGACTTTAGTAGCTTGACATTAAATTTAACCAGTGATTACACGCATACCAGTCATGTGACACATTGGCCTTTGTACAAGTGAGACAGATGGCTTGTGGCAAGACAAAGCACCGTGCACAAGACAAGAACAAAAGAAGAGAAAAGGAAATGCAAAAACGGCATCATGTCCCTGTCCTGTGCACTATGCTTACTGCCACTGCGAATGGGACACTCGTCCGAATTCCCACACTTACTGCGTTTGCTCGAATCTGGGCCAATGTAGTTCTTCGGAAATGCCCCAACACAAAGCTGGTGGGGTGACCTTTATTTAAGAATGCAATTCAGAGAGTGAGCTGGAAGGGTTCGATATGGCTAATTGGAGAGTGAGTCACAAGTGCTGTTAGTCACAAATTAACAGTCCACTTAAAGGGCCCCTCACCAGATCAGAACATTTTGAGCTGACAAGCACAGTGCATACAATGCGCATCAACGCTTGTGTCTGCTAAGTATTACATCACTATGCACCGCAGAAAGAGCTGAAATTTGAAACCAAATGGCTTTTGCCCTTCTTGCAGGCACCATGCTCCTAGGTGGAGGGGCGACATATATGCACAGGTGCTCATACGTACGTTTATGTGCTGTGACGTCGCTCACAGTGACACGCGACTTCAAGAAATATTGAAGGCAACATCTGTTATTTGTGTAATCTGTTGCTTCAGTAGACAAATTATAACTTAGAGAAACAATAAACACAAACCGAATGTCTGCATGTTTTTGTTTTACTTCATACCGTAGCAAGAGAGATGTACTTCTGTTTCGTCTCCTTGTTTCCACATTGTTCACTGGCACGTGCAGACAACAAAACTGTCACTTTCTATCGTGCTCCAGCGTGCGATCATGCTCTGTGGTCTGTTTGTCTGCCTCAGTGTTTGTGTAGCACTGACTTATACCGCTAGTCAAGTGTTCTCATGCGCAATGTGCATAATCGTGCGCTATGTGTAACGAAACAAAGACAACAGCTTGTGTACGACCCCGTCAGCGGAAGTGTGCCACACAGCAAGGAAGGGAAAAAAAGAAGAGGAGGCAGGGCCTGTGACATATGTGTCACGGGATCCTTGAGCTCCGACACAGGAGAATGCAGGGAAGGAATTTCACTTGAGGAGACTAGACAGGGCAAGTGGAGAGACTTGTTTGTTGGCGGTGATGCTCTCCTCCGAAATCATGGGTTACCGGCTCTGAAATATTTTCATCTCGGCTATTAATGAACCAGTTTGAAAAATTATTGTGGTAGAATGCTCTCTAGAGGGCACGTAATAACTTCCAGCATATAACCGAAATTTTCCATGTGGCCTGGTGAGGGGCCCTTTAGGGAAGGCCAACAGAGATGCTATGCCGAGTGGACACCCAAGGAAGATAATTTCCTAACAAGTGGTTGCATTAGATGCATGTGTTGAAGACAGGCGGCAAACTAGATATCTACATGGAAGCAAATCCTCAAAACATTGTGTGACCATCTGGAAGCTTAGAATCAAAATTCAGATGCGCAGAAATAACAATATGAAAACATTGTCAGTGCAGCCATCCATTATAGATGACTGGCAACTTTAATGCTATTAGCAATCTATCTTATGATTGGTATATAATTGATGATATGTTTTATACAATGATAATTATTATCCACAACAGGTTTACTATCACTGAATCATCGCCACCCTTCCCTTTGCTGACCTTTGAATTTTTGGTTTCAGTTTAGAACTAAGCAGCCTAACCTAGATTCGATTAAATATTCAAATCTAGGTTGTGACCAGTTTTTCTTTTTTTGCTTCTCCCTTGTCCATCCAAGCCACAGAAAAAGGCCTGCTAAAGTGTTCACACAGTGGCAACATGGCAAACAAAACAATCTTAGTTTGTTCATGGCAGTTTCAGGTACATGTGGCCGGGCACATTCGGTTTCACCACTCAACGTTAGCACACTTTGCAGACAGCGTGGATATACAACACTTTACCCAGTGTTCCGGCTGGCACAGTTCAGCATGGTCGATATGCCCAGACATGAACATAGTATTGTTCAGATGTTAAGCATTTTGACATTACAAGCTTTCACACACTGAAAGACAGAAGTGTACATCTGTCATGGCTACAAAATAATGCACAATCAAAATGACAAAATTTAAGAACAGAACACAAAATTTCTGCATATTGACACAAGTGTATTCAGGGCATTTATGCCACGCAGTATGTCCAGATTACTACAGCTACTTAGCAGTGAATTTTGTTGCGCCCATTTTTCCTGACCCTCGGGTAGTATTGAAGACAGGGCATGTCTTAAATGGAACGTCACACAGCTGTTTATGCAAGTGCATGACAGGTGGCATGCATGTTCATAGACGATTGCCGCAAGCAATAATAATTCTGACAAAGTGTCAGCCACAGTTATAGAGAATGGGGACATTAAAAAGCCAAGATTAAATGGGTGCTCAGTGTTCCTAATATCATGCAGCATGCTGTGCCAGTTCTGCGTGTACAGTTGAACCCACTTGAAAAAGCTGCTGCCCCGTCAACTTTTGTACGTGTTCCATGGTGAAATAATCCACTTAGTACAATGTCCCATTATCGGTTATAACGATGAAGTCTGGCTGCTGGGTGTCCGAGCCGAAAGGTAGTGAAATGCGAAATACTTGAAAAGAAAAAAAGAAAACGAGAAACTCGGCCCGCTGCAAGATTGCCCACTGCCTCAACAGCCGCCGCGCTCTCATTTTCCAGCCTTCTCCATGCGCCTCTCTCCTGTCCCCCTTTTACTGCCTGCTCCGAACATGAATGGGCTGTGCCCATAGTTCTATGCCATGCCACCCTCCGAAATACGAAAGGGCCGCGCCAATTGCGCCGCTCCCAAATTGCTCGCATGTTGCTCACTGGCTCCTCATTCAGCGCAGTTCTGCAAACAGCTTAATCGCTCGCGTTCGTCTTTGTTGGTTGCGTCGAAATCATTCTTGGTCACGTGGTTTCTCAGCCTCGTTTGACTCGCCACCGAAACAGAAGATAGCTGATCCATCTGCTGATCACCGGCAAAAAGAAAACGCACAACTATCAATTTGGAAACTAAGTGCTTCTAACCGACGAGGCTATCGTCGCGAACGTGCTTGCATAGAATAGCGACGGTACACAACAGTAGCGATGATGTAGTAGGGCAGGCCACCTCAACATTGTCCTCACAGGAGGCCCTGCAGGTGATTCAGTCACTCCGGGGCTTCTTTTTCGTGAGGAACCTCCCGCTGCACTACGTGGAGCACCTGGATGCCTTGGAGAAGGATGTCGGCGAGCTTCGCGTAATGCATGCAAGGCTGACAGACATTGGGTTTTCTCGTGCAAGCCAGTGAGAACTATGTGGTGAAGTGCTTGTGGCTATCTCGTCTCAGCATTTCTTCTGGATTCCTCAAGCTGACAGGCTGCCGCGGCAACCTTCTCACATTTTTAGAGAAGGCCCCTTTTGGGCACACCGAAGCGATGCGTCGGTGGTGCTCACATATCGCTCGCCACCCTTGACCGCTCTTTGCAGTTGTTATAGCAGTACCATTCTTTAACGCCGACAACCACAGCTTGTTACATGCGATCGGAGAGCCGAGGAAGCAATTAACCTAGTGAACACAATTAGCAGCTGGATGGAGAAAGGTGGTTGGGATGGGCACTGGCCTCCCCACCATTATAGTTTTCTCACATCAGCTCTGCCATCCCCCTATTTGGATTTTTTAATGCAACCCAGGTATAACAATTATCGGTTATAACAATAGAATTTTCCTGGCCCTTGAATATTGTTATAAGTGGGGTCGACTGTAATGTGAAATTTGTAACAACAACACAACCCATAATTTGAATTCACAATGAATTTTATGTATTAATCCCAAGTGACCCCACCAATACCAACAAGGTAAACCACATCCTCTCAGATTGTGTACCTTTCGTTCACCTTATCACCTGCCCAGTCGTCACCCAGCCAAAGTGATGCTACGAGGTGTTTTACAACCACTACCTAAATGACAAGTCTCTCACAGGGCCTTATTGCAGGACTCCTGTAGTGCAGCTGCTACTCCAAGGCATTGTTTTATTCAACAGAGAGTTGTGCGATCAGTTGTGAAAGTAGACGTCTTGTAATGCAAATGGTTGTGACCATGCCAGAGTGCATAAGGCACCTGCTTGAAGCATAAGCTTGCTTACTTCTCCCATATAAATACAGCTCTTATAGATACAGTAATACAGCAGGGCCAAATGAATGTCAGAGTGTGCTGTAGTGAAGTTACAAATACAGTGCAACAAGTGACCTGTGGACGCTATCTTCAATAATCATAAGCAGCAGCAATTCTCTCCTTTTCCCCAAAGCACACATACATGGAAGACTTGTATAAAAGGTGTCATTTTTCTCTACATCATGCACCATCTCGACATGTTAACACACTAGCACAACAAAGACCATCACACAACTACAAAAGCTAGAGGTAGATTTTAACATGTGATAACTTAAGCGGAGATGCTACTCGGGAAAAACAATATATGTATTATTATTATTATTTGTACTAGAGATTTGAAAATACTGCCATTCATAGATATCTTTATGAAGATTTCGAATGTCATTAGTTTTTCTGTAGCTGCCGTATTTTTTTAGTTATGTACTACACAAGTGCAAAATATAGTGATCTTTGGAGCCACTTCCTTGCATAATACTTTTTCACAAGAAGCATGATGTTGTAGCTTATTTAGCTCTTTATAGACTGCAAAGTGCCGATATCTATCCAAACTATCGATCCAAAGTTTAAACATGCAAAAGAACGTTAGTATACTTCAACTAATTGTTTTCACAAACCCATAAAAATAACCTTCTGCACTTATAATTGTCCTGTACTAAAGAAATTTGGCGTAAATTCTCCTTAACATATGTATAATGCTGATAGCTACTTGAAATTTCAATATCTCTCAGCAGTAGTTACAAAAGTACAAGGCTATATTTCATGAGATTGTGAAAAAAAAAAATTTTATTTATCCTAAATTTTTTGTGCATAGTTTCAGTAATTGTACATGCTGTTTGCGGTTTACAATGAGCTAAGTAAGCTACAGCATAATGCGTTTGTGAAAATTTTATGCACAAGAAAGTGCCTCCAAAGATTAATATTTTGCAGTTGTGTAGGACATAACTAAAGAAATATAGCAGCTAAACAAAACTAATGAAAAATTTGAAATCTACATAAAAAGAACTGTATGAATGGCAGTATTTTCTAATCTCTTCAACAAATAAAATTTGACAGTCACATTAGCATACACCAAAGAGGATGAAGGTGAAAGCCTGCATGCTCTAGTGACATTAATTAAATTGCATGACATTCTAATTGTTACTTCTTATTACATACTTGTTTTTTTCCCATCAAAGGTTGTGGGTTTGA
This sequence comes from Dermacentor variabilis, assembly GCF_050947875.1. Lineage (NCBI taxonomy): Eukaryota > Metazoa > Arthropoda > Arachnida > Ixodida > Ixodidae > Dermacentor > Dermacentor variabilis. The sequence goes on from NC_134576.1 coordinate 91,588,905, forward strand.
GTACCTTAACTGACACTGCCCTGATTAACTTCACCCTAATTAACACCAAAGGTCCCGGGTTGAAGTGCGTGAATTAACTCTATCTTAATGAACTTTGCCTGTTTTGGCATAGTTAGTGGCATCACAGTCAGCTGCAGAAGAAGACGACGATGAACGCGAGAGCAGTAGCACAAGCACGCGTCTGTGTGAGGCGAGCTCACATGACTTTCTGTACTGCACACTGCATTTTCCAGACCATCGAGGCTATGAGCCACTTAAGAATTTCGCCTTAAACCATGATAGCCCTAGTACTCGTCGCGGTGTCAAACGCTGCGATCATGATCAGCGACTCACAGACGGCGATCTGCGGATTCGCGTGTGGCCACGTTTTGCGGGAAGTGGCCTGCATACTCCAAGCTTGTGACGACGGCAACTCGACATCACCCTCGCAATCCCAAAATTCTTCGGTCTTCCTCCTCTGGACCCCGGCACACGCCAATGTACCGCTTGTGGACAATGATGCGGCCCATGCCGCGGCTCGAGGTCTCGCATGTCGCGCCACTGCAGATTATGTAGCCGCCACTTCCGCCCTCGAGAGCGGGGCATCGAATCTGCCAGATCGGGACACTATGACAGAAATGCAGCAACAAATATCACAATGGGCATGAGGCGAACGCCTGACCACGCTCAGAGACCTAACACAATACTACAGACTCGAAAGACGTACATTCCCGCCACCGCATGATAAATTAAACAGGAACGAGGCTGTAACCTTACACTTGCTCCAAACACACACCTACTCTAGCTCCGCCGTCTTACATCACTGCTACCCGGGTTTATACCCAACTGATGCATGTAAGGCTTGCGGACAGAGAGCAACACATGCTCTAGGAATGCGGCGGCAACAACGGTAATGAAACATCACCTACGTTCACGACGCGTCCATAACCGCGGCCGTTACCACGGTACAGGAAGCCTCCAGCTCACTTCTTCCCAACACCACCCCAGCTGTGGGGGCCACCGGGTACCTTCTCCATCGGCGTCGCCGTCGCTGGGAGGTGGCTCTCAAAAGTTTGGAGTTGGAAGACCAGCTCTGGGCCGTCCGGCAAGCCGATGATGCCACCCTAGTCCAAGGACTTCGAGCCATCACCTGATGCCACCACAACAAAAACTGGTGGACCATTCTTTAATAAAGATTCTCCTTCTCCAAGTAGCATCTCCCCTTAAACATCTAAATAGTACGATGATGGTACTGAATCCCAAGCGATTTCCATGGCAAATACGTAGTGACTTAACAAAGTGTTAAACTAGATCACTTTCCACATTTTCTTCCTACAGCATCCTTCACATCTATTTCCTCAAAGCGGACTAACACATCCTAAGAAGAAACGTCTTGCAAACAGCATTTTGTCACTGTTGACACGACTGCCTGCACCATACGCTAAGGCAGCGCCATAAACAACGTAAAGTTAAAAAATGCCATTTGTCAGCTATTTGGCATAAAACAATATATAAGCGCAATTTGAAGAACTTTCTTTCTGTACCTCAGCTCTGTTCCATTTGGGCACTCAGTGCTAATGCTTTGCACATGCCGACTCACCGGAATGGTAGCGTGAAAAAGGAAAAATTGAAAAAAGCAACAGAAATGCTAGTTGTCCGTGTATACTACATCACCGAAAACAATGCAGGGGTGATGCGCCCTGCCTAGACCTGCTGATATAAGCGCTCCATAATGGACAACGCAGCTGCTACAATGTTGGCAACAGTGAAAGGAGGGATTGTGGTGGCGACTCTGGCTCTAACTGTGGAGAGTCCTGGTCCGCAGATTGTGGTGAGCACGCCTGCGGTAGCAGGTCGTCAGGAAGGGCTTGCCCCGCTAGCTGTTGTAGCTGTGGTTGTAGCTGTGGCTGTGGCTTCGGCTGTGGCCCTGGCTGTCGACTTCGCTGAGGCTGTGCATGTAGTTGTGGAGCCCTGGTGGGCACACCCTTGCACTCTTTGAAGTGGCTGGCACGTTGGGACTGGGTTCGGAACAGTCGAAAGCACCGACTACACCTGCATGAATAGTTAAGTCGACAGCATTGGACTAATACCAAAATGTTGACATCAAGCACTGACGTCTACACAAAGCACTAATAACTTTCCTTCTTAAAGATGATGCGACCTTTTCTTTTTGCTGTTGTGAAAGCTAAATTTTTTTAATAGACCTGAACCTTGATATAATGAATACTGATATAACAAATATATTTAAAATGTTTCTCGCTGATAAGAGCATGTAAAGAATATATGCTGATAGTGAATATTGGATGTAATGAAGGTATTCTCAGGTCAGAGGCTACCTTGTGATAACCATTCACTTCTAAAAACACACACAAACATTCATTATGCGTGTTCAAATGTTAGGTTATCAATACTCATTTATGCAATCAATCTATGGTACGCAGATCTCAGCCCACGCTCACAAAACTTAAATGCTTTCTATGATTGGCCATTACCGATGTAATCATCTAGTTACCATGACAAGTCCTATCATAATACCCCCTCGTTTCATGTATTGCATAAAGGGTATCACTTGAACAAGGGTAGTACCATGATACTGCCCTCGTTTTTGTACATGCTGCTTACATGAGTGTTACCTGTATCCATTCTGAATCAGCCATGTGCTTTTAGCCCATCCCAATTAGCAAACTCTCCCAATGCTAGAGGGAAGTAAATGCAATTAAGTCAAAGTGAGGTAAAAATACACCTATGAAGGCAACGATGCAGCAGCTGCTTCTGCAAGTATACAGAAAACCTTATCATTAAAACAAAGTCATCTTATTCAAATTATCCCATGCCCAAACGCATGCATTTTAGACTGGAATACCTGAAGCTGGTGAAGCAGCGGGTTCTGCTTACCACGAAGAGAGAACTGGCAAAAGTTAAAATCTCGGGGTGCCTGAGCAGCAGCCTGGACTTTCATGTTTCTTCTGCCTAGCCAAAGACGCAGAGAGATTGAGCAGTGGGCGCCAGCCAGTCGGAGCCTTCTTTGCGCCTTTTCTTCAAACGTGACACGGAGGAAAAAAGAACTGGTGTTCGGATGGTGCTAGAGCTTTGGCTTAAGGCTTTGGCTTGAGCCTTTGGCTAAAGGCATGAGGTGCCTGCACAAACTCGGCTAACTAAAGAAACAGGTTTTTTGTTCATCTAGATAACATAAGGTACTCACACAACTTGAGAACTGTATGTAGGCTCCCTAGCCACCTACGTAAGTCATAGCATTTGAGATTGCCAGATTGTGCGCACCCCAAATCACATAGGTCATGGAGAGGCGAGATGGGAGCACTGCAATAGTCTCATGCCCTGCTGTCACAGTAGCACTGCGCTGGTTATTGTGCCAGTGCGGGTGTGTGGCACACAACCCTGAGACTTTACCTTTAGGCCTGTTCAGTTTTGGAAGTTTTGGCGAGTATGTCACTTTTGTTGTTGCTCTGTGGGCATGCATCATGGTAGTGTCATTGCACAAGTGTGGGCAATTTTATGGTGCGAGTTTATGGTGCACGATATCGAGACTTTAGACTTTATGCCTGTTCAGTTTCAGCAGCTTTGGCGAGTGTCTGCCATGCCATGTGCGCAAGCTGTTTGGGAGGGCCCAAAAAATGACTTTGGCTCATTTGTGATCGCTGACACAGCTGTTCCCATTGACACCGATATCCTAGATGCAGTGTTGGGTCATGCTGATGAATAAACAGCAACACATTAAGAACCTCGGGAGATCAACAATGGTTCAGACGTGCGAGTGCCTATGTCTGCTTCGCAACATAATTAAACGCAGCGACGGTGACTGTGAACCTACACAATGCTTGAATAAGCTGGATGTGGTGTGTTACTTGTGCTTTGCAGAAACTTGCATCAGACTAAGCCTGACCTCCTTTTTCTCGGCAAAATAAAGAACCAAGGATGACCGTCACTGAGGTGGAATTGCTGGGGATCGCTTTGTTTAATTGGCAGCGGTGTTGCCAAACAGCTGCAACACTACTGTCACAGCTTCTACGGCACATTCTCTTTTATGGAATTACAGCTTATAATGAAGTATATTCCCATGCCACTCACTTTATTATAACAAGGTCTTACTTTACTTCAGATTGCTCAGGACTTGGTAGAGTCTTTCTTTTCTATTTTCTTTCTTTCTTTTCTTTTTGTTCTGATCATGAAAGTGAAGTGTGAGTGATATTAGGGTAAATGTGGTATATATTACATAGCTGTCTAACAGCTAGCCAATGCCTAATTTCAGCTGAATATGGCTTGTACTTGCATGAAATGGGTTTACATGCTTTTAATGAATTTCTTGATGATGTAACTGATGTTAAAAAAAAAGAAATGATGATTTGCAAAACTATGATACAGGCTGGCACAGTGCTGCGTGGCTCTCGCATCACTGTGGGGATGCACAGTGCAGCCTAAACAGCGGTGGCATGTTGCCTTATGGAAACCTCACTGATTCTTGTGTACTTTGCAGTAAACCTTTGAGAAACGTAACTCGTCCTCAATCCATATGCACCTTATGACACCAGTACACTGACACACCTCAGGTCGTGTCCACCACTCTGCATTTCCAAGTATCTTGGCAGCTGATTTTGACCAGGGACAACACCATTACACCATCTTAAGTCAGAGAGAGGGAGAAAACTCTTTAATGAAACACCGAGAATGTTGCGTCTCAAGTCAGAAGGGCCCTTAGCAGCTTAAACGTTATGCACGTAGGACACCACTGATCCCAATGCCCACTTGCATGTATTGTTGCCTTGGTGTACAAGTGCCCACCAGTGCTTTGGTTTCACTAATGCCCTGTCAAAACTGCGGTACTCAAACTTTTTGCCACAGAATGAAATCTGCTCAATTCTTTAAGAATGAAGCATGAAAATACTTCAAGGAAGTGTTTATTTTTCAGTGAAATGTGCAAAACACTCTGATAATAAGGGTACTCAATGAAAATAACAAATATTTTGAAGACACTTTTTCAGAAATAGGTTGGTTGCCTGTGGGTAAACACCAGGGGGAACATTCTGTAAATGTCCACTAAGCGGACTGTCCATTTCAGCGCAGGGTGAATGAATGAAGCTTGAGAGCTGGCAGTGACTATTGGCACGTGCCCTGCAAGCTTCAAGTCCTACTTAATCAGTGTGCACTGAAATGAACAGTCTACTTAGTGGACATTATAGAATACCCCACCTCCACTGTGCCCCTGGTAGAACAATATAAGTGCGCTTTGCCCCAAGTCACTTTTTGCTTTGTGTGGAACTTCCACAGACAGTTCTTGTCCAACGTCCAACAGAGGTGTACATTGCCTTTCTTCTACATTACCTGTGTGATACCACAGCAGCCATAGATTTTGCATTGGCCTTTCTCCTCTGACCATGCCTTCAAAAGAAGGCAAGTCATGCACAAAAGTTCTTCCTCGTCCTCTGTGTCAGCTCTAATCCAACAAATGATGTTTGCTGCTTATCATTCAATGCTGGCCAAATACATTTAGCCAGAAACTGTGTACTCAAAAACGAAACTCGACAAAAAAGAATATTTTTCTGGCGACACTCATCCAAAAGGGTTAAACGATGCACCAGCATGTGGAGAGACCACTGTGCTTAACTGGCAGCAGGTGATTGCGACTGCAGTATGCCAGAGCTGCAGCCCCTGAAATTCCACCCCAGGGAATACAAAAAGACACTTTGGCTGAGAGAGCCACAATGCACTGCTGCAGTTTATAAACCCACCTACCACCATCTAAAGATTTATTGATCGACCAACCTACAAAAAAGAAAAAGAAATAAGTGTGCCCCTCACCTGTATGGCTTCTCTCCTGTGTGCAGGCGCATGTGACTGAAGAGGTCCGACTTCTGGGAAAAGGATGCATCGCAGTGCACGCAGGGGAAGGGGCGCTCGCCCGTGTGGGTACGCACATGCCGCTTGAGGTTGGCACTCTGGGCAAATGCGCTCGGGCACAGGTGGCACCGAAAGGGGCGCTCGCCCGTGTGGGTACGCAGGTGCGTAGTCATACTCGAGCTGGCTGTGGTCACGTAGGCGCACAGCCGGCAGGATCGCACACGGCCACGCACAGACACGAGCGACCGGGACAACTGTTGAGACCATGATGGAAAGGAGCCTGCGAAGTCACGGAAAGCACAGAAAGGGCAATGCTAACGAGATATTGAACAATAGATGGAACAAGAATGCTGCATCTTGCAATCAAGCTGAACTGCTACATATCTAGGTTTGGTTGGTGGAGCGCACTCTCTTGCAATATTGCCGGCTGCCAGTTCAAACTTTATGAACAACCCAATTTTCAAAACAGAATGTGTTTGCCATTTTCCTAGCCATTGTTGAAGGAACAAATGAAAAATTATGTGACGGCAACATGCACCAGGTTGACAGAGTGAATTAGAAGGCAAACTGAACTTATTGCACCAATCACTGAGCTTTCAAAGTTTCATAAATATGAGACACTAATCATTCCTTCTGTAGTCCAATATTGGTGCATGTTGCATGCAGCCTTTTACATAACATTATTTTATTAGTTCTCTTAAGTAAAATAATCATCAATTTGGCACAAATGAAATGTGGGCATGTAACTGTTTGGCCAGCAATGTACTAATGTGAAATGCACATGTTATAGGTTATTGTATGAGAATGTTCCTAAAGGTAACAGCAACTACAAGGCATTAATATACATTTCTAGTACATATGCAATAGCCTCTATGTTCACTTCTCATACCAGAGCAGCAGCTTGCACATTTCATTGTAGAAATTTATAGCACACAATGTTCTTTCTGACTCTGCAATTTAACCAAATCTTTTTTGCTCTCTCCAAGTTGAATGAATCTAAAACACACCAGTCCACTTTTCTTTTTTTAATGCAGGAACCTCCACACTATATACTGTCCTGTGAACTTCACAAGGTTTTCTACCTTTATGACAACAAATATCTGGTGACTGCCTGGAGCCCTTTATGAAAAAAAAAAAAAAAGACGCCAACCAAAACAATGTTCATAAGAAGATCTAAAAGATGTACTGGCTCCCACATGCATACCTTGCTCACAAACACAATTGGATACATATACACCCATTCATTGATGTTTCTGAGTAGTGTATGCATCTCACATTGACACATTGTAAATCTGCAGATTTGACAAAGTTTTGTATCATTCTCATCAGCCTATTAGGTCCAAATCAGCTTGAGAGCCTCTCCCAGCAATCTCCAGTTTCACCATCAATCCAGGTTCAGTCTACATCATCTTATGCTTGCAGTTTCAAATTTAATCACTCCATATAATTCTTTATTGCTTCTGAAATAGCTTGGGCACAGTGAAGAAAGTGAAGCTGCACTGCATACAGTCAAGCATTTCCTAAACAATGTGTAGATTTTGGGTGGTTCTTTAGGGGTGCACAAAATGTCAAGTTTAATGTGAAAGCTTAGGCTAGTTGGTCATTCATATTCAGGCGGAACCAGTGCCAAGGACATGGACAAAGTTAAATGCACATTTACTTATTTTTTTCGTTTTTCCACGTGCCTTCTATTTTTTCGTATCCTTAGCACTGTTTCTATATGAATTAAATTAAACAGAATAAGCATAGAACGGAGCAGAGCCTGCGCAACATTCAAGAGCACGTGTCGGATGTGTAAGGGAAAGTATAGAAGCATTAAGCTGAGATATAGCAATGCCTATCAAAATACTTCTGCTGTTCTTGTATCAGACATAATGAGGTGCCTGCAAAAACTTAAGTAGATTTTGGGCTGTTAGTTCCAAAGACAAAGGGTGTGAAAACTATTCTGTAGTCTTTGACGTACAAGTTGCTTGGATTTGCACACATCTCTAAGGCTTCTTTTGTCCCTGCCATAAAACCACTTTTCTTTCATTTTCGTAATTTCTTTAGAAGGGAAAGGGCAACAATTTGCAATTTCACTTGTTGCAAACTAGCCAAGCAGAGGTGGCAGCCAGTAAGCACACTTGCGTCACCATTAGAATGATACAACACTAAAAAATGAAACTGCTGTGTCGAGTAATGGAACAAACAAGTCGATGCTTTCTAAGAAGCTGGTGAGCTGCAATCCTGGCAATGCACCGAAGTACACAACTTCTTGTACGTTTTCTAGAAGTGATGGACACATCTGTAACAGTACAGAGACCACTGTCAAAAGCCTGGCATGAACACTAACCATACATTCACACAAACCCTTCCCCCTTTGTGTCAACAAATATACACAGGTTTTGAACATTGTGCTACACTTAACAGTCTAACAGAATCTTAAATATTCATTACAAACAATTGTTCATTAATTCATGCGAAACCTACTTCGTAAGACTGTAATACAAGAAAATAGACTGTAGGGTCTAATTGGTTTGTGATCAGTGTCATAAGATGCTGTCACCAGTACTGCTGCTCATGACTGTATAAAAGGACTAAGGACTAAGCCACTACATTACTTCAACAGATGCAATTGCACACAAACTATTGAAGAAATGTAAATTCATTCTGAGAGATACTGCATTTACGCTTACATCTATGTTTTTATCTGATAAAGCAGTTTTGTACCTCACACAAGTGCCTTGACAACATACAGGGTACTGAGTATTGCGCTGCGCATGTTCAAAAAAGTTTTTGCACTCACCGCTGCACTGTTCTTGCTCAAATTTCGCAGAACAATTGCATTTTGGTGTCGACTTTGTTTGGTATAACACTTGGCACAGTTATTAATTGCCTGGTGTTTAAGGAAAAAGTGAAAATTTGCCTGCGTTTATGGGGATGCGAGCTAAGGCCACGACGGTGCAATCATAAACTTGTGTCGCCGCCTGTCGTCAAATGCAGAAAGCAGCGTTTCAGAGAGGGCTGCCCCGTGGTCCAAGAGTGGGCAACACCAGGCAGCCGTCCCCGAAATGCTGTTTTCTGCAGATGACAGCAGGCGGTGAGACAAGTTTATGCTTGGGATCGTTGCGGCAGCAGCTTGCATCCCCATAAACGCAGGTAAATTTGCCCTTTTTCCTTAAAAATCAGGCAATTAACTGTGCCAAGTGTTACAGTAAACGAAGTCAATGCCAAAATGTGATTGTTCTGCAAAATTTGAGCAAGAACAGTGCAGCGGTGAGTGCAAAAACTTTTTTGAACACGCGCAGCGAAATATTCAGGACCCTGTACATATGACAAGATTACCTAGGTCTGTTTTGATTTGTATGTTTCGTTAAACATCACTTGGAATTCAGCACTTCATCATATGTGTCTCTTTCATGATGCGTCCCATGGCATAGTGGTGGATGAATTATTATTATCAATGCTTGCAGTCACCCAAATGTGCCAGAGACCATTTGCAGAGCTGTATGCAAAAACAAGAACCCAATACCAACCTCAGAACAGATCACCATCACGGAGACAAATATCTGTAACACCATGAGGGCAAATGTGTCATCCTTGGTGGTGGGTTCATGTTCACTTTACATCTATGGCTACCAATATATATATATAAGCTACTTAACTTTCAAATTGTGCTGGCCAACTTGGACACTAACACATTTTCTTAGTGCTCACACAAAAGAGGACAAAGCACACATTGAGCATAAATTGAATTGCATTTCCTTGTAACTCTCACTCACATCATCATAAATTTAACTTGGTGTCAAATACGAAAAAAAAAAAACACGCACACAAAATGGTAAAACTGAAACAAGCAATTCTTGGCAATTATGATTAGCAATGTGTAACACATGATGCAAGAAGTAGAAAAAGAAAAGTCATCAACTTGAACAACATTTAGTGTTTACAAAACGGTTTCACTTAAGGAGTGGAATGTGCTGAAAGACCGTGCAACTTTTGACATTACAAAACATTAAACAATTCCAAAAGACATTTTTAATTGCATAAGAGCAGCAACAAACATAATTTATTTCACATTTAAATGCCCTGACTGAGCTAATAGGGAGAGGGAGCAATAAAAAAAAAATGAATGCAGACGATTTATATTTCATTCCATGTAGAAATGTAGCGCAATAAACACACAAGGACATTCACACCAATTTCTCGTGCCCTCTCCCCCCCTTTTTTGTTGCACTGAAAGGTGCCTAATAATTGAGTAATAGACTAATTAATGTGTGTAGTGGTAAAGCATAAAAGATTGCTCATTTTCATAGCATGTTCCTTCCACCTTCTTGTACCTTTTCTATACATTTTTGTGCATTTTTGTACAACTTGCTGAAAAAATTGGGTTCACAAACAGCAATAATATGACCTCACACACATCCGAAAGCACATTCACGCACATGCTGGCAGGCGTAAACCTACAGATTGATGCCGAACAACAAGGAGATATTGGCATTAAAATTTTAAATTCAATTTAACTTGGCTTCACTAGTGATAACATGACAGAACTTTATGTCAACAGCTCACAGCTTTCAAAACTGAGGTGCCTATCAATCAAACAAAAATTATTTCTAGCACTAGCAAAGAGCTCTATACCGTAAGTCGAGGTCCACCCAACAACACAGAAAAGCAAAGATAAAAAGTGAGAAAACAAGGTACCATCAAGGCACCACCATGGCACCAAAACTAAGACAGAAAGTGCTAATCACAAATGATTCTATGCCAGTCTATAACTGCTGGGAGAAGTTCATTACTCTCAGAGTTTTTGTGCCCCTGATCAAACATTTTAAGTCAGTTATTCAAGAAATATGAAAACAATATGCTTGCCACAAATGCTTATTTTAACAGACACAACTTTTATTCAATAGGAATGTCAATGTAATGTACACGTGATTCACACCCCTGAGTGCATGGCAGATGCACCAGAATGCAAAGATTGCTAAGAAATCACAATCAGTTACAGTCAGCATGACAGACACTGGTACTGCAATAAGAGGTGTCTTGGGTTTACCTATCTGCCTGTATGTCTATGTCTACATAATTATCTAATGAAAGATGCCACATTGGATGGCTCAATGTTAATTATGTGCAATGCTTGAGATTCTTTACCAAGCAGAAGAATTTCAGCATATGGCCATTCCTGAATCTCTGCCCTTATGAAATTGGACTATTGTCACCAGGAGCCTGTAGTATGACCTAGCACTGAGCCAAAGAATATAATAGCTTCTAAGCCAAGCCATTTGCTTACAAGACATCAGTAGTACTTGAGTTCAACAAAACACAGCAATGAAAAAAAATAGTGCAAGAAATTTTGAACTGCAATCAACTTCAATGGCAGCTTTTTTCCTTCTAGCTGCATCCCACTACACCACATGGAACACCAAAAGCAAGATGTAGGCATATTTTTTTTTACTAATGACGCTTGACAGATACACATGCTATCAGCAAAACACTAAAGAATAGAAGGATGGATCTACTAAAAACTGGAATATCGAGCCTCTGTTATAGTATCGTGTGTTCTAAAACAATTCTTCCATTTAATAACACACATCAGCACAAATACACCTGCGGAGACCGAATATCTCAGAGAAAAACGACAAAAATCTGGCATGCAACTACTGCCAAGAGAACAACATACACTGAATCTTAATTTATTTACACTTCATGCTGTGATCTGTGCTAATGACACAAGAACATTACGAAAAGCAGGAAGAAGGAGAAAAGGACACTGGACATAACAATATGTCTGATCCTGCACCCTTTAGCATCAGTTATAGTGCCTGAAAGCTGGAGTAAGGAACCACTAGTCCAACACTCTTCTCGAGCATTAGTCGAGTTCAGTAGTGTCCAGTAAGGCACAAACCCTCTGGATGTTTAGGTAAAACAGTACGACAAGCAAAAGTGAGAACCGGCCTATGGACAGTGCAAGGTCATTGTCACTCAAAAGAACGCTTTGGTCAGTATCCACTTTAGGCTAAAGTGTCAGATGTCAGAGCACGTATCAAATAACCTGTATTTCACCAGACATACCTGAGGCCAGGTTTGAAAGATGGAAGTCCTTCAAGAATAAGGTGTTGACTGACCAACGCATTTTATATCATGTACATTTCAAAACTGACATAAAAAATATAATATATATACTTCCAGCATTCATAATGTACTTCTACAAAATTTGTTGTGCACGAGTGTGAAGTGTAATTTTCAATATAGCATCTTCATGAGGGCTGTTTGGTTAGTCTTCAATATAAGCTAAAATAACAGAGCTGAAATAGGACTGCGAAAAGCAATAAAACAAATACATATACCACAGGATAGCGCTTATCCCATGCTATGTGTTTTTCTTTGTGTCCTAGTTTCAATTGCACTGTTTCAGCTTATATTGCAGTTTGCACGCTATCCAATTTTCACGTGAAGCACAAAGCTGAAAACAGATAACAAGGCAGTTGTCTATGACTAGAAAATCACACCAAAGGGGTAAATTTTACCCGCAGATCTTTTGAACGTGTCACAAACACGTCCGAAGAAATAAGTGCAAGTTTTTCATATTATAAGGTGAATACATTCGAAGCATTGACATGAGGGCCACCATAATGATAATAGATTATGCACAACTGAAGGCTATGGTTTGTGCCAATAAAAGTTCACTTGTGAGCCAGCGCCACCATATTTATTGTGTTATATGCAAATGAGGGTAGACGACCTTACAGGGGTACAGAACACAGGGCTAAATCTCACATTAGCCTGAGATCAGATTTGATGATTTCACTCAACCTTAATCTCATCCTATAAGGGTGAGATGATTTCAGGAGACTTCGCCTCTCCTTTTTTTATGCCATCTGCAACCTCACCTTCATATCATCTCAACCTCATTATCGAAGGTGAGGTCAGTTTCTTTGTCCTTATTCTCATTTTGTGAGTATAACGTCAAATTTTCAGTTAAATGCATTTGTATTCCCATGCATAAACCTATGCAGACATGTATTGATGCCTCTGATACAAGTGGCTCAGAGCCAAGACAAAGCAAATAAAAAATTCATGAATACACTTGCTCAATAAGAGGTTTTGGTTGCAAAGCATGCTATGACAAGGTATCTCATGGCTTACGTAAGGTATACATAAATTTGGGCATATTTTTATAAATGTCATAGTTCACATAAGAAAAACATTGACAGAGTACTGCCAACTCATCAATTTTGGACGGGCAAATGCATACCCAAGCGACTGCAGAAAATTTTGATCGCACAATTCAGCCACAATGGACATTCAGTTTCATACATCCTCAAATGCAGGCTTAAAGTTGAGGTCAAAATTGTGGGCCTCCCACACGGAAATTTAAGATGCCAGCCTCACCTCAACCTCATAGTGTGTTGCAACCTCATCTAAGTCTGTGAAGTTGAGACTTCATTTTCATCGAGGTCAAGCGGCTGCAAAAGACTTCCTCTTTAAAGCTAGTCATGCAGTGCTAATCTTTAGAGCAGATAATATTCACCAGACTGCCTGACACATGTCACATCCATGTGACATGCGTCACATGGATGTCACTGACTGTCAACCAAGCCTGGTGCCGTCAGCAGCGCAAGTAACATGCTTCCATCTCAGTGAGCATGGTTCACATAGCACATAAAAGGTTGCTCAGTTTGAAGGGCACACATTAAAGCTGCATGTGTTCAAGCCAGAGAGCTCAGTACACAGACTGGTGTATCAGAAAAAGTTGTGAAGAGATCAAGACAGTCATAGCTGCAAAAGAAAGTGAAGTCCTTGCACACACAAAAACACCTGACACATACCAATGGACCTTTATGTGGTCCAGCCCTCCACAGTGCATTCTTTTTAAAATAACTTTTCAATTTTTTTTCGCTCCCGACTGTGAAAGACCGTCTAGTTGTGTATGCACGTATGTTGCAGCAGTTCATTCTGTGTTTTAAATGTAGAGCTACAAGTGAGGCATTTGAACAACTCTTGGTACCGATGAGTGAATACGTGGCTGCGAAGGTTGCTTGGGTGTGCAAAGGCACGTGGGCAGTGTGGACACTGGTATGGTTTCTCGCCTGTGTGCGTCCGCAGGTGTGCCCCCATGTTGTAGGAGCTCTTGGTGGCATAGCTGCACATCTTGCACAAGCGCACCTTGTCCACGATGGTAAACAACGATGAGGCACCAGTTTTGCTTGTCCCTGGGAGAACAGTTCACGGGGTGTAAGCAGTACAGAATGTTTCCCACAGCTTGGTGCACTGTGACATTTAGTATGCAGGGAAAGGTGCAAGTGTGCAGCTAACTTTGGATACAAATACTCTAATTCTCAACCCTAACGAATCCTCAATTGTAACGTCCACTCCGATCGCGATATTTTAGTAAATGAAAAATGTGACACCCTTACTTGTTCCCTATCCTATTTTCATTGTAAGTGAGGAAAGTAACAATTTTTTATCACTTGAAAAAAGAAAAGATAAAACTGTGAGGTTGTTGTAGGGCATTATTTGGACACCGTTTAGGTGGTGTCCAATGATGAGGAATTCCTGCCACTTGAGGGAGCTTCTGCTAACTGCACTATAGCAAAGCAGCACAACCTTCGAGATATGAAGTTCAAGTTTGTGATTGGGGAGGGAGAGGTGAATTTGAACATCACTTACTGCAGTCTTAGTTCTGTATGCAATTCTAATGCGCATGTCATGCATAAGTAAATTTTAAGGGGAAAAATAAATCACATTGGAATTGTTAAGTACAGCACCTCTGTGACCTCTTCATTCTGTCTATGCACAAAGATGACATGAGTGAGGTAGAGTCAACATCAAATGTTTACAGGAGCATGGGTTCATGAAAATTATAAACTTGTGCTCTGTTAAAGCATGTTGCTTCTATCTGAATACATCACTGTGTAGATCACACACATTACTGTGAACTGCTACTCTGAATACGAGGTGACGTGCTCAAGCTTTGCAAGAATCCAGCAAATGCCTTGTTCCACAAACTTTTGATGCCTGACAGCACAAGCCAGTAAAGGCACATTTTCACACATGCACAGGTCCCTGTTTCTCCATTTAGCCATGTACTGACTAACTTGCCATTCCTTGGCTCAATGAACAGAAAATGAACAATGCTTCATCCACAGCGATAGCATATCTGGCAAGGAACAACATGCCAGCAGAGGTGCATAGATGCTATCTGAGAAAGTTAATAAATGAAAACACTTGCATAGTGCAGTCAACATTGGATGTATGAATGTTGAATAATAGATGGCTTCACAATGCAGAAAATCAATGGAATAAAAGCAGCAATGACAAAGATGGAACAAAAAAGCAAGACAATTTGCTGCAAGAAGCACAAACTGTGTGACAGTGAAGGTGACAGATTAATATGAATATAATGCCCAACAATGCAAGGAGAACCGGAAATATATCACCAAGTGCACATTATCCAGTCAATGATATAGTATCAATATGTCTGTTTCAGAGATGCCAAAAAAAGGTATATAGTATATGGTGCTGCACACAACACATGAAGCTGATTATGGCTCACTTAAATTATATGGCAAGCCCATACATGCCAATATACACTATAGCACCATTACCCCCTGAAGCACCTGCCAAGGATTTCACCAAGTTTCATAGCGCAAAAGCATAGCCTAATGTGCAAAATGCCCCAAATCATGTTGTATGAAAAAGGAGTGTATACTTATAAGAGTGTGCTATACAACTGTTTTGTTCACATACTCTAAGAGCACTTATAGTTATCCGAATAAGACACCCACATATGATATTCTGGCAGCAGCCAGCAAGTAGTGCTGGTAATATTAGGTTAAAAAAATGTTGACAGAGCATAAGCCACCAAGCACTTTTTCCATCAGCCCAGTGCTGCACTCAAAAGATAAATTAATGTCGCAAGAATCTTGTGGTAACGCATTGGCATAAAAAAAAGTTATGGAACAAGCCATAAAATGTTTCAAGTCAGTATTGACAACATATCTTAGTGCCTTGTGGTTCTTGAAATGCCATCATAGGGACATCTTAGACATCTATACCAGACTCTCCTTTAGCAAGTTTAATAATTAGTAACTATTACAAAAAATATGCTCAATAGTCCATCAGTGTAAGGGCAGGTTTGGGAGAAAGAAACGATACCTACTGCAGAAGATGCTGCTTGAAGTACACAAAACAAGAATTTTACAATGCAAGTCAAAAGAAATGCAGAAGTGACCACCAGCATCAGTATTTATCTAACTAAAGAGAGCACCAGGAACATAAACTATAGATTGAAAGATTCTGCATGATTTCTTATGCTGTTTTTCAGAATAGTGTCAGCATAAAGTACTTGTTGAGAATTGCAGATTCTTTGGATGAAGCTCACACTGCTTCCAATTCACGCAATGCTGCAGCTGCTTCACATTATGTCTCTTGTTCAAGTTCAGCGTATGCCAAACGCTTTACCATTGCCCCCTTAGCATAGCTTTTTTTAGTGTGCATAATTAGTGAGTGGCAGGAGGCAAGCTACTCAACTCCAGCCTCCTATGTCAAAGCGCTAGAATGTCTTCAACAATAACCATTCCTCACAGCTTAGCTACCACCCTTTTTATTACCTGGCACTCCAGAACAAATTTTCATAACAATGTAGGTTGGGTGTCACTGAAGCCAATGGGGAAGTGTGAAAAAGAAAGCAAATGGAACAGAACTGTCACATTGTTCCGGCTCACATGCGTTCACGATGCCTCCCCCCTCTTGCCATCTCATAAAATGATGGGCTGACGTTACTGCCCACTATTTTAGAAATGCTAGCTATTTGATTTTTGTCTCTCAATGAAGCACACATTCTCACAGTCAATACACAGACATGACACTCCGTACTTCAAGAACAACCTCAGAACTTGACACCACATGTGTAAGGTCAACAGCACACGACAAAAGCCACCTGTGAAACAAGAAGCAAAAGAGCAAAAATGCCCTGTCCAAGGGACTGTTGCCGTCAATTTTAAACAAACATAGACACCAACTTCAGGCACTCTTTTTCTTTTTTCTACTTTAACACTTAATTTGTGCAGTCTAAGAACACAAAAAATTGCTCATTCTGACAGCATTTGTAGAGAGCAGCCTTTACACTCATTGCCGAAGGAGACAGATCCAAATGTAATGCAACAGTGGTGCCCCAACCATGTTGCCTCATAACTTGCAATTAGTTTGGCTTCATACACATGTGGTAGCATGTTTATGCATAACACAGCAAATAAACGTTCACCTGATAACTGTAGATGTAACACATCATAATGTTCATGCATAGTCTTTAAGCCTTGCTGGTAAACAATTAAAATTAAATATGTGTTAAGGAACAGGTAATTAAATATATGTCATGGTAGGCATAAACTTGTAGATGGAAAGTGAACAGTGAGAAGGTATTGGCATTAAAATTTTGTACTGTGATAACTTTAACTCAGCATAACTACAGGAGACCACGATAGGAGTTCATATGAAACCTTGGCACTTTCAAAATGAATGTAGGTATTCATCATACTAAAATATTTCCTAGCACTACTTAAACAAAGTTTAACAATGCAATTCCATGCCTGCTCAAGCAACAAAGTAAACACAACAAAGTAAAATGGCAAAATGCCACGCAAGAGAGCCAAAACAGGAAAGGCTCATCACACGTGTTTGCATCAATCTATTTATAGCCACTGACAGGAGGTATGTGTTAATTATTAATGAAGATGTCTTAAGATAATACTGAAAAAAATATGAAAAGAATAAAAAAAGACCACTTTTACCCAACAGGAACATTGATGAACAGAATGGAAGAACACAAGCATACACTGTGCTGTGCATATGTCAATGCACAACCGATGCACCGAAACGTGGATTATCAAGACATCACAATCACATTCACCATAACAGACAGTTTTACTGCATTACAAAGTGTTGTTGAATGACCTGCCTGGCTTTTTGAGAGTATTAGGCCATTGAAAGATGCTGCATTGGTTACCTCCATCCATACTACTGCTTGAGGTCCTTCACCAGTCACCAAAATTTCCACACATGGTTGTTTTGCCATCTCCACCCCAATGAAATGAGACCTTCATCACTGGGGACTTGTACTGTGACCTGGCACTACGCAGTTAGCGCTGCAGATCGTAAACCACCTGTACTGCAAAGCATGTGGAGTCAGACTTCTACGACTGCACTACTTGCATAGCTTCCACAGCATTGTCCACTAAGAATGGGTGCGCAAATAGTTGAAATTCTGAATGTGGATCAATAAGTTTTTGTTATTTGATTCATATTCAATTTGACAATTCACTATTCAAAGTTGTTGAATATCCATGAAATTTATTTCAGATATATATGGCAAACACTTATAGCAGTCTCAAAGGAGACAGAACGAGGAGTGTGAGGGCTCTTCCAAATGATTCTGCTGCAGGAGCACTGCTGATGTTGCACAGAGCTCAAGTTCATGAGCACACAGTGAGCAGATAACTTCTGGCAAATAATTTCCAGTCATTCAATAACAAAAGCTGCCTAAAAGCAAGCCAATACATAAATTTGTTCCGAGTTCTTATTTGACCAGTCTCCCAATGTTTGCATCCCTTTAAAACAATGTGCAGTTGTGTAGTATCACAACTCTCTGCTTCAATGAACAGAACACTGTACATGTAGTAAAATGTTGTTCCCTTTACTCATTACATTGTTGCTATTGTGCCCCAGATAACTGAAGCAATTGTTTGACATTTACAAGCTCTTCAGTTCATTGGATGTCTAATTATAAATGGATTACATGCCTGCATCAATGTATACAGGCTTCACCTTTTTTTCCTAACTAGCTACATACAAGCTTTGTATTTCATGTTACCTTAGATATGAGAAAATATTATATATATTCAACTGAATATTCAGTAGCCATTTTTATTGAATACATGTATTCAATTCGAACACCCCTACTGCCAAGTGTAAAATGGTGCATGGCGCGAATTTATTCTCTAGCATTAGTCAGCTTGAGGGGTTTCCAGTCATGCACAGACCCTCTGGCTATTCGCGTAAAACAATAAGATAACCAAAGTGCAAATTGGCCCGTGCTCATTGCTAGGTCATCGTCAATTTACCAAAGGCTTTGCTTAAAGTGCACTTACACCTTATGAGGCAAAAGTCAAAAGGCACACAACATGACCAAGTATCTTGTTTTTCACTAAAGATATAGGGGTCAGGTTACAAACACGTAGACACTCAAAGCCTAGGGATTTTGTTGACCTATTTTATACTATGTACATTACAAAACACATGTCGAATCTACTGTCAGACTTCACACTATTTCATTTGTACAAGTTAAAACCTACTAACTATTTATGTGAAGTGTAGTTTGCAATTGGATTGTTTGCACGTAGACCACAAAGTTCAAGATTAGTAATGACAAGTAGACTGCTTGTAACTAGAAAATCCCACCTGAGGGATAAATTTTATTCAGAGATCCTTTGAATATACTACAAACCAACAGCTGAATCTTCATGGCACTGACATGAAGAGCACAATATTTTTTTAGCACCGTAACAAGTTGAGTAGCTTCGTGAATGTTCAACACATTTTCTCTTTACAGCTAGTCATGCAATGCTTAGTTTACAGCAACAAGGTGTGCCTGCCATGTACATCACATCCATGCAGCACACCGACTCTTTTTTTCATTATTAATCAACTTGGTGATACCAGCAGTGCAGGTCAAATGCTCGCACCTCACTGAAAGTGGTTCACACAGAAAATAAAAGGCTGCCCAGTATGACAGGTGCACATCACAGCTTCTTGTACTCAAGACAGAGTGCTAAATGTCACATCCTGTATATCAGAAGAGGTCCTAAAGAGACAGGATCCAGCTGCTGCAGAAAAAGGAATGGTGATCCTTCACTTGCAAGCACCTTACACTCTTTGTTACCAACAGATGTTTTTCGTGTAGCTGAGTGCACTCTCTCTTTCAATCACTTCTTTGTTCACAGCTCTGGAAGACTGTCTACTTGTGTTTGCACATATGGTGCAGTAGTTCGTATTGTGTTTTACAGCTACAGTGGCAAGTGAGGCAGCTGAACGTCCCTCAGTTCCGATGGGTGAATGAGTGGCTATAAAGGTTCCTCAAGTGTTCAAAGACTCGTGGACAGTGGGGACACTTGTATGGTTTCTTGCTTGCGTGATTCTGCAGGTGCAACACCATGTTGGGGTAGCTGATCGTAGCATATCTGCACAGCTTGCACAGGTGCATCTTTCCCAGGGTGGTGAACAGTGATGTGGCCTTGACACCAGTCTTTCTTGGCCCTGAAAGAGCAACACACAGGGCATTAAAAAAAACACTCATAGTGCACAGCTTGATGCACTATGAGAGACAGCACAAGATGAAATGGCGTGCAGTGTAAGGCACAGCTGTGCACGTCACTTTAGCTACACACACCTTTATTAGCTTTGCTTACACACAAAGGTGAGATGACCGATTTAGCTAGCATTAAAGCTTATGGGGGCACAGACTAACGAAAATTATGAACTCTTGCTCTGGTGAAGCATGCTACTTCAAACTGAATCGACAACTATGTAGGTCACACTGACTGCTGCAGAAAGAAAACTCTAAATACGAGGATATGTGGGAATCCAGCTTTTCCGCATATCCTGTGTCTCATAAACTTTTGATGCTGACTGTACAAGACAGTGGAGGCACATCTTCGCATATGCACAGGTAGCTTTATGGTCCCTGCACTCCATTTAACCATATACTGACTAGCTCACCATTCCTTGGCACAACATTGAAAAATAATGTACTGAGTAAATCTGCATCTACAAGTGTAGCATACCTGGAAAAGAGCAACACACCAGCAGACGTGCATAGATGCTATCAGAAAAAACAAGCAATGGGAAGTGTTTAGATTGTGCAGTCACTGGTGGACGCATGAATGTTGCATAAGAACTGGGTTCACAATGCATATAAGCAATGAAAGAAATGCAGCTAGGGGACACAGTGACTCAGCAACAACGTAAACAAAACAAGAGGCAAGACAATTGCAGCATGAAGCAAATACTGAGCGATGGTGAAGGTAGCCGGTTAATATGAATGTAATGCCCAACAATGCACAGGAGGACAGGAAATGTGTCACCAAGTGAACATTCTGTTTCCCAGACGCTCAAAAAAGCCCATATAGTGAAGTTGTGAAATTGTTCCTGGTTCGCATAAATTATCTAGTAAGTGTGTACATACTAATGCTCCAAAGCACCATCGACCCCTGTGGCGTCTGCCAACACACAGATTAGGCACAGGTGAGCACCTGGAGTCTCAAAACGTGACACCATGTGCAAGACCCATACCAAGCTTTAAAGCATTTTCTTCTGCACTCACATACATGCAATGCATCTGAAGTCACATATACAAAACGAAAAAGCGACAGTGCAATATTGTACAATCCAGCAAAAGTATGACAAAACCATGTTTGAATATGAATTCCGTATATACCCGCATAAGGGGCGTGCTTTCTTTTCTTTCTTTCTTTCTGTTTTTATATTTTGACAAGGGCGGCCTTTACATAGCGGCACTTTATCATAGTCCAAGTTTTTCGCCATGCGTGATCCCCTTGATCACTATGTAACAAAAGAGGAAATGCTATTGTTTTCATTTTTTTTTTTCTATGAGGTTCCCTTTCTGTATGGACCACCGACACATATATATATATTTTTCAACAATGAGGCTGTAGCCAGCTCCATGCCTGCTACGCTGCTTTGTGTACACCACAAGCTTTAGCTTGAATGGTGTACCGTATGCTGTGAGACACTTTCTGCTAGCAGCTTCGTGCAACAATATGACTGGTCAGACAAGCTCTAATCAGGGCACTGTGTATCTTTTAAAATTTCTGCTCTTTTTTTTCGTGAAATTTTGGCTGACAAGTTGGGGTTGCAGCTCTTACACAAGTGTAGCTCTTACTCGAGTATATATGGTAACTGATCACTGACTGTGACACATCAGGAAAGTTGATTATAAAATTTAAAAATAAAAGGTGTTATTAAAAAAATAGAGCTACCCTCTAAGGTATAGTTTGTCTGCATTGTCATTTTCTCAAAAAACATTTCACTTTACATGCACCTCACTTTACATCAGGTTCACTAGAGTGAGTGATGCACTGAATATGTGTAAAAAACAGAATTTGGGCATTAGCATTGGATAACTGCTCCACCCTCAATAGCTGCTACAGCACTGCACCAGACAGGAAAATTTTTTTGCTTTCATTTCTTTTTCAAGAGTGACTTGATCCAGAATGACTGTCTTAGCTTGAGGGTTGGTAGTGGATCAAATTCACCCCAGGTTTGTTGTAGCAAATCCTGGCATCTCAAGCTGAAAAAAACAAACACACACAAATCTTTGAGATTTAACTAACTGTTGCCCCCAACAGAAAACTTAGCTATAGAATCAGACAGCAAGTAGTTCAGGTTGCCACATATCTACAAACAGCTTTTGTTTCAATGCGATGGAAGTGGAGGTTAATCCATCAGAATTTGCGAGCCAGTCAACAGACCTCTGTCAGGCTACGGCAACTCCCTGCTATCCCCAATGTTAATGCCAAGCCTCTTCCTGGCTTGATGAAATCCTCGTGTTTGCGTAGGGGCAACTAAGACTTACTTATAACAGTTCAAAGCATCACTGGGGGCCCCCACTTCTAGCACCTCCACAATCGCACATCAAACCCCAGTAGTGCTTCCTACTGCTTCACTGCGCTGTTGGTTTGTTAAGAGAAAGTATTGTTTGTTTGCTGCAAAAGAATTTATAATTTCAAGTGCTCATGCATTGCCGATCATCAGTAGAGGCCCTCCCTTGAAGAAACCTCGTTACAACATCCAAATCGCCATTAAGGTAGTATGCACGCCTGCACGGACAAGTTCCTCATTGAAATCTAGGCTGCAAAGCAGGCATCAGCTCTCACCGATTGCCATGCAGTAGACCAGCAGCAGTGAGTATGGTGCCACAGGCCTGGTGCTGGAACATGAAACACACACATAGAGAAGCTCTTCCTAAACTTTAATAGAAAAATTAAATTCGGGGACTTAGTGTGCCAAACCTGCTGAGTGAGTTAAAAGGAGGCCTGCCACAGTGGAGGCCTCTAAGTATAGCTTGCAGAAACATTTCAGTGAAAGACCTAAAGTTCAGAAGGCAGAAGGCAAAGAGAAGCACACGTTTTATCAGTAAAGGTAACAAACATGTTATTCAGAGTGAAGCACCCAGCCAGTGGCTGAGAGCTACACATAGTCACTGACAAGAGTAGTAGGACTTATCATTTTGACATAGGTGGCAGCCTCTGACACCAGGCATTAAGCATAGAAGCATCCATTAAGCATAGAAGAAACGGAGGCATGGCTGTAACATCAGTCAGATGAGGCAGCTCAAGCTGGAGGAGGCCATTCACAGACTCAGTGATGGCAGAATAGGTCAGCTACCTGTTACCATGCACCCAAAGCATGGTACACAAGCGTTTCTGCATTCTGACTTTATCAGAATGTAGCCTTTGCAGCCAGAATTTAACCCATGATTTTGTGCTCGCAGTAGAACGACATAGTCACTAATCCAAAGCAACAGGCAAACCTTAATAAAGAAAAACAGTTATAACAATGGCACCATAGTGCTTAAGCAAGCACTGCTGACCACAGCTAGAAGTATACACAAAAGTATTTGTAACTGGAAACCACTGCATATGTTCCAGGCTTCATGATACTTCTGGCACATGAGGTTTCAAGCAATAGCCAGTAAGCAAGGAGGCATATGATCACACCACATGCACAGCTTACCTGGCTGAAACTTGCATGGTAATGCTGTTTTATTTACTCAATCCTCACAGCTCCATCTCATGTGCAACCTAATAGGGGGATATGAAAGCCAAATTACATTTTCTGAGCTCAAGTGAATTAAAAGTTTCAGGAAGGAGAAAGAATGCTGAAATGTCTATAGTACTTCATTTTGCTCGTACCAGGCAACGCTACGAAGGCTATGGAGAATTCTCTCGCTGCTCGCATGTGCAACCAAAAAATAGTGCGACACATATGAAAGAAAGATATAGGCACACATCGTGGGATTCAATGTAATATTAAGTTTCATACTTTTACTTAGCAAAACATTATGTATTTATTGCAGGAAAGGCATCGAAGATCTGAACTTATTTAGCACCAAATAAACAAAGTGACATGTTTCCTAGATGAGCAGCCACAGTGTATCATATGTTCTAACAACCATAACATAATAGGCCATATACTGGAAGCATGAATTACGCAAGTAATATGTAATCTGACTTAACCTTGTGACCACCACAAGCTATAGTAACGTACAAAGTGTTTATTTTGTAAAAAGGCATCGCAGGTCAAGAATATCCACGCTGTGAAACTCTTGGAATTTGATGTCTACAACTGCACTACTTGCCTAGCTTCAGCAGTGTTGCCTGCTATGCATTAAATAAACTATACAAACTTCCATGTCCCTTGCAAGTAAAATACAAGAAGCTTAGATATTAGCAGAGTTAGTAAGCTTAAGACAAAGCTTTAGGAATATCTTATGCAGCCTATTCAAATATGTGTAAAACACAGAAATGCTGTTTAAGATAACCCCTTGGCCGATTTTTATGAAATTTGTTGCAGTTGAGAGAGAAAGTTAAATTCTAGCGACTGTTGACGTGGAATTTCGATTTAGGGCTTAAA
Source organism: Dermacentor variabilis (assembly GCF_050947875.1). NCBI lineage: Eukaryota > Metazoa > Arthropoda > Arachnida > Ixodida > Ixodidae > Dermacentor > Dermacentor variabilis. Next base: position 91,613,430 of record NC_134576.1, read on the forward strand.
CTTTTTACAAATATCGCCAAAAAATGCTGTTTGAAAAACATAGAATTACTAAGTTTACAAAACCACAAACTCTGCACCAAGAAATTATGTCGCAGTTCTGTAAACTGCATCTGAAAGAACATCCAAAGCTGACAAATTTGATGGATTAATGTATATCTTGCATGAATTTGTTACAACGTTTAGAAGGGTTTTGCAAAAGTCGTACTAATATAAGTGCAGTATTTAATGCCCATGTAGTATGATAAATCAGTTTTGTTCGCTTTGGATGCACTATTAGATGCGATTGACAGATTTGTGATATCAATTCTTGCCAAGCAAGCGATAATGTTGATGAAATATTTATTGGTGTTATTGGCAAGCATAATTGAATGCACCCATCACATCACAAGAAAGTTAACCTGGCCAGCACAGAAGTGCTGGCAACAAAAATTTCTCAGTTACTATGATTTAAATTTATTATGTAAATAACGTCACTGGTCAAAATTCTCTTAGAGAACTGTGCACAGATTTTAGAGTTTTAAAAAATTCAGCTAGTATTTAAAAGTTATTGCCCCTATTTCTGCCATATAAATAATTACCATGAATGTTGTGGTTTAGAAGTTAATTAGTGATTTATTATTAAATATGCATATTGTGTGGGTTTCTTTCTGGCAGCCCTCGTAATAAAATGTATGTGGAAACATCACCCGCACTGCTGTCACATTGCAATTTTTAAAAGCCTGTTAATTATAAAATAATATCACCTTGTATAGTGGAATATACACAGAACAGACACCAAAAGGCAAAAAGACCAGGAAGAACAAGAAAAGATCACAACAAAACCAAGATGTCTTGCACAGTAGTACAGGTCACCTATTGCACATTCAGTACCATAAGCCCAAGGTTGTCTGTTTTGTGTGTGTTCTGGTACATCTGCATGCAGAACTGAATACATTTAGTTAAAGTAAGCGCCCCATGCATACCGAAACTATGACCACAAGATTTCTTCATTAGTGGGCACGGCGAAACGGCTCCAGCCATGCCACTGACCCACTGGCATTGGTTGTACCAATCTTGTTCCAAGCTGTTTCTTATTTCAGTACAAACTGCATGCAACTGCCACAGTTAATTCTTAAACACGCTAGCAGCCACCAAACTTTATTGTGTTAAATGTGCTTTCCAACTCAACATAGGTGGCAAAGCATTAACTCGAGAGTCATGGGCGCAGCCGAAGATCACTCTGCAAAGAACCCCTTTCACTGCAGGAAGTTTGAGTAACAGTAGGGGGAATGAGAAGAGAGAGATCAACTTTGTTTACTAATGGCTCTTTGTTCAAGCTGTCGGTGATGGTACCCAGTTTTCATAACTGTACTTATGCTGAATTCATCATTTTCTCTGCAATAGTAGTCATACTTTGGCATAAAACAAATGATGTGAGGTCTCTAGCAGGTTACTACCATATTAGATTGATTCAATGACTCTTTTAGCAATTCTTCAAGAATGCCTGATAATACCCTTGTAATAAATGTAAAAGTTGCACAGTGGTCAAGACTGCCTGGCTGGAAAGCAACTTTCCAGGGTTGCTAATTATGGAATTTTGAAAACTAGATACATGTCATATGGTTTTAAGGTCCCTCATCAGTTTACATGACACGGCTGGATATTATATACAACTGCCAACCTTCACTGAGAAGAACACAGACTTACAGCCTTCTTGCTTATCAGTACCTAACAAACCACCTCATAGTCTTTCAACTTCAAAATCTCTTATTTTGCACAGCTTTCTGTTTTAAAAGTGTTATACATGGATTGCAGTGTACTCTAATAAAGCTTTCTGGTGTACAAATCACAGCACAGAACTAAATTTCTTGCAACTACCTGTGTAATTAACAGACATTTCACAGCAAAAGGAGTCTCCCTAACTCGGAACACAGTCATGAAAAACAAGGCACTTTTTCAGCCCATCCACTCATACAAGTTGGGACCATTTCATGCAATCAACGGCTTTATCGCAGAAATAGTCATGTAAAGGTTGTGTCACTGAAGTGATATAGCATCTGATTGTGCGAAATCTGGCTAATGATGAGGCTAAAATATCTTTCAGCTTATTAAAATATTATTTTTAACATCCATGTCTCACGGTATACAACTTCGCAAGGCAGCTTCCACAGCAACGAACACGACACTTTTTAATTGCCACAGGCATACTGGAACTTGTGGATGTTATACAACTTTCCAAAAATATAGTACCTCAGAGTTGCCTAGTTGGGGCAAATGCGCGCACCTCTTACAACACCAGAGTTAAGGCGTGCAACAATTTCCACTTCTTGCCCTTCCGAGATACTCTGCGATTGCAAAAGCCAAATGTATTGGTACTATCTATACAGAAGTTGGTCAAAATAAAATTTCGTGGAAAACTTTATTCATGTGCAACAAGTGCCGTGAAAATGGTTACAAGACAGTGTTGTGCGAGTGGCATACATCCTCACTTCCAACATAGCGGACTGGTACAAGAAGTCCATATGGTTTTTGAGCGAAGCTGAAATTTAAAATCTTCTTATGCAACATTGAATTGGAGAAGCTCAATCATAAAATAACCCACACCCACTTTTTTGGTAAAATACCAATTACCACAGCCGACACAATTACCATAACCAATTTGGATACTGGGTCAAAAAAAGTTATTTCAACGTTCAGCAAAGTATAGTTACGCCTCAATATAACGAACTTCAATTTAATTAAATTCTTGATGGAACAAAGTGTAACTTTTCATAACCTCTTGTCCATAGAACACCACGTGATTAGAACCTCAATATAACGAAGCGAGTTTGTATGCGATTTCAATATAACGAAACAAAGTGTAACTTTTCATAACCTCTTGTCCATAGAACACCACGTGATTAGAACCTCAATATAACGAAGTGAGTTTGTATGCGATTTCAATATAACGAAACTTTGCTTCTGCAGCAAAGGAATGCCGAGACAATAAATGTAAACTTGCGCGGATGCAGATGGTCAAATGATTCAATTACAAGCGGCTGCTTGCAAACACACCTCTCAAATCGCGCGCGGCGTGGCAATAGCTACCGCCGAAGTGAAGCCGCATCACATTCCGTTTAAAGTCCAAGTGCGATAAGATCCTATCGCGCCCAGTGCACTTCGTGCTTTAGGCGGGAGTGAAAGTGCGAGGGCGAGAAAGATGGTGGCTTCACACACGAGTGCCGCCTCCCCACGCGAGCAAAGGGAAATAGGGGGAGGGGAGCGAGACCACGGTATTTCTTTCTCTATGGTAACCCGATCAAGCGCGCACCTCGGCCGTGGCTGCGCATGCGCATAAGCGCGGCTGAGCGCATACGAAGCCGCGCACCCTGCTTTAGAGGTGATCTGCCACGTGTGCAAAGAGTGGGCGTGCAGAGACGGTGTGGCATCATGTAACCTGTCTTCCCGTGCGTTTAGTATTGAAGGTTGGGTAACCTCTAGTTTCGGTGACCCGTTGAACGAGGGGCAGACGAAACATTCGCTCCCCGCTGCTGGCGCTTTTCATGATGACGTCGTCCGAGTGCGGACGACGCTATCAGCCGCGGGGGCGGAATGCACGCGAGAGCGTGGCTTAATTCGTACCGCCTATACGAAGATATCGTCGACGTGGCATGAAATCGTATCATTCATTGCCGACTCCCAAATTCATCAAAATGGATTGTTTTCTCATTCAAATTTGCTTTTTCCTATTTCCCAATCATTCAGAAAATTCTGCGGCCCCTTTCCGTGTAAGAAAAATCGATCGGCGACTACTTATTTGCATAAAAGGTCGAATTTCAATACAACGAAATTTCTATATAATGAAGCAAATTGCCAATTTTACCTACTTCGTTATATCGAGGTCTAACTACTGCCATTCAATACAATTTGAACTTAAAATCTGCTAACATGTTACTGCAGCAGAAACCGAATTTAGCTCACTTTGGAAAATGCAGCGGGCAGAAACGCCCCAAACACACAGTCCTCAAAGCTTTAAAAAACCTCGGCAGCACCAGTTTACAAAAGCATGGCCATCAAAATTGTCTGATTAAGATGTAAAATCTATAGTTGGGTTCTTTTCATTGTGGCTGCTTGTTCTTGCATTTAAAATTTTTGTTCTGATGAATTTTTTTATGCTATTACGCAAGTATTCATTTTGTTGCATGCCACTGTCAAACGTGTTTTTTCCTTCACGCTTGCTTTATGTTACACCTAAACATGTGAGTGATGTAACTATCCATCTTGGCGCATGCGAAAGGTAAACTGTGCAAGAAAATGTTTTTAGAACAGGTGTCTGAGGTTCAGCCTAAATTTTAGTATCACACATCAAACCTTTGCAATAGTGCCATGTACAGTTGCGAGCAAAAGTCTGAAAACCATAGTTTCCACGTAAAAAGTTTTTGTTCGTAGTTTAGACATGAAGGCTGAAATGAAGTGTCACAGCCTGCATGTGCCTGTTGAACTAACGCAATCCACTGATACAATTCCAAGTTGCACAACTCTGCTAAAATAAATTTTCAATTTTCGCTGATGCCATGGTCCTGGACTTTTGCTCGCTATTATACACTGCCAAATACATGCACTGACCAATGACTATAACACTTGCTATTGGGTCCCAGGCACCGTCATCTACTCTCTTATAGATTTTCATTCAAGGTACATTACTCTTCCCCAAGACAAAAAATTCTAAGCGTAGCATCACTGGTTATAATTCAGAATCAAGCTAGGAAATATTAGCCAATCTTATATGTACGAACTTGAGCCTTTGGTTTAGGCTTTCCATATTGAACATTTAGCAAACCTACAGCCGCAACCATCAAACCTTAATTTGGGAGGACAAAACTGTAAACTGCCATTGAATTGCTCAGCATGCAGACCATCACAAAAGCAAATGTTCCAAAGTAAACATGCTGACAATACCTGCTTTTATTTGTTTCGTATGCTTTTATTCATGCATGGGTCACACGATCATTATACGACTTGAAAATTGCTTCAAAGAACATACAGAATGTCACTAGTACATGCAAGCAGATGATTTAGACAATGATGCAGCTCAGCAGTAAATACAGTCAATCTTATAAACTGCACATACTGGCTTTCTAGATCAACATATGGAGAAAACCTGTGTCAGAAATCGAACTTCTTGTACACAACAACTTCAAAATATCGCAGTGGCGATTGTTCAGTAGCCGCTTTTCTACACCACACATATGCCAGTCCACCTCTTATTTAGCTATCACAAAAGAACTATGAACCTGAGCATATTTTGGGTTTGTACCTGAACCTGCCCAGTACAATGATCTGTGTTGTGCAAATCAAGTAGAACACATTTTCTAACTATATCACCATACTTATTTGTTTATCAGGACTGCAGAAGCACCAAGAGATATCAAACAGTCTGTTCGATAATAAATCCATTGTATCACAGCACCACTGTGTAAATAGTATGTTCAATTACTTATGCACCTACAACAATCGGAAAGCTTTTACCAAAAATACCGACACATTTATGTGTGTATCAACAGTATCAAAGCAGCTCAAGTAGACATAACAGTAAATTCTAAAGTATCGAGCAGCACTAGATATAAGAACAAATGTTCAACTGCTTAGGTGCTCACAACAACCAGAATGCACTCTCCCACAATACCAACATGTTTATTTGTGTATCAGTACCACATACACAAACATCAGTATCACAGCAACACAACTAGATATTAAAGAGTGTATTATCTCCGCACTGAAAATAATTAGCAGGCTTTTCACAGAGCCCCAAGTGCAAAATAGCTGTAGTAAATAACTTCAAGTGACAGACAGCAAACAAAAAGGTAAGGGCATTGACAGCAGAAGATCAGTAGCATAGAGACAAACCCCATCCATTTACAATAGAATGTCTGAATGTTGCATGCAAAAGAAAAAAAATGTAAATTTCAAACATTTGCAGCACAAATAATGTTGGCACAGCACAAAGGAAAGCCCTAACTCCAAAGAAAGCTTAAACTCAAAGGTTGTGGCACAATTTCTTGTTCTTGAAAAACACTAAACGCTGATTGACCTGCGTAAGTTTCCAAACTATGGAAGCAACTCAAATGACCTCAGCAAAATACAAGTGGATAAACAAATATTGGGTAACCCAGATTCACCATAGCAACACTGGTTTTTAGCACCCACTGCAGATGTTGTAGATAGTTGGCCCACCAGTAAGCTTTGTATTTCTGCACATACATGACAAAATATCACCTTATTTCCCGATTCATCACCCAATGTTCCTCTATTGAAGCAGTCAACAGAGCTTATTTTCTATATTTGTTTAAGGGACAACTAGTCAATGAAAAAGCTTAAAGTTATCTCAATATAGTCGACTACCGTTAATTCAACCCTTGAGGGACAGCAAGGTCTGGCCAAATTATCCGAAAAGCCAAACCAGCAAACAGTTGCAAAGCAAATGAAGTCAATTTAGTAAAGCAATGAAGGGGGCTAGTTGGTGAACGTTCATGGTTATATTGCACTCAGTTATACAAAGACAATATTAAGGGAGGACAGGACATGGACGGACGTAGCGCAATCCATCCACGTCCTGTCCTCCCTTAATATTGTCTGTGTAAAACTGAGCGCAATATAACCATGAAAATGAAGTCAAAATCATTTTCTTTTTTTTGAAGTAGTATGCAATGTCTTTCTTTTTCCCTGCTCTTGAATCACAAGTTAACCCGCATGCGGCGAAGAGAAACTGCACCACTGAGCCCAACGTGAGCCGTAGTAGTGACACAACGCTAAACAAAAGGGAACAAATGGCTTCATGGGTGGAGAGAGTGTTGGCCACTGAAAGATAAAAACAGCTTCAGGCTTAGGAAAGCAGTAGAGCCATCTACTGAATTTCTCGTATTTTCAGGCTTTCAGTAACTGCTGTGCACCTGAGGGGCACCGGTGGGGTTCCAAATTAGCCAAACAGCATGCTTTCATGTTTGAAGTAAACATGTTTTCCTTATATAGCTATGTATACTTCTTTTGCCAAGACTTTCTAGTTCGTTTGGATTAAGCAAAAAGTTTAACACGAGTTGACTGCATACACATGGATGGATTATTACATGTCTTATGTTGTATTACCGATCTGTGTCAGAAATCAAACTTCTTGTACACAACAACTTCAAAATATCACAGTGGCGATTGTTCAGTAGCCACTTCTCTACACCACACACACATGCCAGTCCACCTCTTATTTAGCTATAACAAAAAAACTATGAACCTGAGCGTATTTTGGGTTTGTTTGGAGTAATTATTTCAGTAATTTTCAGTAATTTCAGCAATTCATTTTTTTAGTAATTATTTGGCCTTAGTTCTGAACCGGTCTTTATCCTGACTAGAATTCCCTTGGTACTTTACAGCAGCACCAAAACATAGCACCCGCATTTGTAGAACAACGCTCAAGTGGTTGCGACAAAAATGTGGAAACCACCAGTGGCTTGCTGATCATCCCAACATACCCGCAACCTGAAGGAGCCGAAACACAACCAAGGGAAGCCTCGTGCAAACCAACAGCATCATACAAAATGATTATGTGCACGCTACAGAAGCAGCAACTGCAGAGACTGCTGAACACAAGGCAACCAAAGACTCATAATTTCATCTGCACCATAAATAGAAAATGAACCATGCAAAAAGACAAGACGAAGATATGACAAGCCAAGTCTCCAGAAACTGCAAGATTTGATGTCAACACGACCAGAGGTGCTCAACACATGCCAGCTTGTACAAACGCAGGACAGTGTGCCAAAAATTTCATGTAAATAGCTTGGCAACTACACTTTGAAGGTCAACCCTGTTCCAGCTCATCTTGAACAGAAGCAAGTGCAATAGATATGGCCATGGGGACAGGCACACATTTGTGAAACATTTAATGATCCTTCAAGCTCACCTTACTTCAAGCAGGTGAAAAGTGAAATTATCACTCAGTGGCCAAGATATTTCAAACAATTTGGCACAAGCGGCAAAGATCTAAAGCCTGGCAGTATATATATTTGAGTCCAGCTGGTACCAGGCTGCTGGTACCCAAGTATGGCACCAGCAACATGAGGGCATAGCACGATTCAGGGAACCGGCAGAGTACTCTGGCGGCTTGTTTCTCTCTGTGGCCGGCAGGAGACCCTGCTAACGTTGACAGCCGTAGGATGGCGAGATCGGACGTGAGCCCTAAGGTTTCCACTCTGGGCACAGGCATAAGGACACAGGTGACACTTGTACGGCTTCTCGCCTGTGTGCGTACGCACGTGAGCAAGCATGTTGACGGCTGCCTTCGAGATGTAGCCGCAGACCAGGCACTGCCAATGTTGTCCAAGCTGGGCATAGAGACTGGACGGCCCAGCATTATGTGCGTGCATGTGAGCACATAGGTTGTCAGCGACCTTCGTGGCGAAGTCACACAGGACACACTTGTATCTGGGGCCAACCTTGGTGTAGAGGCATGGCGACAGGTCCATGACTGGAGGTCCCTGCGCTGCGGTGTTAGAAAAGAAAAACTATGAACGTCCAAGAGGCATTGCCTCTCTTGTTTGAGACTTGCAAGAAATCTATCTCCAACACACTAAACAGTTCCTGCACATTCAGTCATGTTTGCGTAAGAGATTGAATAAATGGCAGATTAGAAAGAAGATGAGAAAGCACAAAGAAAGATATGCTCCCAGCAATGAGCATTCACCACCGCCACACGAAAAGCAATGCCACGAATCATTAGAGATAATTAACAAAAAATGCTACAAAACAGAGCAGACTCCCACAGCTTATTGAATACAAAATGCAGTCAACAAGCAAGCACCAAGCAACAAAAGGCACCTTATTACACAACAGGCATACATGCAAAGTGGACTCCAAACTGTTTGCGAGCAAATCCAACAGGTCATTGCCACAGCGTTGCACATAAATATGAACATAGCCTTCCTGAGATCTACAAGGAACAAAGCCATCAAGTAGGTGCTGCTTATGACATTAAGGGCTATATTAAACAAGGAATCTTTCGTGATCCATTCTTTCCACATTTTCTCAATTGACAACCATTCAACACTGCATGTTGAATGGCTGATCTCAGCACTGATGACGTCCAAGACTATGAGGAAATGTGAAAACATGGGTTTGCAAGAAGAATTCTTACATCATACAGTTCAGTCCCACGAGATGCTTTTGAAAACATCCAACCTGTACCATGACACGGAATTAGACGGAGAATTGCTCAATAAAGCTTCTCTATGAAGTTACATATCTAGCAGCCACAAGGGAACTTTGGTGCCTGAAAGTGAATGATGTTAACTGCAAGCTAATGCACATCCATCTTGTTGGCACTTCGCTCACGAGTGTTCAGATTTTGGTGTACTATAGCTACCCTTATATTCTGACAGTTCTTGAAGAGCTGGCCTTTAAAAAATTTAGTGCTTCTATATGGTAATAAAAAAGTGTAACAAAGTGGCACATCGGGTGGGGTTCATCGGAACGTGCACTAGCACGTAGTTCCACGGTTTAAAATCATATTCATAGCTTCTCAATACAAAGACAAAACCAGCACATGGGCGATCTTCAATGTATGGTGGAAGGAGTGACTGAGCAGTCTCGCCCTCCACAAGAGGAATCGTTTCTGCATGCAGAAAGGTGCTCTCAAACAAAATTAAGCACTATTGACATGCGACAATTGACTGGATAAACAGACCCAAAAGCAAAAACATTATGTCCCCTCACCCTAAGGCTCCATGCTAACTTGAAAAGCAAGAACTCAAAATAAATGACAGAACAAAATAATAAGAAAGACACAGCAAGCAAAAGTAAACTGTAAAACGACCCTTGTGACAGTTTGTTGCCACAGAACACCAAGCATGTTGAAAACCCCGATGCGAGACAAACATTGCGGTGATTGTCCCTCCCTCAAGGAGAGAAAATGAGGCAGTTCCAGGCCTAAAATATGGTACAGAAATTCTGAGAATCATCTACTAATGCATAAGCATTTTTTGGGTAAGCTGTTACTTTGCTTTTGCTTACTTGCTTTTCCTAGGTCATGCATGTCTACCCACCACTTTTCTAGTGCCAAAGAAATGAAATCCGTGTAATGAACGGTGTGGAGACAAGCTGCCAGGAAGCTGAAGGGCCCCTTCAATGTGTTCGTATCAAATGAGCTGGAATGCTGTTGCAGCCAGTTTCACCACAACTGTTCTTTCCCCCTTTTTTTATTTTATTTCATGTTTTTTTTTTCCTTTCTTTGTTACGACCTTGATGCGGCGATGGCGACATCACCAGTTCATTTTTTTAATGACTCCAATAACTTATTATTGTTATTAAACTATAATCACAGGTACCAATCAATTATTAGTTTTATACTTAGAAGCCCCCAAGCAGGCTTCTCTGCACACACATCCATAATGTGGAAAAGTCAGGTTTCAAGGCAGTTTGACGAGGAGGGTTTTCACTCTCCAATCAATTTTATTTTTTAGTTGAATTGTTCCTTCTCGTTTATAAAGGTACCAATAATCTACATTTACACTATTATAACAATTAAATGCCTTAACTTCCCAAGTTACACATCCTTGTGCAGGCACAAGGCATTACACTTTTCGGGTGACAGACCAATTTTGCTGGGGTACTTGCCAAAAAATGCTTATGCATTAAGTCACTTTCACTACCACCACTGAAACTGCAGCACCAGAACACACAGCCCGCACAGTGCAGTTCGCTCTACAGACTGCAGCAGACAAAAAGCAAAAGCGTTCGGCATAAAAAAACAAAAATAAAGCAAGCACATCTCAGAAAGCATAGGCTCGAAATATTGTAAGCCAAAAATGAGTGGATGAAAATGAAATGAATGCAGGTAGCCATCTTCCTTTGCTGAAGCCCAGTTGTCAGGTACATAGGCTGAAAAGAAATTATTTCATTTTAACAAATGTTACCAAATACTGCCTTGGACTGCTACAAGCACATTATAAAACTAATTAGCTACTTACGTGGGTGCAGTACAGTTGCAGGTATGCTGCTAGTGCAGTAGTTAAGCCTCCTTCGTGGCCTGCAACTGCACACCATAATACTATGGAAACATTACTTCAATCAAACTTTATCTTGGGTAAAACATTGTGGAAGCCTTTATCAGAATCCATTATATACTCACATTTTACAATCCTCTTTGGCACATTAGCAGTTCAGTTGCAAGTATGATAGTTAAGCCTCCATTATTGTGTACAGGTGCACTGCAGAATTTCGTGAATACATCACTACAATCTTACTTTATCTCGGATAATTCATTGCTGAAGCCTTTGTTCCAAACCATACATTCACAATCTTATTTGATACATTTGCCAGCTGTGCAACAATTTTCTGAAGGCTCACAAGAGTGTCATAAAGGCTCTACCATTTTCGGTTAGGAGGGCAACCCATCCACACTTATGTATGCAGCTATCACAGTTCTTCACATGCCTCAAAGCTTTGCCACCACACACATGCCATGGGTGTTGCTTAGTTTGCTCCGAAAATGCCTGTGGTGCCATACTCGCTGCTGCTGGTCTACTGCAAGGCAATCGGTGAGAGCTGATGCCTGCTTTGCAACCTAGATTTCAATGAGGAGCTTGTGCATACAGGCGTGCATACCACCTTAACGGCGAGTTGGATGTTGTAACGAGGTTCCTTCAAGGGAGTGCCTCTACTGATGACTGGCAATGCATGAGCACTTGAAATGACAAATTCTTTTACAGCAAACAAATAGTACATTCTCTTAATAAACCAACAGCACAGTGAAGCACAAGCAGGCACTACTGGGGTCTGATGTGTGACTGTGGAGGTGCTAGAAATGGTGCTGCCCAGTGATGCTTTGGACTGTTATAAGTCAGTCTTAGTTGCCCCTAGGCAAAGACGAGGATTTCATCAAGCCAGGAAGAGGCCTGGCTGTAACATCGGGAATAGCAGGGGGTTGCCGTGGCCTGACAGAGGTCTCTTGACTGGCTCGCAAATTGAATTTGACCAAGAAGTCCAGTAGTTTTGAAGTTTTATGTGAAATGGCCCGTCAGTTTCGTGAGAACGACCTTGCTCTCGTCCAGGCTGACAAGGAAGGTGGCTTCAATGTGCTTCCACAGAACCTTTTTCAGGAAAAATCCAAGAATGCTGTGAGTAAAAATTTCAAGGCCGTATCTCTAAAGCCCTCCAAGGTGAAGAGCAGGGCACTTGCTCTTTTAGAAGATCTCAACCTGCAGAAGCTGGCAAAACAGGTCTCGGGGAGTGATTTGAATGTTCTGAGCATTTTCTTCACCGCTAATACTCGAAGATTCATGCCCGTTCAGGGCCACTATAATGGAAAGGAGAAGCTGGCAAGTACAAGTTGGCAAGTTCCTTAAAACACATTTGAGCGAACTCAAACCTGAAGATCCTTTCAAAATTAGTGGGCCTGACTACCTGGTTAAAGTACCGTCCTGTGCTGTCGTCTCCCTCCAACCCATGTCTGTAGTGGTTTTATTACCAATGTCTCACCAAATGGCCTACAACTTTACCTTGCTAAATCTTAAACTTCACTTACTAAATAAGCATGGTGTCATGTGTGCAGAAGCAAACGTGAACACATCTCACTCGATGACCGTGCACATTTGCTGTCAAAATGCTGAAGTGAGGAAGCGTGGCAGCAGCAGCGAGTGAATTGACCTTCATGCTGCCTCTCACTTCAACACAAACTAAGCAGCCAGAACATAGCGCCCATGAAGCTATCAGCACTCAGCGCACATGGTCGCCATCACAGATCGCTTTCAAGATAGGGCCCATGCGGCCACGCCATATGCAGTTGCTGTCTGAGCAGAACGCCTCCCCGCACCCGGGGGCCTTGTGCGGTCTTTCCTGCCCGCCTTCCTCCCTTGCACAGGCGATATTGAGCCACCATCGTCGGCTCACCCTCGCACACTTTCTCACATATGCAGCATATGCCGCGAGGTGACGGTGTTAACGCTCTTGGACTTTACACAGAACATCACGGCAATGCCGACAGTAGAAATGCGCCTGGAGTGTCTATTTAATTGCTATTGCAACAAAAGTTCTCTAGCTCAAGAACTCCAGCTCCTGTTAGGCAAACTTTAGCTCCTTTTGGATTACAGCGTCAACGCACGGGTGAAATAGTCTGCGGGATTTGCGGGCCCCTCTGATCCAAGCAGTGCGCTGTTGTCCACAGTGCTCAGCTCTGATTGCTTTTAGCAAATATTACCAACTAATAATGTAACCATTCAACACACCAAACAAGGTCTCCTCACACATATCATGTCTGTGGGTAGTATCTGACACGCCTACTGCACTCTGGCGTTTCACCCGACACAAACTTGCCCCTTCCTTCCTCTACCATGTTGGCCTAGCATCTACAACCAACACCGTGGCACTTCCTAATATGACGCACATTCACCAGGTCCAGGACCAATGCACGACCCTTTCGCCACAGGAGGTTCCACATAACCTCTTGTATCAATAAATGGTGTGTCTCTCTCTCTTTAAAACCATTACGTCACTCGCACACAAACTTCTCTCGTTAAGAGAACTATTTTTTATACGATTAGCATGTTCATATGGCGTAAAATGTGTGAAAGCTTCACTTTCCTCCTCGTGACATGACTATATCGTCATCTCACAGTAAGCATTCGCATGAACTGCTGTTTGCATTTTGACATAGCTTGTAAACACCGTTAGTGCACGTCCATTTGCATCACATTATTTGCACAAGATGATGATGAGCTTCGCATTTAGTTTTACAGCATTTAATTGACCACTTTATGAAAGCTTCACTTTATATAAAGTCTAACATGCTCACTGGATATGCGTATCCTGGAGTATTTGGACACCTTTCTTTGTGCCAGTGAAAAGACTTCCAGTTTGAATTTGTAGCATTTCCATTGTATTCTGAGATTCCAAGGTGAATCAATGTGGCAGGCCCCTGGTTAAATGACTACATTCACTTTCAAAGACGTTCCTCAACAGTAAACATCTAACTGCAGTGGCTAGCCAGGGGTACCGCGGGGGCACCTGGGCACATGCCACCCCTCCCTTGAATTTTTTTGTTACGCGGCCAACCCAGCCTACCCAGCCTCTCCATCCTACCTTCCCTGAGCATTCCTAATCAAGTCTGGATTAATTTGGGCCACCTGGGATTCTTTAAAGTGCACCCAATGCACGGTACATGGGCATTCTTACATTTCACCTCCACTGAAATGCGGTCACTACAGCCAAGATTCAATCCTGCACCCTCCAGGCCTAGTAGCACAACGCTACTTGCTGCAATGTCACAATGCAGTATCCTCCTGGGAAACGAAACCAAAATTGACATTAGAAAAGCTATCGTATAATTATTTACAGTGCTTTAAGGCATGTCACTATTTTTTCTAGAGCTTATAGAGGTCTAGCACCTTCATTTACTGCAAGAAAAAAAAGAGTTGTTGGAAATGTCATGTCAGTACCCCTTAAATAGAAGTGTTTCTGCACACAAAACACATATTTAAAAGAGTGCATGTTGTAGAAACATAAAACACCCTCATGGGTGTAATTTGATTTACAGCGCACACTGATGCACATGTGCCGGCGCCACATATTTCCAGTAGCCTTTAGATCAGTGAAACTCTACATATTGCCTTTTCTTTTTTCAGGCATAGAAACATGCATTTCCGATTTGTCAAGGGACCAGATGCTCGAAAGCTGTGCCACCTATGCTCGATGCTTGTATGCACGTGCGAGTTGCGAGAGAGAAATCGGGTAACTGAGCCTAGCCATTACGAAGAACACGATTTGCTTATTTCGTTCCTAGCCGATGGCAATGCGCACCATAAGAGGACCAGCGCTTAACTTTTGTCCAAATGGGATTGCCCAAGTCCGTAATGGCGAAGCATACAACAAATTCACTGTAACAATGTGTCATTACTCTTTGGTCTACGGTCTACCTAAGCCCAACACCTCCACGCTTTGCACCAAAAGAGAGGGGGGAGGCTTACATGGATGCCACTTTAGCGGCTGTAGACCAATGATTTATGACACGCTGTTACTGGCGTATTTTCATTTTGTTTTCGTTTACCTTTACATATGCTTCACTACCAGGCCTGACACAGAGGTTTCCTTCCATGGGAACGTAATGTGAAGAATAGTGATGAATGGTTTCACATGGTGACGGTTTGTTTGCACATTCTTTGAAACGTGGCGGCGATGAATAGTAACCTAGCCTGCTTGAACTAATTATGTATTATATACATACATAGCTGTCTAGCATATTGCCTATATCTCCTTGACCTTGTCTCTCTTCATTAACATCTCTAGCTCTATATTGTAAAGTTACCTATGACTGTGAGGGATTAGGTAAAGAAAGCTTTGCTTAAGGTAGACGAGCAGTACTAGTACTAGGGTCCTAGTGTTGCACAAAGTCAATACTAGCCGGTACTGGCCTAGTGAGAAGTAGCACTTGTTAGTGGGCTTGTGTCAACTCGGCAAGACAGCCAGCACCCAAAAAGTAAAGGAAATAGGCAAAGAAGGCACCACTTTAAAATATTAATATTGTAAAACTCACATCAAACATTGCAGGTTGCAAGTGGATCTCCTGTACTACAGACAGGGCAGTTTGTGCAAGCTGATCTTCAAAATTTTGTAGAACAATTACACAACTGTCGGTTGTACTATTTATGCAAATAACGAAATGCATCATAGAATGGGCAGTGCATTTTGTTCAGAGAACACACTTATGTTGAATTCCAATGGCAGAGTCGGAGCAAGTTTTTCTGCTCATTTCGGAGCAAGTTTGTTCCAATGGCAGAGTGAGGGCGGGAGTAAGGTGTTCCAATGAGAGAGTCGGAGGGGATTCAGAGCGGGAGACACTCCGTGGAGCAGGAAAAGATGCTCCACCAAAATCGGCGGAGTGGACCGGAACTCTGTGTGACGTATTTCCTTTACCACGTTTGTCTGCTGGGAGGTGCCACCGGTCACGACTCGCGAGGAAGCAGAAACTGCTGCACGCTTGGCAAGATATCCATTCCGCACTTTTAAAAACACAGGTGAACGGCGCTGAAGAGACAAGTGACCGGTGCGGTGGTGCTGGGAGCAAACAGCGGAAGGAAATGACAACACGAAAGATGTCCTGGGTAACTCGGTGATAGAACTTCCGCTTCCGCCTTGCTCTGGCGGCGCAGGTTGTGTTCCACTCGCGGATCTGGAGGCGTTGCTCTGCACCAGAGTCGAGTGCTCGCTCGTGGAGTCCGTCAGCTTCTCCGACTCCGCCATTGGAATTCAACATTATATACAGTAGTGACCAAAAATCTACCATTGTAAGGTGTTCTATACTGTGCTTCATAGGTAACAGGCAATGCTAAAAAGGCTAGACTTCTCTCACTGCTGACATCCGCAACCAAAAATAGTGCACCACGTATGAAAGATAATTATGCAGGAAAGCACCATGTAATTCAATGTAAAATTAAGTGTCATACATTTACGTAGCAAAATATGGAGCATTTATTACATGAACGGGACCAGAGCTCTGAATCTTTTACCACCAAACTAGCGGATCGACACGTTTCTGCAACCAGTGACTACAGCACGTCTTCAGCAATCACAACACACATATAGTACGCTACCTGTATACTGGTAACACAGGAGCAAACAAGTAATATGTGATTTGAAGTAAAATTGCATCCACACATAGTCATAGTATATGAAGCAGATCTTCCAAGAAAAACGTTGCAGATTAATAAACTGCCTTGCAAAAGGCATGCAGTGAGACTTCCAGGACCACACTACTTGCACAGCACCTTTTGCATTGCCTGCTACCCATAAAACATAGCATTGTAGCATGAGCTGATACAAATACACACACACACACTGCTAACTTCCAAAAATATACACATAGTGCAAACTGCAAACAACATTGCATTACTGGAAGTTAGCACTGTGTATACGTGCCTTGTGTCAATGTTACTGCTTGTGCTACTAGAACATGTTACAGTACAGTACCAACGAGCCCACATTGCAACTTTCATCAAAAAAAGAAGGGCAGCTTTCCTGTGAAAATCCATTACCTGCATCTTAAAAACAATTGGCTGCTTTCTCCATTGTTGTCCTATGGGATGTGCACAAGATGCCAGGAGGATGGTGACGGACAAAATTTTGTTTCTTGCCATTTCCACAGCAATGATATCTACTTTGTTGATTTTACGGTGCAAAATGTTATCAACATTCTTTAAGTTTTGTGTTCTGCACATGTTTGTATGTTTCTTATTTTCTCTCTCTCTCTTTCCTCCCTCACTGCCCATTCCACCTGAAGTATCATGCCAACCTCTCCACTTATCATTAAAATTTTTCTACTACATGTTTTGTGACGTACTGGCCTATGGACACAGTTTCCTTATGACGCAGGCTTTTCAGACACTGGGTATGTAATACAGTGCAAATTATGTGGCAATGAGTGTTCAAGAAGTTATTGTCTATCGTCCAAGGCTAGTGAGCTGTATACACCAGTCATTAGAGACACTTTTGATTGCAATTGGGCCTGATTGTGGCTGTCTCCTTCATGCAGCTTGTGCAAAGCAGCCAATTGTGATTTAAAAAATTCAACCATTATTGAGCTCAATTGCAAGTCAAAGTGTCACTGTGACATTGGTATAAGATGGTACAGTGCCAGCTTTACAAGCTGTTTGGCTGAGAATTCCGAAAATGCCAAATGTTCTTTTTTGTACGACCCTCTATACACCATATGTGCCCTTTAACAGCATGACGCCTGGTGCCAGCTTCGAAATGGCATGTCAACTAAATGCCACACTGTCATTTAAGTAAGGCTGCTATGTTCAAACTGCATATTGGAAACCTGGTGGCCCAGGATCCTCCCAAGTCCAGTGGCCATAGAATACAAGCAGGCACTGCCCTATTTTAAAACCCATGAACTATACAGTTTATTTATTGCGGACATTCTGTTCTTATTTTCAATCAACCAGTGCAAGAGCTGCAGGGAATGAAATTGTGTGAAAGCACAGATACAGCAATAAGACTGCATAGAGTGCAGTAGGGTGGGTGACAAGAAATTCACATTGAGCTTCTGAACTTGGAGTAAGAAATCATTTTTATTATAAAATGATAAACAATGGCTGCCCTAAAATAACATGCACAAGTGTGCTTCTCAAATGACAAAACAACATGCAAGAAGATGCACTAAAGTGCTAATGTTTCAAGTTACATGACATTCGCATCAAAGATTTTTGTTTGCCACTGCAGCTAGCAGCCAATGTGCAGGGAATGCATTTTGAAGCTTACCTAAAACAAATTCTTACACAAGTAACTACAGAGGAAGTGTTTTTTTAAAGGTTTCAAATGCTCAATAGTAATGAAGTACAGTATCATGCACTTTTAAAGGGAACACATAGCTGTAAGCCAGTGGTTACAATTCACACGGTTGTACACCATGAAGGCTTGCAGATTATATTTCTATGCACACAAGTATGCCAAATAAGCCAAATGAGCCCCTTGCCCCTAATTTTAACAAATACAAAAATGCTCAAGTTTATGTGGGCATTAATCCAACTAGTTATGCACTTTTTTTAACACCGGTCTACACTGTACCGCTCTCCAGGCAAAAATTAACAGCAGTAAGCACGAAGTAGAAACACCACAGCTAGTTTGCACAAGGCAAAGTAATAACGATTGAATTATCTCAATAAAAACAAAAACAGCCAAACTTCTGACAACCCTTTGTCTGCTGTAATATTCCTTGCTCTGAAAGATACCAGAAAGACAGGCGAAAATTATGGACATCTGCCACACATCTAACGATGCCATAATATATATGCTAACTCAATCTGTAAATAGTGCTACCATATCTGCCTTTCAAAGGATGAACAACAACAAATGAGAAAAGTTTTGGCAGCACAAAAATAAACAAGATAACAAGGCAGCAGCTTCAGGTCATGGCACACAAATGACTTGTAGGTACATGCAAAGAGCATGCACAATATGGCAAGTAAACTCCAACTGAGCTAGCACGAAGCATACATATACATAAATGAGTTGAAGCCCTAATGCCATACTTTTGAAATACCCTGTGGATTTGTTTTTGTTTTAACACAGAGAAGGTATTTTTAAGCAGACTGGCTTGAAAACATCACTGGCTTCACATTTTGTGATGATCAGTTAACAAACTACTGGTAATTACCTGTTCAAATATATATATACTTTATAGCACATGTTGCCACTGAGTAATTAGGGCTTGGTATTAGTGAAGTCATGTCCATTTAGCAGAAATGTTCAGGCAACCAACAGATTCAAGACACTGAACCACAATGCGTTACAAAATATATTGGCATTCAACTTACTTTTCTCTAAAAGCCTCTGTCACACACTTTGAGACACAGCTAAGCAGAACATCACTGTATTTCACAGCACACAGTGTCAATGATGCTGGTGGTGCTACTGGTGTTAGTGCAAGGATTTCTGCTACACAGACGTGACTTCATTAGTGTCCAGCATTACTTTTCACAGTGGCCACATGAAAATAAGGTATAAACCATAAATTTCTGATTTACACAATAAATAACTATGTAAACTTTTATAGCAACTAGTTCAGAACATGCTTTAGGCGCAGTGCTTCGGACACGATGCAAGAAGTATACCACAGTTAGCGTGCACTACAACCTTTTTAATGCGATTAGCATTCTTTGTGAACTTCACGCACTTTTAAGGGCCTACCTATGCATCTCTCTAACCATTTTCCTGTCAACTTGGGTCACCGTTTATATATATAGTCAATGGTCTAAAGGTTAAAGCATCGGGCTGCGATGCTGAGGGAACAGGGTCCGAAAACAACCATCGAACTAACTTTTGTCTATGCGTATGTGCTGCTCTTCAATGAACCTCTTAGATGCCAACTTAGGTCCAGCAGCAGCAAGTTGTCTTTCTGCCCACTTTCATTTCCCTTTTCCCTATTATTTTCATATTTAGATAAATAAATAAAAAGTATGTTAATTTTGCCTGTGTTTTCTGTGGCTTCATGTGGACGTAACCAATGAAAATTGAGCCCGTCAGTAACCGCTATCCTTCTCAACTTATGTCATAGTTCGGCATACTCACTTATGAGTACACTGGCTTGTACTCGACTCACCCCTATTTTGCAGGCATGAGAGGGAGCGTTAGTGAGCGATGAAGGCCGTGACTGGACATATGAATGGAAGTGAGTGCCCATAAACGCAAGTACAAATGAAAGCCAGCGACGGTGATTCTGAATGGATGCGGGCATGAACGTATGTGACTGTCAGCGAGTGTGAGTGAACACGATTAGGTATGCGAGCGAGTGCCAATCAGCGAGAGTCGGTGCCGGTATGTGTGAATAGAAATGACTATGAAAGCGAATGAGTGTTGGTTAGCATGAGTGGGCATGGGTAGGAATGTGATCGAGTGCTGACAAGTGTGGGCGCACGCAAGTGTGAGCAAGTACATAGTCTGTGAAAATACTAGTGAGCGAGTATGAGCGAGTATCTGTTTATTCTGTCAAACTATGCACTTTTCTAATATATAGGCTTATCCTTTGCTAAACACTAAAAGTACATTATGAAGCAGGAAGTGGGCTCCGTTTTGGCAATCCTTTCACAGTATGGCCTATGTTTATTGCAAAGGGCTGACTGGCACACGCGTCACAAGGTTTGCAACACCATTTAACCGCCATCATTGCCAGCTGTCATGATGGCTGAAGTTGAACTGCGCTTGACATGCATTTTGAACTGGCTGCATTAAAATATTATGTAATTCTTTATTCCTTGCATGTTTGAGAAAGTGAGGCTTCGAACAACTAGAGCTGCCTAATAAAGGAGGAAAATAAAAATGACACAGACTCTGTGCCAATACTGCTCTAAAGAAGTTGCAAGTTGCAAACCAAGTTTCAGCAGCATATCACACGCCTGCAATGCCTGAAGCTTTACTGACAAGCAATCCATTTACTGACGGCACAATGAAAATGTAAATAAAGAATTGCACTTTTGGACATTACCAGGAGACTCCACAAAAGTCAGAGTACCACTTGGTCAATCAGTGAATAATGTGATGAATGGCACAAGTTTTATAAGGGTCGCAATCATCAAAAGTATTCAGCCTCCTTCAGAGCAGCTGAACACGAGCCGCACAATCCAGTACACACTTGTCCCGCATAAGTGATAGCTGATGCGATTCAACATCATGAAACTGGACAGTGAGCGTCAAGGAAGGCCATCGTGGGTTGACGTGAATTATGACCAGCATAAGTACTTTAATATGTGCACCTGTATCTAAGTACAGAAGCATTTCTGAATTTTCCCACCATCATAATACAGTGCCAGTGGACTAAATATTTGCTACAGAAATAAACTTTAGCACTTTACTGACAACACTGTTTGTAAAAATAGACTAGTGCACATGTTTTCCAAAACAGTTGGCTCTGCCGATGCCAGCATCACAACTTCAACTCCAGGCAGTGTGCTTACTCAAGGTACCAACAGTCCGCAGAGGTCAGGTACCAACAGGCCACAGGTACTACAACAAGCAGTGCGAGCGATGAGCCTGCAGTACACCTCAGCTACAAGTACAACAGCATGTAGTAAAGGTGTTCATCATCATCGAATCTGGTGTCAAGATGATTCTCTCTTGCTGCCATCACTGTTCAAATAGAGTACTTCATAAAAACTCCCTCTTATAGTGGCTTCAAGCAGCAAATGGAGCAGAACCGCAAGCTCTCATAGTAATATGACTACTCTAATTATAGCCTGAAATAGTGACTAGTTTCTGTCAATGTGGGCATCAAAGAGAAGACCAAACATTAGGCTAAGCTGTAGAAACAGATTTACATTCCAAGGTGTTCGAACGTCATACCAAAAACAGCTCTCGTAAATTCAAAAATTACAAATGTTGGATGGAACAGGTACAGCTGCCATGAAAATACAGAGCCAGCTTCACTGATGAAAAACATCACATTTATAACTGGCAAATAGCAGCCAACCTCTGGCAACAGGAAAGTTATTTACATTGCACTTTAGCATGGAATAGAATACAATCTGGTGACACTTAGTGGGTTTTCCTAGAAGACTCTCAAGTGCTACCTCTTTACACCACTCTGTCAGTGCTTTATGCAGCAGTGTGGTGAACTCTCCGTGCAAGCCAATGACTCAATACAAGGAGTGGTACCTTGGCAAAGCATGACCTCCATGATCTCTAGAACAGCTACAATATTAATAAGCCCTTTTGGTGCAGGTAACCTCAATTGCGGAAAACTGTCCAGCCTCCTCCAGTCAAGATTTTCTTGGCAACTGTCACCTCTTCACGTAAAACCATATTTTGCTGATTCCAGAAGGGTAACCCAACAGTATGGATGGATGAACTATTTGCCTGAAGTGTCCCTTTAAATAGGAACACCCATGGCGTAGCTGACAATGCAAACACTGCTGCATTACATGCTTTGTCATTACATGTTCTGGCATTTCCTGTTTTCTTCCTGTTTAACACCACACCTATCGGTTTCAACAAGCAATAGATGTACGTAAGTACTGTAAAATAGACATGCAATATATACATGCATAAATGGAGACCGGGGATGAGAAAAGAAAGTGCAGGATCTTTTTCTTTTTCCCTGGTCTTGGTTTCTTCTTCATCATCATCATCATCATTATCATCATCATCATCAGCCTGGTTACGCCCACTGCAGGGCAAAGGCCTCTCCCATAGTTCTCCAACAACCCCGGTCATGTACTAATTGTGGCCATGCCGTCCCTGCAAACTTCTTAATCTCATCCGCCCACCTAACTTTCTGCCGCCCCCTGCTACGCTTCCCTTCCCTTGGGATCCAGTCCGTAACCCTTAATGACCATCGGTTATCTTCCCTCCTCATTACATGTCCTGCCCATGCCCATTTCTTTTTCTTGATTTCAACTAAGATGTCATTAACTCGCGTTTGTTCCCTCACCCAATCTGCTCTTTTCTTATCCCTTAACGTTACACCTATCATTCTTCTTTCCATAGCTCGTTGTGTCGTCCTCAATTTGAGTAGAACCCTTTTCGTAAGCCTCCAGGTTTCTGCCCCGTAGGTGAGTACTGGTAAGACACAGCTATTATATACTTTTCTCTTGAGGGTTTCTTCATGCCACCTCAATATGGCAAGTAGTGCAGACGACACAGGTGCACTGGCACTCACTGTTGTTCACTTGTCCTGTTGTCCCCTCTGTTAGTCACGTTAAACGCAAACTGACTAGCCTATCCCCCTGTGCAATTCATACCGACTGTTTTTGACTCGTTAATCATTAATGCATGGTACTTATAGCCAACTAGATAGTGTTCGAATTATGCTCTTGTTCTTTCATCTCACCATTTCAGAACTCGTTCACCACGAAGGTTCATATTTTTCATACATCACCTCTCCTATCGCTAGACAGAAGGTATTGCCATTCCTACATGGCCCTCCTATATCGCCTATCCATTGGCTAGTCTAAACAAGGCCCTGCTGCAGCACTTCCACACTCACGAGTGTGTTCCTTTAGTAGAGCGGCACTGGCAAACATTTTCAAACATTTATGGCACTGGCCCTTAAAGCCTGTGCTGCCAGTTAGAAGACAGCGATGCGAGAGCAGCGTTACCCTCTGTGCAAACGACTTGCCACAACTGCCACAGTTAAAGGGCTTGTGCAACTGGTGGGTGCGAAAGTGGCGGCTGCGGTCACTGCTCTTGGCAAACGCGGCAGGGCACAGGTGGCAGCGATAGGGCCGCTCTCCAGTGTGCTTGCGCATGTGGATGATCAGTGATGACCTTGCTGTGGCCACATAGTCGCACATGGGGCAGTCACGGGCGTCGGGACACGACGCGACGGCAACAGCAGCTGCACGAGCCATCTGCACTTGGCTCATGACTTCTGCGGGAGAAAGAGAACCGCCAGACAGTTGGCAACTTAATCCACCGCAACTTGCTTCTTGCCAAGGGCTGCCTAAAGTTAGGGGCGTTTACACAAACTCGACGGGGATGGGTTGAGCTGCTTCGTTGTGCCAGAAACCAGCTGTAACGTTTATGCATTAACACTAGCAGATTGGACTGCGTGAGTGCTCGAGGCAGGTCAAATCAATTTGCTGTCAATCGATCTGCAGCAAGAAGAGAGAAACTAATTTTTTCTGTTCACAGTGTGGCCTTCAAGTTTGCAGAAGCATATTACAAATTTCAAGACTAGCCTGTCATCCACATGGTCCACTTCCATGCAAGCCTGTACTGCGGTCTCAGTAACGCCAGCTTCACATAAACCTGGGCAGGGGTCAAGCAGGGCGACCTTAGAGGACCTTGACAGCTTTCTCAACCCACACCTGTCAGTTTCACGTAAACAAGAAGGCTATAGCAAATAATAATTTAACATGCTACAGACTTTTTAAAAAACTGCTGTTTGCTGTTACTACGTAACAAAGAGTATCACCAGAAAAAATACATGAATGTGAAAGAAGAGAACCTTACAGAATACAACATTTTGTTATTGCTACATCACAATTCAAACAACATTCCCAACGTTACATAAGCCGCTGCTCAAAAGCAATGTCCGTTTGTACATCAATGCACATTGGTAAGTTGCCAACATGGCACACAACAGCAACAACACAGCAGGTTTAGTGATTAGCAAGAAGAAAATCCATACATGCCACTACACCCTGAGCATTGCAATTTGAAAACACTAAAATTAGAGCTTTAGTGATCAAGTAATACCGAAATTGCCCCAACCAGCTTGAAGATTTGAGACACAAAGATAGTTCACATAACACAGCAAGGCAGTGTACTTGCCAAACGAAATAAGCAATATGTGACTTATTTGGAAAGGCTCCAACCACATGTACAACTCGCACTACAACCATTACACAAATTTTTTGTTCACACGTACACATCCTTTGGCTATTTTTATGCATGCAAGGCATACAATACTATAAAGGCTGAAGTGACAACAAATGTTAAAACCTCTCGCTTCACATAAAATTTTTACATCCCATCAACAAGTCATCTTGTGAATTGGAAAGACTGGACACCAAATAAAGCAAGCAGAAATTAAATGTTTAACATGCAGGCTGGTTAGTACAACAACCACTTTATATTTGTATAAATTAAGGAATGTATTCAACAAGCTTAAAGTAAAGTAGTGCAAACTCTCTGCTAGTTCTGCCTGTGTGCCACTATTAAAAGATTAAAGAGAAAAATAACTTGAGCTGTATTATGGTAAATTTCCCTCCCACAATTGCTTAGATCTAGTCTTATCATGAGAAGTGGCATGCTACAAAAGACACGAAGAGGAAAAACGGGTGGTGCCGCCACCTAGAAGTTCCCGCACTAGCTACTTATTATGAAGTCACATATTGTTTTATCTGTAAAGATGGACTACATTGCCTTTTAGAAAAGCCAAGGGCCGAACTAAGCAAATTTCAAAAGCTTTTACTGACCCACAATTGCACAAATATGAAAAATTCACATTGAAAGCTGTGGCAACCCACTAGCCTAGGAGCACTTGGGTTCTGGTGCAAAATATTTGAAATGGGGCATTAACCTAAGCTTAACTTTTTTAAGAACCAACCTGTTAACGATAAATTAACAAATATAGAATTTCAGACCAATACTTTAAAGGGTTCAAGATAGTTAAAGATAGTTCAAGTGGCTGAGGAGTTTGTATTACAGAGATTTATACAGTACCAGTGGCACCCACAACGATAATGGAAGAGAGAATAGTCTAGAGGAATTTGAATTCCCACAAGTAACGTCGGAAGAAGTAAAGAAAACATTGGCAGCTATGCAAAGGGGGAAGGCAACTGGGGAGGCTCAGGTAACAGCAGATTTGTTGAAGGATGGTGGGAACATTGTCCTGGAAAGACTGGCCACCCTATATACACAATGCCTCATGACCTCGAACGTACCGGAATCTTGGAAGAACGCCAACATAATCCTAATCCATAAGAAAGGGGACGCCAAACACTTGAAAAATTATAGACCGATCAGCTTACTGTCCGTTGCCTACAAAGTATTTACTAAGGTAATCGCAAATAGAATCAGGAACACTTTAGACTTCTGTCAACCAAAGGACCAGGCAGGATTCCGTAAAGGCTACTCAACAATAGACCATATTCACACTATCAATCAGGTGATAGAGAAATATGCAGAATATAACCAACCCTTATATATAGCTTTCATTGATTACGAGAAAGTATTTGATTCAGTCGAAACCTCAGCAGTTATGGAAGCATTACGGAATCAGGGTGTAGACGACCCGTATGTAAAAATACTGAAAGATATCTATAGCAGCACCACAGCCACCATAGTCCTCCATAAAGAAAGCAACAAAATCCCAATAAAGAAAGGTGTCAGGCAGGGAGATACTATCTCTCCAATGCTATTCACAGCATATTTACAGGAGGTATTCAGAGACTTGGATTGGGAAGAATTGGGGTAAGAGTTAATGGAGAATACCTTAGTAACTTGCGATTCGCTGATGATATTGCCTTGCTTAGTAACTCAGGGGACCAATTGCAATGCATGCTCACTGACCTGGAGAGGCTAAACAGAAGGGTGGGTCTAAAATTAATCTGCAGAAAACTAAAACAATGTTTAACAGTCTCGGAAGAGAACACCAGTTTACAATAGGTAGCGAGGCACTGGAAGTGGTAAGGAAATACATCTATTAGGGCAGGTAGTGACTATGAAACCGGATCATGAAACTGAAATAATCAGAAGAATAAGGGTGGGCTGGGGTGCATTTGGCAGGCATTCTCAGATCATGAACAGCAGGTTGCCATTATCCCCCCCCCCCCCCCTTTGCTACGCCACTGGGTGACACTGCATATGCCATCGCCACCCTTTGCTGCCTTCGGTGAGTAAAACGGGGCCCGACAGATGGCGGCACCGAGCCATGACAGAGCGGTAGATTTGCCGCCGCAGCTGCTTTTTGGTCAAGTGGCGTAGACCGTTCATGCATCCCGCAACATAACATGGAAGTTGAATTCTCTGCCACTTGGAGTTCGCGCAAGTTTCGCAAGCCAGCAAAACCAGCACAGCACTATGTGATAACGAAACTGCTGAAACGCGAAAGCATGGGCTGCACAGAGTCGAGCACAAACGAAACCTTTCGACCGCCTGCGTCATTTTCCAGGGTAATTTCAACGAGTTATTTTTTTATAAAAATGAAATAGAACTGGATAGGCAGCATCTTATTTCGTCTTACAATACAATAATGTCTTTTGCAACGAGTGGTTCAGTGCTAGTGACAGAATTTAACTGAGGAGTGCTTTCATCATCGGGCAAGTGCTTGAATGTCCCGAGGAGACTCTAATCATGTCCTGCATTTACCTCAGTTTCTCTACTACTAAGGCCCTGTTGGCGATAATATTGACGCCTTAGAGATTCTCAAGCACTAATCTATCACTTTAGCTTGACTTCATATTTGCCTTTAGTGTGCCTTGAACAGCCTAAACTGATGTAGTGTTTCTCCCTAGCGTCCCTTACAAGATTTTTGTTCTGTGTCAGCTCGCACGTGCACAAGGTGACAGATGATGCACTGAAACAGCCACATGAAATGCAGACATACGAACACTAAGAATGCAAAGAGCTTCTTTAATTTCTAATCAAGGACACTATACCATATCCCAGTGCCTGAAGAATGGTCACATAGTTTTGGTATTCTAAGGTTGTGTTTGGCAATAACTGTTTTACTTCAATTAGATTCACTTTGTTACACTCCAGTGCACACGAGTGTCTCATTCTAGAAATAATAGCATCAGACAAATCAAATACAAATGGCAAAAGCAATAAAGAAAGCATTGTAACAAAATGAGGCCCTCAATTCGTCTTCTTTAGTGTAGGTTTAATTTTACCACAAAATACGTTTATGTACAAATGTTGGTAAAAAGCATGCTTTCATATTTTTCAATCTTGTCTGCATGCTTGATCAATGTATTACATTGTTATCTTCCTACATGGCATTGCTAGACACCTAAAGAATGGGAAACACATCCTGAAACTTTCACATTTGCTAAGAGCCAGAAGCCACATCCAAATTTTACACAATGGCCATTTTATCGAGACTGCTTGATGACAACTGTTACCATAAAAATAGACGGTGCACAAGCGCTGCAGTAACTATTGTGAATGCACACTTCTGGGTGCAAGAGTCACTGGTCACAGAACACAAATACAAGATACCAGGATCATAGATGTAGTGCAAATGTAAAAACACAACGCTTAGCTGTTGCACAAACAGCATCTTTTTCTTGTCAGTATTGGTCTGCCATACATACACAAGCCTTCATAACAAATCAGCAACTACAGCAGTCACAAGGAATAATGGTGACCAGTCTTTCTACTGAGTGTTCAATGGTTCTTCTGATGTAGCCAACACTTGATACCACCACTGTAACAAGAGAGAAAAAAACTTTACTGACAGCGGTCAAGTTCATTAACCATCAAACTAAATGTAGTGTAATAAAATGAGCAGCTTTTCAGGAGCTTGTTCAAAACGAGTTTCATTTCTGTCTTCAAGACATGTAATTGTAGACAACAGAAAAAAGTGCAGGATGCACAACACAGTTGTTTGACACTGTCAAGATAGAGAGTTTGCCTTCATTAATGACACCTTTTGCCTGTACATTAATCTCTCTTGGTTTCACAACTTCTACATCAGTGTTTTACAAGAGTTTGTAGGCATTTTACAATGTGCGGGTTGAGCATCCTGCATACCCACAATTTTTTAAAGAATGCCATGTGTCTATTTGACAAAAGTTCACAATTCTTGTTGCTTGTTAAGGCTAGACACACTCTCTCTCTGAGGTTACTGACATGATCAAAATCCCTAATAATCTCCCTCAATATTAACCAGCATTTCCTCAAGCACAAAACAGAGCACAGCAGCTGGCCCTCCCTCAGCATCATCATCATCCTGTCACAGAGGAAACCCTCGAGTTTGTCTCACTGATGCTGAGTGTTTGCACGCTACAGGAAATGTGCCCAATGTGGAAGCACCACAACGCATGACGACCGAAGTGGCTCCTCCGAGGCGAAGAGAACGACGACTTGAACTTTCAACTGTTGCTGCAGCACACCTTGGTGTCATACTTTGTACGACTGTCACTGCATGTTTCATGCACCACAACATGTTTTATGTTTGCAATGCCCAAACCTAGTGAGGGGGGCCACACTAAGAGAATGTGACACCAACACGGAAGGAGCACAAGAAAGAAGGTCTTGGAACTTGATGAGAGACGACAATGACAAAGAGTCATACGCGTGGCCCTCAAGCTGCTTCCTTACAAGTTTCAAAGAATGCACAGACTGAAAAGGCTCAGAAAATGGGAAGAAACAACCACTTGTTTGTCCTACAATGCATTTACTAGATATAGGTGATGAGCCACCACCTCTCTTTCCATCGTGTTCTCTCCCTCTGCACAGTTCTCTTCGTTTTTCCCTTTGTCGCATGTTATCACACTATTTCCATCTTCTCTAGCTGCTGGTACTAAATTTGTGCACCATCGTGCAAATGAGATAAGCAAGCATGAAGGAACAGTGCTATCAAGAACAGAGATCATACCGTCACAATATGTGGTTGCCTCTATGTGGTCTTATCTAAATGTGCCCTTTGCTTGCTACCTGCAGCTGGAAAAGGGTGCAATGGGTCACAGCTGCATTTAAAGGAAAAGATTGACTTGCATTAGTAAATTACCATTCTAGAATACCAAGAAAGCCACCCTTACCATGAGTAAGGGTTTGGGGAGCTAGAAAAGATGCAATAACAAAAGATAGGTGGCAACGCCACCTACGCAGCCTTAAGGTTACCACACTAGCCAGCCATGATGACTTTGATGGCATCTGCTTAGGCTTAGTTCTCTTAATCATAAAGACGAACTACACTGAAGTAGTCATAAATTGAACCAAACAAGTTTCTGGACATGATACAGGGGCTGCAAGTACCAGATGCGTGAAAATGCATTGAAATCTGCAACATCACACTGATATATTAGCATTGAGGCTTGGGCGAGAAATGTAGAAAATGAAAGTTTGGCACCTTCATATTCTCTTCTAGTAATTATCCTCTCACTGGGAAATTAATGCAGACAAAGTCTTGAAAGGATATTTTATTCGTCTAAACTGATTTAAACTTTCTCTTTAGTGTCCCCTTAGGAGTATGCAGTGCTGGTGACTTGCAGTGCCTGTATGTTAGTACATCACAGACTTCAAACAAAATATTCTTTCTTGTTTGGGCCTTTTGAGTTCAATAAATGTTCTAAAACCTGCAAACTTGAGAGTTTCATTCCTCTAGAAAGATGTGTAGTCTTTGTTTATTGATAAAGTGTCAACCAGGCAGGTGTTGTCCAAACCACATGCCATCACACAGTAGCACAAGAACTTCAATCCCGCCGTTTGACTTTGCCTCTTTTCTGACACACCGAAACTTTGCTTGCAATATGACTAAAATGAAGATTGTAGGGTTTAACACCCTAAAGCTGCACAGTGGATTACGGGGGTTGCTGTAGTGGGGGAGATCCAGAATAATTGTGACCACATGGGTTTCTTTTAACGTGCACATCAATCTAAGTACACGAGTGATTTCGCATTACACACCTTCTCTAAATGTGGCCACTGCAGATGCCGGGAATCAAACCCAAGACCTTGTTCTAGGCAGCAGAACACCGCAGCCAGTAAGCCACTGCGGCAGGTCATGGTAAGACTGACACTCTGAAATTCGATTACTGCAATTTACCCATCCTGCTAAACCTGGTACTCTTGTTTAAGAGCCCCTTCAGGCACATAGTCTCTAGGTGCAAAACAATATGTAATGAGCTAAGAATATTAAAGAAATGAATGAATTTACTTCTGAGAGAGCTAGGAGTTAACTCCCGCAGACATGAGAAAAGAAAGAAAATCACTAGTCAGCAAAGCCATTGACACCACCACGCACAATGCGTTTTAATTTTTCCTATCATCACCACAGATGCGAACGATAGAATATGGCATAATCAGGGCTGGTATAATACAGCGATTCTATTCCAATTCGTATCGCTCTTGCGCTTCGTCAGTGGTGCGAGCCGCACTCCACTTGCATAGTCACGACGAATGGCCAAAGTCATAGAATCTGGCAAAAGGAATCGCTACATTGTACTAGTCCAGAGAAGTATACTTATTTCCATCAGCTGTGACGTCACAAGTGTGAAACAAAATTACAATACAGCACACACAGTCTCCCATAAATGAAGACTGTCACTTCCACTGATACTGAAATTTCGTCATCCAGTACCTTGCACTGGGCTAGAGAAAAATTCGGATGGTGTCATAACCAGTTACGAATACCTGCAATGGCAGAAGTTTTAAACTATCAGACTTCCCTTAATAAATACTGTCTGTTTATAGTAAGCATTATTCTACATTGTTTTGTATTTTTGCAACAAAGCAGTTGAAGGAGGCAAGGAGCATGCAACAGCTTCCGAAGGCAGATGACAGTGGCATCCAGATGCGAGCACATGGCTTCGTTGTACTGAAAGCAAATGACAGAACATGGCATTTCTTGCTGTGCGTTCCAACTTTGCAAACCTGTTCCAAAGGAAATCCCGATTCCGTCTCAAATTATGGGACCTCCTAGTGTTATTTCTACTTACATGTTGAAACGATACAAAAACAGATTCTGTTCGGTTGGCAACGCACGTTTTTGTCTGGTGCTGACAAGCAGAGCAGAAAGCGCAAGCCAGTTTGACAAAACTGACCGGTGCATTAGCTGCGGATCTCTCGTTGTGTCGAGAAAGGCTGCCACGTGCATAGTAACTCTCTCTGCAAAGCGACAGCTCGCTCTTAGGGTAATGTCTGCGTTTCCGTGTCACTCACGAAACGCTCCGAGATAGCAGCGGTGAACGTCGCACAACAGACAAAACAAGAAACGGTGCGCTGTTCAAACCTGTGCAAGTGAAAGCACAGTGCTACGTTTATTCGGATGGATCGAAGCGTCTGTCAAACTCTGTGCACCGGGCTGCTGCGATCTAAGTCCACAAGCGCAGAACAGCCCTGACATTGGCGCCTACCGCGAATGCTACTCAAGTGAACTTGCTCCGGCGACCAAATCGCCGACGCCAAAGGCCACGGCGGCTCTTCTTATCAGGCCCTCGTTGCAAACGCAAGCACATATCGCGATAAGCAACAGGATAACAGCGAGTCCGCGAACCAACGAGGATCGTGGTTCCACGCCACTCGATTTTAAATTGATTAATTCTACTTTCTTTCCATCGCGGTCCTTCCCTTTTACTGCCGCTTTCTGAAAATACATAACGGTGGGGAGCTCTCCTTGGAGGGTGCCGGCCGAAGTGATCGTCGAAAGCAAGAAGACGTGAGGTTCTGTACCTATCGCCAGGCGCTCTTGAGAAGTCTGGCCGCAGCTATTTGCAAAGTAGTGTGAAAGGTACATGCATACTTACCGAAGGCGGCCCCCAAAGCAATTGTAGAGAACGCCTAGCGCGCCAAACAAGCCAAACACTCAAGCACAAACACCACCACCACACACGCAACGGCGGCAAAACAAGTAGGTGTGAACGATTCTCCCTTGACGACGTTCTTCTAGGCTTGCACGTTAAGCAACACAAACCACTGGGAATAATAAAGACACCACCGCGAGCAGAATCACTAGGTCCAGAAGCGCACAAGGTGGAAAAACTGCTCACGCACAACCACACTGTCCGCACAACTTCGAAAGGACGATAAGCGCACACGGCTGGTGGCCATGCTGGCGTGCGTCACGTGATATGCAACTAAAGTCATGGACAAAATCCGCGCCCTTCGCGCCGTGTAGCTCTTCGTTTAGAGGCGTAGTGGGGTTAATTGACTGACCAGAACACCTTGTTCGCTCCATGCTGAAAACTATGTACCAGGCGCGGTAATTTCGAATATAATTCCGAAACAGCGTCCGTAAAGCCCATTCGTTTAGAAAAATGAACTAAGTGTAAATGTTGCGTGAGCACCTCTAATAACCCAGCCACACGAGCACTTTTGATCGTGACCGAGCCCAGCCGGTATCAAATTTCTTATTCGCGATCGGCTTTCTTGTACAGGCTCTGAAAGGGATCGAGTCAATAACAATCGCGAAATTCGATCCCAATCGGGCTTATTACGAGTGAAAGTGTCCCATGTACCGGAGTATAGTATGTCCTGATTGAGCTTTGTAGATCCTCGAAAAAAAAAATGAAAACACGAAACTTTTTTTTTCTGCAGCACGATGCGCACAGCACAATTAATATATATGCATGTGTAGTACAATAACTTTGTTAGACCTTGAAGCATGCGCGCCTTACGGACGGCTTACGTTCAAACAAGCCTCCTTGGCACGGGAGCAGCGGCAACTTGAGCTCCGAGCCGCCTTCGCGCACCACGTCGTACGCCTTCACCAGGTCACAGGCATCTCCACACTCGAAGAAACACCCTTTTACACCCTTTGAGTCGTATCATTGCCACAACAATAAACGTCATCTGTCTTGCCCGCATTTCCTTTCTTTAACGCGGGGAGACCGGTACTTTCCAGTAAAGAACGGCATATGAGCGTTATCAGCATGACATACACTCTACACTCTTAGAAAAATATACACCCTTTGGGGTTTATCTTGTCCCACAACAATAATCGTCATCCGTCTTGCCCGCGTTTCCTTTCTCTAATGCCGAGACCACACGTACGCTTGCGGACGCGCGCTAGCTCGCGTCCGCGCGCCTAGCGCCTGCCGCGCCTCGCGAGTAATGGTGGTTTGCATCCACAAAGACGCGCGACAGCGCGCGTTCACTGGGCTCACTCACAGACGCCTCGGCAGGCGCCGCTTCGTACTTTGTTACTGACAGCGTTTCAAGATGCTTCAATATTTATAAACGTAATTGTTATATTTTTATAGCTGTTGGATCAGTGCAAGAAGGAAGGAAGAATCACATTCTTGCACGATATAAATCTGCTTCACTGAGAGTTGAACGCTCCGCGCCGTAGCTGCGTAGCCAGGCGCGCCGACGCGAGGCAACCCAAGCGCGCGATAACAGAGAGGAGCTGTTCCCGGAGATTACGCCGCGTTTCGACGCGTACGAGCCATGCCACACCGTGTGCGCATGCGTAGGCGCGTGAACGCGAGCTTGCGCGCGTCCGCAAGCGTACGTGTGGTCTGGGCTTAACGCGGCGAGCCCGGTACTTCCCAGTCACGAACGACGCCGCGTTATCAGTGTGACGCAGCATTCTCGACAGGAAAGTAGCGATCGCCGAGTTTTCAGGAAAGGAAACGCAAGCAAGGCACACTCTTAGAAAAATTTACACCCTTTGGGGCTTATCTTGTCCCACAACGATAATCGTCATCAGTCTTGCCCGCGTTTCCTTTCTTTAACGCTGCGAGCCCGGTACTTCCCAGTCACGAACGGCACGCGCGTTATCAGTGTGACGCAGCATTCTCGACAGTAAAGTAGCGAGCGCCGAGTTTTCAAGAAAGGAAACGCAAGCTAGGCAGATGACGATTATCGTTGTGGGACAAATATGCACCCCAAAGGGTGCAACCGTTTTAAGAGTGTAAGAACAGTTTACACCCTTTGGCGTGCCCCTTCTGCCACACAACAATAATCGTCATATATGCCTTGATGCGTTTCCTTTCTTTAACGCTGCGAGCCCGGAACTTTTCAGTAACGAACGGCACGCGCGTTATCAGCATAGAACAGTTTACACCCTTTGGAGTGCCCCTTCTGATAACGCGCGTGCCGTTCGTTACTGGAAAGTTCCGGGCTCGCAGCGTTAAAGAAAGGAAACGCATCAAGGCAGATAACGATTATTGTTGTGGCAGAAGGGGCAAGCCAAAGGGTGTAACTTTGCCTAAGAGTGTAAGAACAGTTTACACCCTTAATTTGGCGTGCCCCTTCTGCCACACAAAGATAATCGTCATCTGCCTTGATGCGTTTCCTTTCTTTAACGCTGCGAGCCCGGAAGAAACGCATCAAGGCAGATGACGATTATCGTTGTGTGGCAGAAGGGGCACGCCAAATTAAGGGTGTAAACTGTTCTTACACTCTTAGGCAAAGTTACACCCTTTGGCTTGCCCCTTCTGCCGCACGACAACAATCGTTATCTGCCTTGATGCGTTTCCTTTCTTTAACGCTGCGAGCCCGGTACTTTCCAGTAACGAACGGCACGCGCGTTATCAGCATAGAACAGTTTACACCCTTCGGAGTGCCCCTTCTGATAACGCGCGTGCCGTTCGTTACTGGAAAGTTCCGGGCTCGCAGCGTTAAAGAAAGGAAACGCATCAAGGCAGATAACGATTATTGTGTGGCATAAATTAAGGAGCAAGCCAAAGGGTGTAACTTTGCCTAAGAGTGATAGAGTGTAGCATTCCCGGCAGGAAAGAAGCGGGCGCGGCGTTTTCAAGAAAGGAAACGCAAGCAAGGCAGATGACGATTATCGTTGTGTGGCAGATATACACCCCAAAGGGCGTAAACCTTTTAGAGTGTTGTTGTGGGACAAGATAAGCCCCAAAGGGTGTAAAGTTTTCTAAAAGTGAAGAGTGTAAGCAAAGTTACGCTCTTTGGGGTGTGTCTCTGCCACACAACTATAATCGTCATCTATACAATCTAAGAACAGTTTACACCCTTTGGCGTGCCACTTCTGCCACACAACGATAATCGTTATCTGCCTCAATTGATGCGTTTCCTTTCTTGAAAACGCCGCGCCCACTACTTTCCTGTCGGGAATGGTATCATGCTGATAACGCGCATGCCCTTCGTTACTGGAAAGTACCGGGCTCGCAGCGTTAAAGAAAGGAAACGCATCATGGCAGATGACGATTATCGTTGTGTGGCATAAGGGGCACGCCAAAGGGTGTAAACTGTTCTTAGAGATGTAAGAACAGTTTACACCCTTTATTTGGAGAGCCCCTTCTGCCACACAACGATAATCGCCATCTGCCTTGAGGCGTTTCCTTTCTTGAAAACGCCGCGCCCGCTACTTTCCTGTCGGGAATGGTATCATGCTGATAACGCGCATGCCCTTCGTTACTGGAAAGTACCGGGCTCGCAGCGTTAAAGAAAGGAAACGCATCATGGCAGATGACGATTATCGTTGTGTGGCATAAGGGGCACGCCAAAGGGTGTAAACTGTTCTTAGAGATGTAAGAACAGTTTACACCCTTTATTTGGAGAGCCCCTTCTGCCACACAACGATAATCGCCATCTGCCTTGAGGCGTTTCCTTTCTTGAAAACGCCGCGCCCGCTACTTTCCTGTCGGGAATGCTAGCATGGTGATAACGCGCATGCCGTTCGTTAGTGGAAAGTACAGGGAGAAAGGAAATGCTGACAAGACAGATTACGTTTATCGTTGTATGGCAATGATACGACTCAAAGGGTGTAAACGTTTCTTAGGGTGTATCTCTGCCACACAACGTTAATCGTCATCTGCCTTGCTTGCGTTTCCTTTCTTGAAAACGCCGCACCCGCAACTTTCCTGTCGGGAATGCTATGTCATGCTGATAACGCGCATGCCTTTCGTTACTGGAAAGTACCGGCTCGCCGCGTTAAAGAAAGGAAATGCGGACAAGACAGATTATTATTACTGTGTGGCGCAAAAGGGTGTAATTTTGCTTAAAAGTGTGTATGTAGTACATGACGCGTCAGCTTCCTTGCAAAGCTCCCTCGACAACTGTCCGGGCGTTGCCTAGAAAGCCAAGCTTGGTTCTTTATTCTATGAGAAAGCTCCATCGTCGTTAGCATCAGCAAGCACGAAATTTATGAGATTTATCGGCTGATAGTTGACATTTCGCGCGTGTTTTCCTTTTGACGTGCCGTGTGACCGGGTCCTAAGTTCTTGTGAGCGAAAATTTGTGTTTGTGTTGTCAGTTCGCACTAAAGACGACTGAGTGCATATTTGCTGATCATCGCCAAACGTTTGGCAACTAATGAATTGCGAAGCTTGGAGCTCCCGATTGGCCACAAAGCTTTGCAACGTTTGGACACAACGCAGTACGGATAAACTCCGCTTGACCAAGCTGGTTGACCCTGCATTCAAGGCTTTCCGTCTTCGTACTAGACCGGCGTGAAAGCTAGTGTGTGGCCTGATGAAGTATATTGCTGGAATACGGCGCCATGTGGAAACCGAAACAAGGCTGAGAAACGCGAACGCTTCGACGAACTGTGTCATACACGTAAGCGGTGCGCAGTGTTTCCGTAAATTAATAGCTCCTATGAGGGCGTGTTAAAGAAGCGCACAATTGTGCTCGAAGCGATCGAGTGCGATATGATGCGGGAAACCGCGCACTCCATGCAGTGCCACAGCGCGGGCGAATGGTCCTACGCCGTCGTTCAAAAAAGTGGATTCGGCCCATACGAATGGTACGGTACGACACTTTATTTGGATGAAACGACGCACGGAAAGCGAATAACCTCTTGCCATTGAAGACGAAGAGAGACGCTGGTATTGCACCCGTATTGCACAACAGTGCCAAAGGCCCGCACTAGCTGTGAGGACGAGAGCGCGCGCCATTGCGTCTTGGCAAAACCGTTATTCCGTTTTCACTGTCAACGCCGTGGTAGGACAGGCGCGTGTCTTGGCCAGTCCGCTGACCATATGTGCTCCTTCGGTTTTGGTGACCCGGCGCAGTCACCAGTGGCTTGATTTCTCGCCTGTCAGGCGTGGTCGCAAGTTATCGTTTTCGAAGGAATGTACTTTTAATGCGCTGTCATTGTACAGGACAGTCAAAGACCTTATTTCAAAGTTTCTACGCAACACACTCAGTTGGCCAACCACGGAGGCGGTGTAATTAAAGACGTAGGTGCCGATACCGAAATTATATATATATATATATATATATATATATATATATATATAAATCATATCGTTGCTGAGATATGATACGATATGCGGCCTTAAAAGGGTTACAATGCGAAAAAGATGGCAAGAATGATAAGTATGTTTGCATTAAACTGCAGTGAAAATTCAAATTGCGGGGTTTAATGTCCCAAAGCTGCACAGCGGGCAGGGGGAGGCACCATAGTGAAGGTCTCTGGAAGACTTGGGGGTTCTATAACATGCATCCAAAGCATTGTAAATGAGCGGTTTTACATTCTGCCCCCAGCGGAATGTCGCCAGTAACGCATGAGCTTGTGTTCAGCAAACAGCCACTGAAGCGGGTGCGGAACTGCAGTTGTAATGGGTTGTAATGGTGTTATTACTACTTGCAGTGATGCGTAATAATCACTGTGCTAGATATATATATATATATTGCGCATCTTAAATAGCAGGCAGTGTTACGAAGGCTGGACAGACGTCTCTCACATGTTCACATTCGTTACCAAGAAATAGTGCGTCAAATATGAAAGATCTACGTATGCATAATCTAATTGAATGTAAACCTAATTCTCCTTATTTTATGTTGCAAACAATCACATATTTACTACATAGAAGGCATTGGAGATCTTGACTTATTTACCACCAAACGAGCAGAGTGACATGTTTCTGTGCCGAGCAGCCACAGCATACCACTTGCGCTTGCGACCAAATCGTAGCATTCCATATGGTGGCCGCACAAGGGTGCACAAATAAGATGTAATTTGACGTAAACTTGCGTCCACAAGTCGTAGTCTAATAAACAGGGATAGGCGGGCTAGTTGGTGGTCGATATTGGAATGCATCATGTAACCGCGCAAACAAGGGACAAAGAAGCGCCTGTCCTGTGTGTTTCCTTCTTTGTCCCTTGTTGTTTGCGCGGTTACATGATGCATTCCAAAGTCGTAGTCATCATATATGAAGCACTCATTCTATATAAAGCACTGAGGGTCAAAAACAACTGCGATGCAAAATGTGCAGAGCGAAACTTCTATGACTGCCCTCCTTGCATAGCTTTCGCAGTGTTGCTTATGCCTGCTATGTGGCTGTTGGTCACATGACACATCACAAGATTGGAATGACCTTCCCTCTGATGTTGCACTCCTCTCCAGTAGCACCTACTTGAGACAGCGATTGAAGAATTATATAACATTTAACCCATCTTTAAATAGCCCACCACTCATGTAAAACCCCTTCACTAGGGCCTTTGAGGTATTGTAAATAAATTTATTGCCAGGGGTTGGCAGTACCCATGCCACTGGGCTGGAACTTTATTGCCCGTGAAAACATCATTGGACCTTGCAAATGGCAGCTTTCAAGTTACTTGCACTGGTGATTTGTGTCAGTTTACTCCGGCTTCTCTTTCAGTGCGTAGCACTCAAGACATGGCCACGTACCTCTTTAACTGTGCTTTGTCACCTAAGGTACTGGAAACTGTCGAGAAATGCACTTTTGAAGATGCACAAGAATGACATCTTGTGTGCACGCTGGAGCCATTCGCAGCCATGTTCACTGGAAAGCCTGACTGCACTCCTGTACTGCTTCACCACATCGATACAGGAAACACACAACCTTGGAGCTGCAACTTAAGGCTACTGAGCATGTACAGGCGTGCGCTCCTAGACGTTGCCTTGCAGGAGATGATTGACACCAGTGTCGTGAGAACGTCCCAGATCCCTTGGGCTTCTCCTATTGTCCTGGCACCTAAAAAAGATTGCACAGCTCTCTTATGCGTAGACTATTGTCACTTAAATGATGCCAGTGTTCGGGACACTTATCGCGTTCCCTTAATTAAGTCAATTCTATCAGGTCTGGGTAGCATAGAGGTGCTCACTACACTCGATTGCTCTCGGGGATTTCCGCAAATTAGAATAGAACTTGCTGACATCCCCAAAACAGCATCCACTGGCTATAAAGGACTCTTCAAATTTGTCCGCAGGCCATTTGGTTTGAAGAACTCACCTAATTTTTTCCAACACTAATAGATATTGTTCTCAATGAAGTGCGTTACAAATTTGCAATGGCACATATGGGGATGATGTCATCTTTTCACGCAATTTCAAGAAACACCTAAAACACCTTGCCATTGTTCTTCAGAAAATGCAGAGAGCGGGACTTACTGCCAACCCAAAAAATTTCCAGTTAACGTGCTCAAGAGTAGACATTCTCGGTTTTATTGTGGACAATGCTTAGCTTCATCCTAATGATGCGAAACTTTGCGCCATTGCAGAATACCCTTGCCCGCAAGACGTCAAGAGCTCGCAGAATTTTCTGGGGATGATTGCGTTCTACGATTCTTTCATACCACGCTGCGCAGAGCTCATGGTTTCGCTTAATCAACTAGTTCGCAAAGGCGTAAAATGGAGTTGGGTTGACTCTCAGTACAATGCATTTAGAACACTGACCCGTGCATTTGCTGAGACCACAGCTCTACAAGCCCCTGCTTAAACAAGCCGTTTGTGCTACAAACGGACGCTAGTGACTACGGTCTAGGCACTGTTTTACTACAGGAATTTGAGGGTGAGTCACGGCCCATTGCGTTTGCAAGTCACTCTCTAACACTCGCAGAAAAATATTGCACTGTAACTGAGTGAAAAGGTCTTACCATTGTCTTCGCACTGAAAAAATTTGACATGTACTTGGACGGTGCCTCTTTTATTGTCCAAACAGACCATATGGCGCTTACTTGACTGCAGCATTTACAGAATCCAGCAGGGCGCCTTGCTCGCTAGATATTAACGTTGCAAAGATATAATTTTGCCATCAAATGTCGTACTGCTGCACAAAAAGTTGCTGATGCACTCCCACGTGCGCCTTTGCCAGAGCCTTTTCCCTCCCAGGAGTCACCTTCTCTCATTGCTGATGTTGACTGAGACCCCCAATAGGATACCTTGGTCAGCACCAAGTGCTTCCTCGAAGTGCAATGCAAAAACAGCCTCTGCTGGCGTGTCGTCAAACAGCTAGGTGGCTCTAGTGCACGTCTACCTTTGGTGAGTTCTATGTTTATGTACTCGCTATGATGGCCTTCTGCTTTGCTACATTCCACAAGCTCATGATGATGACAGTCACTCTCCCTTTCACACAGTGATCGCGAAAGTCTCCGAACAGCTTTTATTAGTTACTTCCACGACTCTGCTTTGGTCACAGTTATGCCAGCAAGACTTATGATAATATGTCAGGCTTTTACTTGGCCTGCATGCAGCAGAACATTTTACGATATGCACGAAGCTGTTCAATTTGTCAACGAGCAAAACCATGTGGTTGTCTGTCACCAGCTTGATGCAGCCAGTTCTTAGTCGAAGCCCCCGGCAAATCGTGGTGTGTGACGTAATGAGCCCTTTCCCCCATACCCCTTGGGGAAGCTGCTACTTATTGGTGGTTACTGACCACTTATGAAGTAGGTTGACTTATACCCATTGCATGCACTTACTTCGAGGAAAATTTCGCACTGTCTCCTCGATTTCTTCTTGTGCTCTGGTTTCCCACCTCAACTGGTAATCAGCAACGCCTCTTACTTCACGAATCGCACATTCGCGGAGGCGTGTTAAGGCAACACCATACCATCCACAGGCTAACATAACTGAATGCATCAACAGAAACCTTAGGTCAATGCTTATGGCACATACCACCGATCATATGGAATGGGATGCTAAGCTCTCGGAAATGACATTTGCGATGCATACCACGGTCAACAGATCCACTGGTTTTACACCTGCATATTTGAACTTTGGCAGGGAAATTTCATTTCCACTAACCAATACTTTGGTACTGTCACATTCGGCCTATTCCAATAACCGCCATTTCATGAATGCACGACGTAAGAGGCTTACAAACTCTATCACTGCTGCTCGTGAGCAGTTGCGTAATGCTTGGCTCGAGAAAACTTGCCAAAATAACTCACACCGCCGTGACGTTCAGTACGAGCCAGGTGACTTAGTATTACACTAATGCATCATTTGAGCAACTCGGCTAAAGGTTTTTCAGCGTCCTTGGCACCTCAGTGGGATGGTCCATTTGCTATTTCATGCAAGTTTGGTAATTTATCTTACTGCTTGAAAGACACCTCAACCAGCACCTTAGTTGGACCAGTGCATGTCTCGGAGCTCAAACGCCATAATGTTTCACTCCCCTCTTAAACCTCATGGTATTCTCGTGACCCCCTTTGCTGGCTCATTCAGCACTGAAGCTGCAAGATTTCAAGCTGGACTTAAGAAGTTTCTTAACAGCATTGCCGTGCCAGCAATTTTGTGCAGTGTACTGCGCATATTCCAGATCTCCCACTCTCATCGCTAGTACCGCCAGTGTCCACAGATCCACAACCGGTGTGCCCCCTACTACCCCCATGCTACTCGCCATTCACTGCCAGGTGACCGCCGCACCATCGCAAGCTGGACAGCTCTTCATCACACGAACAGCTCTGTTTATTGGTTGAGTGGGTCTCATGGCTGCCTTGGTAGCTGCAGTCACGGACGCTCATCGGGGACTCGCTAGAGCTGGTTCCTGAGCCGCTCAGGGGCCTTCACCTTACAGAGAGATATCGCTCCAAGCAGCTTCTAATCTACACGCCAGAGGAAGCCTGCATACTCTGCGCCTTATGCCGTATTACGGAAGCATCCTGGCGCACTCATCAAGCAGGTCTCCACCGGGCCAGGCTCGCCACCACTGTGCTTTGCAATCCTGGCCTTCAGCTGCCAATTCCAGGCATGCGGAAGTTGCTGTTGCTTTCCTCCAGTCCTTGTGATCACACCTTCTTCAAGAGGAGGCCTTTGCTGCTCACCAGAAGCATCGGCCAGGTGCGGAGGCACTTGCTCCACCTGAGCCACAAGTGCTCACGGAGGACCTCCTCGACCTCGACATGAATCTGCGATCTGCAGGGGAGGGGGTAGTATGGTGACGCCGGCTTCATGGATGCACTGCTGTGCTGCCATCACCACCATCTGGGCCTGGCTCATGTGCCCATGCCACGCGCAGCCAGCCTGGGGCCAGAGTGCGAGGAGCGGCGACCGGGAAGCTGTTCAGTTGGTCTGAGGCTTCGGGAAGTAAAGGTTGTCTCTTGAATGGCTCTTGCACCCCGTGTCATCTCTGAGAGCCTCAACTGGCCACTGGCTCTGAAGCCACGGCCGTGAGCACACGGTATGAACCGAAGTAGTGGATATGTCTCTCTACCATGGTGGTCATCATGCATTACTTTGAGTAGTCCACTGGTGACACAACAGTATGAGTACAGTTCAACACCTGGCACTGTAGCCCAATAGCTGGGATCCTCTTCTGATGAAGTCGGGCATACAGATAATGCATCATAAGTAGGGTGAATCTGTGGATCATCAGGTAATGAGTAGGTAGGCAACATTAGTAAGTTGAGGCCACAAGAGAGAAAGATACAAGCTTTAATAATATGTTGGAGATGAAAGTCACGAGGAGTTGGGAGGCAGCATCAGTAAATAAAATCATAAATTCATAATAGGTTACGAATGACCATGGGAAGAGAAGGAAGGAAGCATGTGGATGTTGACAGATAACCATTGAATGGTGGGATGCCATAATGCTATTACATTGCAGTCGCTCAGGCGTAGCATGAAAACTTGGGAATTTTGCATCAAGGTCACATTGTTACCCTGTTGTTGATGGAGTGGTAGATATGAGAGGCATCAATCCAGGTGCCTGAACTCGCATAACCTTTCTGGTGATTTTTCTTTCGGTGCAATGCAGCCATGAAAATAAAATGTTAATTCATTTTGAGCCGCTCGTTCCAGTTGACAGCTCAGCGCCTTTGTCATCTGCCTGATCAAGTTCTGTACGTTGCATTCTTTGCATAGTAATTGACTTGTGTTGTAAGTAAAGTTGCAGTTACATGGACCATGTGTCCACAAAAAAAAAAAGCTGAATTTTTTTTCAGATCCTGTTCGCTTAACACTAGAGCTGATTGTTTTGTTGTTGCCTTCTCTCATCCACGTTCAGACTACATTTCTCAGTTTTGCACTTGCACATAGGCTACAAAGAATCTCCCAATAACACAGTGCAGTACAGTAACGACCAACACAGGGACCAGTGGAGTAGCACGACAAGAGGTAAGAGCAGTGACTATCAACTCAAACTCTGTTGCCTGACTATCAACTGTGTTGTTTCACAATTCATTGGTCTGGTTACTGCACTGTTTTTCTCAAAATGCGTCTCAGCCAACTATCCCAACTTCACACTCTCGTAAAAAAATTTCATTCTTTCAAGGAAACATGGCGAGTGTACTTTTACTTTCAGGTGTGGGTGTGTTGTCATGCAGGAACCAAACCCAAACACACGACATTTGCCTATGTTTGTGAGACTGGTGTGATTCGTTTAGAAGTACTTTGGTGTGG
Organism: Dermacentor variabilis; assembly: GCF_050947875.1. Taxonomy (NCBI): domain Eukaryota; kingdom Metazoa; phylum Arthropoda; class Arachnida; order Ixodida; family Ixodidae; genus Dermacentor; species Dermacentor variabilis. The sequence continues at coordinate 91,657,594 of NC_134576.1, forward strand.
AACTGGAATGCATATAGCACTTTGTGACGTCAGCATCATAAGTTACAGTTTTAAGTAATTAACCGTTGAAGTGCCATGCTCATGGACTTGACAGGTTGCCGATGCATATCCCTGGTCATGTCTGGGGTAATTTGTGGATGTGGAACACATGTAGACTGATGGTGAAGTCAAGGTAAAAAACACAGAGACCTTTTGGGGCCCGTAAGGATTCCTTAATACCAGTAAGGCTGCTTAGTGGGATCAAGGAGCCCGTGCGGGCTTTGGAACGTCTGTGTTTTTCATGCTGATTTGGTCAATGAGTGCGGCCTCATCATTGTGCTACCTGATCAAACTTTTGTCAAACCCTTGATTACTTACATAGACTGCTTGCACCACCTACTCGAAACTTGGTTATGCTACTAACGCTTTACGGTAGGTTTAGTTTTTATATGACAGATGGCATGACAAAACTTATCTTAAGGTTCCTAAATAAGTAGCAAGGTAGCACCACTCTTTCATCCAGCTACCTTTCTTCCTGTGCTCTCCCACCGTTATTCGTGAGTGATTGTCTGAGCATGGTCATGTGGCATGGAAAATGTTCCAAATATTTTTCACATAGCATGGCCTTTGCCAACATACATATGACTAAGGTTTACTAGACGGAATACAGTTTGAAAATGAGTATCCATAATAAACATAGTATGACAGAAACTAAAAGGTACAGTTGACTATGAATAAAAGAAAATCGCTTGAACAAAGATGCCAGATAAATGGAATGATAGTATCAACATTGGTTGGCCACTCATTGGTGACCAGCCAAAGTTGATACCATTGTTCTGATACCAGTGAGTACCAACTGGCCACAGGCTCATTGGCTGTCAGCGCTAATGCACAAAAACCACTTTGGTTTTAAAGAACTCCAGTTCTTAGGTGATGTTGTGAGCTTTCAAGGTGTCCGCCTTGGCCCCGACAAAATTGCTGCTGTCACAATGTTTCTAGCGCCATTGGATAAGAAGGTAGTGAGGTGTTTCCCAGGTCTCTGTGCGTATTACCGTAGATTTATTGCCTTTCTTTCACACATTGTCTCAGTGTCAGTGAACTAAAAAAGAACATTGCCTTCATATGGAATGAAAAAAAACAAGCAGCATTCAGTGATTTCCTACAGTGCCTGCAAGAACCTCCTATGCTGACTCCGACCATAATTCATACGAATGTTAGCGATGCAGGTCTAGGCATTGTGTTTGTTCAGTGGTAAGACTCGGCAGAGAGAGTCATTGCATATGCAAGCAGGACGCTCTAACATGCTGAGCCCAATTACTCACCCGCAGAAAAGGGATGCCTCTTGTTGGTATGGACAGTCAGGTCAGGTCAGATCAGTTTATTTCCTTAAAGGCCCCTTTATCAGGGGTGTTACATAAGGGTGGAGTACATCATGCAACGACAATTCAATGTGATAATAAACGGGACATTTGAAAAGTGGTAGATACCCTGTATAAACAAATACATACTCACGACAAATTGTGAATTAAAAGGGAAAAAAAGTAATTATTTTGACAGAAGAGAAAGAACATCTGCAATGGGCAATTCACTTCAATAACTAGTGGAACATTTGAAAAAAGATAGATACATTCTATATAATCAAAGGTGCACGTTAGATGATGAATCTGTACAAGAAAGGGCAATTAATTTGGCAAAATTGAAGCAACATCAGCAATGAACACATGGTGATTATTTCTAGATGCAACATGGTGGGGAAGTGCATTCGAATAAGTTGCTGTCCGAGAAAAAAAAACCAAGCAGAGAAGGTAGTTGTGTGTGAGCGTGGTTTTAAAGCTTGGAGCGAATGATGAGTGCGTTGTGATATTCTTGCTTGTATGGCATATGATTAAGTGAACTGTAGAAAAACTTATGGGAAAGACCAACGCTGGCTATATTACGGCGGTGCGAGAGCGACTGTAACTAAGATTTCTCATTTAAGGATGATGTGCTTACGTCATATGAGTAGGATGAATGAATGTATCTTGCTGCTTGATTTTGGAAGGACTCAAGTGCGTTAATGAGATATATCTGATATGGCTTCCAGATTGGTGACGCATATTCAACTTTAGGCCTGATAAGTGATTTGTGCACCACAAATCTGACATCCTGAGGGGCATGATGCAAGTGGTGCCTCATAAAGCTGAGTTTTGTTTGCCGATGATACTATGCTGTTAATATGCGTGCCCCAGTTAAGGTCACAGGAAAAAGGTGCCTAAGTACTTGAATTATTTTACTGTTTCAATGGGATTGTTGGCTATTGTGTAAGAAGGCAAGAAGGGTTTACGATTACGGGTAAAGGACATATGCTTACATTTTTTTGAATTAAGAGTCATTAGCCAACGAGCACACCAAGACTGCGCATGGTTGAGATTTTGTTGCAAAGAATCTCCATCAGTGTCATTGTTAATGGTATGATGAATCACGCAGTCATCAGTGAACATCCGAATTTTACAAGGTACTTGAAGGGATAAGTCATTGATGCAATTACGATGAGAAGTGAACCAAGAACAGACCCCTGAGGGACACGTGAAAATACCGGAAGGAGGACGGAGGACTGGTCGTTGATAGTAACGAATTGCTCGCAGTTAGTGAAGAATGTTTCTAGCCATTTTAATACACCCATGTTTAAATTCAAGAAACAAAGTTTATGTAGTAAGTGATGGTGAGAGACTTTGTCAAAAGCTTTTTCATAGTCGAGGAAAATAGCATCAGTCTGTTGATTAATCAAAATTCACATGAAGGTCATGAATGAAAACAGCTAGTTGGGTCTTGCAAGAAAGGCCCTTAGGAAATCCATGCTGTGCAGAATGATAAAAATGGTTGGCGTCTAAATGGTCCATGATGAGCGAGTAAATGACGGGCTCCATTACCTTACATGGAAGACTCGTTAAGGAGATGGGGCGATAATTTAGTGGGTTATTCCTGTTGCCTCCTTTGTAGATAGGAATGACCTTTCCAACTTTCCAGTCATAAGGGATGCAGCCTGCTGAAAGTGACTGAGCAAACAAGAGACACAAAAATGCAGCTGAGATATCTTTAGTATTTTTTAATAGTTTAGAGTTAATACCATTGATACCAGTGGAGGACAACAGTTTGAGGTTATCAATTACATTGGAGATACTATCCACACAGGATGTGATGGCCGGCATTTCAGATACTCTGTTACTAGACATTAATTGTAGAGAACACCTAGTATCTTTAGTAAAAACTGAGGCGAAGGCATTGTTAAAAGAAATGGCATAGTCGGTATCAGTCATAATATCTCCCGAATCGTCTGCAAAAGTTATGGCGTGAGCTTGAGTGGGGTTTATTACTTCCCAGAATTTCTTGGGGCTTTCTCCGAGTATTTTTGGTAAGTCGATGTTAAAAAAAAAGTATGCTTGACACTGCGAACAGCAGATAAGTACATTTTTTTGGCAGAATAATACTTTTCCCATGTGTTAGCATTCGTACATTGCTTAGCAGCTCGAAAAAGTCTTCTTTTTTCTTATTTTTTAGTCGCTTTACATGGTTAGTGAACCATGGGCTCTGACGATTTGCACAGAAGGTAATTTTCGGTATGTTTGTCTGCTAATTCAATAATTTTACTTTTAAACAGCGTCCAATTATTGTGAATAGATTGCTCGTAAAATCTATATTGAAATTTTGGTAAAAAGGCAGTCAGTTCATCATTAATGGCTTCGAAGTTTCCTTTATCATATAGGCTGATAGTTTTGCGATATGTTGCACGTGGTAGCACGAAAAAGAAAAAGGTAGCGTAGAGAACTTTGTGGTCGCTGATAGCAGGAAGGAAGGTTAATAATGATAAGCTGCCAGGATGATTAGTTAGAATAAGGTCTAAGATGTTTGCATAGTCATGTGAGACATGTGTTGGTTCAGAAACAAGCTATGAAAGATTATAGTTCAAACAGACATTGTTGAAGTCTCTAGCTTCAGCATTAGTTGATGCTGCTGAAAATAGGTCACGCCAGTCAATAGCAGGAAAGTTAGTCATCGTATAAAAGAATATGAGCATTGGGATTTGCGGCCGTAACTTGGCATAAAATGCTGTTTAATTTTCCAGGGAGATTTCCATGGAAACAGGGAAATTTTCCACAGGAACAGTTATAAAATTTCACCCATACTTCTAAAGTTGTTCCTTCAATGTGGTTAGCGATCATCACTTACTTTGCTGGCTGACAAACTTGAAGGATCCGTCTGGTTGGCTAGCATGGTGGAATCTAAGACTTCAAGAATTTGATATTACGGTGGAGCACCAGTTTAGATGACAGCAGTCGAATGCTGACTGCCTCTCAAAGTCACTGATTGAGCAGGAAGAAGTCGCAGAAGATGACAACAACATGGTTTTTATATGAGTTCTGGGCACAGGCACCTTGGCTCATCAGCAGTGTGAAGACGGCAGGCTGATTGTGCTTATTGATTTCTTAAAGGGCCGGATGTCAAGAGTGCCCAAAACATTTGCAAGAAGCTTGCCATCCTTTGCTTGCACAATATTCTTCTCTATAAAAACTTTTCTTCTAGTGGGAAAAGCCACCTACGTGTCGTCCTAACATTTATCCGTCATGAGGCCTTACAAGCCTGCCAGGACGAGCCGACATCTGGCCACCTTGGCTTCGCATGAACATTGACCCGAGTCAAACAGACATCACTGGCCAAGACTACAACTGTTGTGAAACATTATGTGCACATGTGCCTTGATTGTCAGCGATGCAAACCGCCGGTTTTAAAATGAGGTTGGCTATTACATTAGGGCTGGCTGCCTGTGATGCCGTTTGCCCAAATGGGGACGGACCATCTCAGACCATTTCCGATTTGCAATACTGGAAATAAGGGAGTAATCACCACTTATTATCTCACACACTACGTAGAAACCGAGGCTCTTTCAAGCAGCACCACAATGGAAGCAATATGATTCCTTATTGAGAATCTGATTTCGAGGCCTGGTGTGCCAACATTCATGACAACATTCAACGGACGGAGAGATGGCCTCCACAGTTACACTGTGGCAGTGACAGTGATTCGTCTCAGCAGCATGGCTTATCGAAAGACTACAGCCTATCACTTGCAAAGAAATAGCCTAACAGAAAGTTTAAACCAGACTATCGCAGACATCCTGAGTATGTACGTAGATGGGGAACACAAAAATTGGGATGACATTTTAGTGTACATCGCATTCGCTTATAGCATGGCACAGCAGGAAACAGCATGAAGGGGGACACCATTTATTCTTCTTCATGGCCGTGAAGTGATAACAATGCACAATGCAGTGTCACGACATGGCTGAAGTGGCACAGACACAAACACTCACTCCACATGCTGAAGAAGCGAGACAGGTCGCATGCATCTGTATTACCCAGCATCAGGACTGCAATGCACAATGTTACAATCTATTGCCCTGATATATCACTTATCAGCCGTCACCTGTCAGCCAGGCGAGAAAGTTGGGCTTGGAGCCTCATCTGTTGATGGGGGCTTTCTGGAAAGTTACTCAGGAGGTGCTTTGGTATGTACAAAGTTGTATGACACCTCAGCAACCTCAACTGAGGTCATCCCTGATAGCCCTTCTTCCTTCAGGGCATGGCAGCATCCACCAGAAATCGTGCACATTGTTCACGTGAAGTCTAATTGCTCGGAATGAAGTGCCAGTGCTTTGTCTACCATGGCATCTTTCTCCAATTGAGGGAGCATTAGGACAATGCTCTCTCTAGAGGAAGGCAAATGCCACATCCAATCTCCAGCATGTAGAGAACCACAAAGATGACATGCAATTAGAAAAATATATGAGGTTCTTGCCTAATCATTCCAGTGTACCTACCTAATTAATGCAACCTGCACTGTTTTGACGGTTTCTGTTGTTTGTGCATCATGACAATATAATTCTTGCTGTTAAACTGCTGGCTGGTCTCGTCTCAGATTTCGCTAAAGGCACCAGTGTGCATGACGTTTACTTCATTCAGGTTGCATGACATTTTGGATTTATCCTGGATGAAACTGGGGAGGCAAGTAATGGTTGCGAACGTGGTATAAAACTAAACTTTTTGAAAAGCAGTAAATCTGTGCGAAATTGCAATACTATCAATAGTCAGTATGTGTGCTTCATGCATTGGTTGACTTGTGCTTGCATGAGTCCTTACTCGTGACTGATGCATAACTACCGAAGGGCTTTAGTATAGTGGGGACATCTTTGCTCAGGTGTATAGTGGTGGAACATGAAGGCATATCATAGGCCAGCAATGGCGGCAGTGATATCCTGCGATGCTGGGATCAATAATACGTTGCAAGGAATGTTTGTTGTTGCCTGGCAATTTTCTTTGAAAGATAAAAGGCATCAAAATATATTTCTGGTGGGTGTGCCACAGCCAACAACTTAACGCTAGAGAAAAGAGCAGCTCAGTCACTCACCTCAATAAATTTTTTATTGTGAAAGTTCCAATTGTGAATGAGAGCTGCAGGACCTCATGCCTAATTTGGACCTACTTTGTTGTCTTGGAATGCTGACATGAACTGTCGTCGCACTGAAAGTCTGTCAAGGCTTTGTTGACCTTTTTACGTGGCAGTGGCCTGTTAGAAAAACTATAATGATCCCCCCCCCTCCCCCCCCTTTTTTTTCATGCCTTTATTTTTGTCCCCGCTCTTCTTTCTGTCTTTCCTAGCGAACTGGAGGCTTTAACTCTGGTTAACCTCCCTGCCTTTCTCTCCTTGGCATCTCTCTCTCTCTCTCTCTAATATATATGTGTATATATATATATATATATATATATCCCTTTGTTGTCCCCAGAAGCATTCATTCATTGCTCACTGCGGCCCGTGATGTAGGTTCCTCATTCCAGCTTCTACAGTGCTGTTCATAGTTATAGCGAATATGCCAATGCATGTAATGAGTGAAATTGTTCCTGTGGGCAGTCCAGGCGTTTTCAGCTGTATTGCAGAAAATGCACAGCATGTATTGCGCTGACTTTCGGGATGCAGTGAATCGCACACTCAGGACATGCAAGACTGCACTGTACATTTTTTCTGATATTTGCAGGATGGACTTCGGTCTACAGTTATCATGTGGAATGCATCTGCAGGGATTGGTTCTACACATCAAATGTGTCTGGCACTTGCTGCAGCATGCAGTGAATGCTGGAGAAGCAGATACACCCCTTGTGAAAACTACGCAGGCCACAATGCATGCGACTAGGGATCATTCCAGGCCATGTAATGCTGCTTCTGTTGAGCACACAGTGCTTCAACAGTTTTATCGTGCAATGCATCCAAAAGGCTGCTGACAGTTTGAATAAATACAAAACAAAACAAAACTTTTGGGGGGTGGATATTAGCGAGCTAGTGACACTAGGCTGTAGCTTTAAGCTTTAGAAAAGATCCAGACAGGTTCCCTCAACTAGCATGAATATTTTTTTCAGGAGCTTTCCTATCAAAAACATTATACAAGTTTTTCTTGCAGCTCTGGTAATGTTGCTGTCTGGTGAGTTTCAACCTACCCTTTCAGTTGAGAGAGTGAGAAATTGGTTGTACTTCACTGCCATTGAGGGCCAAAAGTATACCAGTAGAAGCTCGCCCCTTGTCCCGGCAACAGCTTCAACTGGAGCAGCATGCTGCTTGTTGATGCACTGCACACACACATGAGAACAAACATTTATTCTAAGGAAAGTGAAGGACAGGATGGGGACATACGTAGCACTACGTATGTCCACGTCCTGTCCTTCGCTTTCGTTAGTGTAACACTAAGCACAATATAATCATGAACGTCCACCAACTAGCCCCCTTCATTGCTTTACTAAATTTATTCTAAGATTTTACAAAACAGTACCTTTTTACTCTGATACCACAGTGTCGTAACAAAGGCCCAACTTGCCTTAAAGTTCTGGCAGCAGCAACAGCTCTTGGCAAAACCAAGTAGCTTTAGTGTCGCAATTTACGAATCCGAGACCACATTCACAAAGATATTTTTACATAAGATGGCTTCTTTATTGACCAACAGTCATGCGCCCACTGCACAAGACAGCAGTTGGAATGGTAACAAGATAGCTATCTTGGCACGGACCACTTGTGAATTGCACTTACGTAAGAAGTAATGTGAATATGCACCCTGTTCTGTACACCTAAAGAGCCCAGTACTTATGCGGTTATTCAGTGCATGACATTGACTTTAAGAAATCACTTGTGACAGTGATTAACCTTCCAAAAGGTCCACTTCTCTGCGCTTCGATTTGCAGGCGTCCAGGCTGATGAACAAGCACAAGAATACAAGCTGGCAGCACAAGGTTGTGTTAATGGAACTGATGCTAACCATTTATCCACAAGTGTCTGCATGCAAGCAAGTCTATTGAGTTTGCTTGCAGCATCACCACAGGATGCATAGGATCCACCACTACGACCATTTGAGTTGGTGCCGCCTACTTGTGCATCTCTAGCTCATGTCGTTTTGTCACATTACCAGGGAATTTGCTGTGCTAGTAGGGATTGCAATATGTTTGGTCTTTTGTAAAGTAACTCCTGAAAACAGTGCTCATTGTCAGCGCACTAAGCGCAGCTTGGCAGCCCTTTCTGTTTTGTGTCTGTTGTAATGTTTTGGGGCTAGGTCTGTCTGTTCCTTGTCATAAGTATTGATCTGTGAAAATGTAGACGAAGATGACTTCGAGTGTAGTTCTTGTCTGCATTGTATATGAGTTCACAGTTGAGAATTTGATTCTTTAACGTGCTATTCTTTTGCACTTTGAAAATTAGCCGTCATTATATTCCATTTATTACTTAGCAAGGAGCTCTTCCAAAATTATGCGAGTAGCGCAGTCATAGAAGTTTCACATGTCTCACAGTGCAGTTTTTGCATAATCCGAGGCATTTACTATGCAATAACTACTTCACTTACTATCACAACTACAACTAGTGGACACAAGGTTCCGTCAAAGCATGCAATAATTGTGCACCTTTGTACTCTGAATATTTGACATCCTATATTTTGGTCGCAAACCCAAGCACTTCACTGTGGCCGCTAACCACAGAAACATTCAACTCTGCTCATTCAGTGGCAAATAAATTTGTGTATCCAATGCATTCCATCTAGTAATTTTGTCATCTTTGATGATGTAAAAGTATGAAGCATATTGTCACATCAAATTACATGACGCATACCTATGTCTTTCTTTGATATCTGACGCAACGTTTTTTGATAACGAGGTCTCTCTAGTCTTCATAGCAATGCCTTCCAGGTATGAAGAGTATAGGAGTGCAGTGAACAGCATAGCGCCTTCTGCTGTCATATTGTGTGATGTGTTCATGATCATGTTCTTCTGTCTCTTCATAACCAATAACAACTTCTACAACCAAAGCAAAAGCAGTTACCATTACTGATATCTTCCTTTGCTTCAGCCATCTTGCTGTTTGTGTTATTTTTGTTTCCATTTTCATGATCATATACTTTGGTTATTCTTTCCTGTTGATGTTCAGTAAGTTTAGCTTATCAAAATTTTTATCTTTTAATTCATAATGACAGTTTTCAGGGAACTGACACTGCAGACAAATGTGTAAAAAGTCATTTACTGTCAGTGAATGCCATTGAAGTATGGAACATTATTTTCGTTATGTGAACATATTATTTATATGCCTCTTTTCAAGCTTCCGTTTCAAGAACTTCACAAGCTGAAAATTTGTGTCATATGTTAAGCATTTTTTTTTAACTCATGGATGTAGTACAGTTAGAACTCGATCTAACATAACCTGATTTTACGAAGTTCCCGAATTAACTTAGGAATTTCCATTCCCTGGCAGGTACCCCTAGGGTTCAATATTGTCATCAACCCGAATTAAGGACATTAACTTGGTCACCAAACCCAATTTAACAAAGCTTTTTCTGAATAAATGAGTAAAAAAGCAGTGATTTCTTTCTAATTTTAACACAGACTGGTTTTTCTTTGAGCGTGCACTCTAACACTATCGCGTTAAAACATCTCGGAGCCATAGTCACTGCTCTATACCTTTATTTTGACGAGGGTGCATGCCGTGTCCACGTATGGAACAATGGACTCAGCAGTCGGTAGCGCTCTTACGTGCCAGATGGCGCTATGGGCGGCGATGGTTGCTTTCATTTTTTTTCATGTTTTAAGCTACAGGTGACATTGATCGTCTCCTCGCAACTTTCTTTCTCGGCCTGCTCGCACAATCACTGCATTCCTTCTCAACATCTTTGCATATTGGCAGCTTGCCATAGCTTTACGTTACTTTTCCCATGCGCAGGCATGGGTTAGCAGTAAATACAATGTTGTAGTAGCTTTTGGGTGTCGCTAAGTTACAGTATTAGATTTTCAAGGACCGAACAATACCTTTCTTCATTTTACGAACTTCCTGATATAACTAGATAATTTGAGCATGTTCATCACTTAGTTAAATAGAGATTCAACTGTATTCTGTATTTGCCTCTGCATTGTTTACATATTTGTAGAAACATGCAACATGAAGGTTTCGAAGCAAATTTTTCACAATGTGCAACTTCGTAACATGAAGGTCTTTGTTCAAACAGGAAGGTTTAACATGAAGGTCAGAATCATAGAGACATACTTTGAACTACTTATGCATTACCTCTTGCCTGTGCTTCTGCATTCTATTACCCTGTATTTGCCAGATATACATGTCCTATGATCAGCCGTCCTACAGGCTGCAGTTGATGCGACCAGTGGCATCCTCTGTCTTGCAGGCTCCACTAGACTACTATAGCACACCTCTCATCATCTCGGTGATGGCTCGTCTACCAGACAAGTAGACCTGCAGTCCTCCCTTTTACCAAATAATGAAGTAATCCAGGCTACTCTGAAATTGCAAACATCAATGAGCATTACACTTTTGGCTACTGCAGCAAGGTCTTCACAAAGACAGGAAGCCTGACCATTCACCTCCGCATCCACACCGGTGAGAAGCCGTTCCAGTGTCACCTGTGCCCGAGGGCCTTCACGCAAAAGGTGACTCTCGTGCGTCACGTGCGAACACACACTGGAGAGAGGCCGTACCAGTGCCGCTATTGCCCCGTGGCTTTCTCACGAAAGCTGCGTCGAAGGAACCACGAGCGCATCGAGCATTCGAAGCAGTTGACTACTTTCTAAAGGGCCTTGCCATATTCTGTCAACATTTTATGCGATGGTTTTAGTCGCTATGACGTTGCCTTTGCCAAATGCTTGTATAATTTTCAAGACAGACTGGAATGTTCCCGTCAGTCATGAAGGTTTCCAGAGCACACAGAGTACATAATCTGAGAGAAAAAGTAAAATATTGTCTCGGCCAGTGAGCTTGTGTATATGTGAGAAGGTGCAGTGAGTACTTCCCCGTAAGAGGGCTCACATTCGTCATTGAAATTTTCATGTGAGTGGCTACGTTACAGCAAAATGTTACTGTTTTGCAGCTCCAGTGCTTTGAGGCACTACGTTTTGAGTGCCACAGGCTTGGTATATGAAATATCCTTCACATGCGGAAAGAATTGCATCGCGTCATGGGGTGCTGTGTTAGCAACCATGCTAGGTAACATGTGCTTACCATTATGCATAAAGACAGTGCGCAGCGTAAATGTCCACCACAGATATGTGAGCTGAAACTTTTGAGAAGAAGCAGGAACACTGTCTCACGTGAGATACTATAAGTATTTTCATAAAGCAAAAGGGAGACAAATATGTAAGTTATACATCAATGTTTCTGCATGTGTCTGTATGCTGCATCCCGGTAATGTCCAAAATATTGTATGACACGTGACTTGAACATTGGCATGGTGCACTTGCACTGCCGTCAGAGGGGTATATGTCTTGCACCACCTTCAGAAAATAAAGTTTGTTAGTAGCACCTGTACCACCTTCTACTACTATGTATCATCTTGATTAGTGCCGTTTCTATGAAGGTTAACCTGTACCAACTATGCGAACTATAAGACCTACTGAGGTCCTAAGTTTCCGAGTGCTTGTCAACTGCGCTGCATACAAAATTGAAGTTCCGAAGGTCGTTTTCAGGTTGGCGGAGGCACTCTGGAAGATCTTTTTTCTCACCAATGTTCAGACACCTGCTGTCACAGCAGGGGGATGTTGTAAGCAATTGCCTCTGCCTTGTGAATGGGTAGACAGTCATTTGGTCACGAAAGAAACCGGCCAAGTGTGAAAAAAGGTATGTGGAAGACGTTGGCCCCCTCCTTTTCCACAGAATGCGTGTCAGCATTTCGCTCACGCTATTCACATAGTGCATAGCTCTTCTGACTTCATCCTTGGAGAAAGCACTGGTCTGTTGCTTAAACACCGGGAAACATTAAATAACAATCTTATGATGGTGTCAGTCAGCCCAATATCAATAGCAAGCCTGTTTCAGTTAACTTCCTGAAGTTACCACTGTCATTCCCACTGCCTTCCCATTTTCACTCAGTGTGCGAACCTCAAACATAGGAAATCTGCTGGTGTCTGCTAAGCATTGAAGAAACACAGTGGAACCTCGATAAACGGAAATCCTTTAAACAGAAGTGCCACTGAAACGGAACACCATGTCCTAATGGTTGGTTGGTTCATATTCATAACACCCTTCAGCTTTGTTTCTCAGTAAGTTGAACTCCTGTTAAATGGAAAAAAATTCCCTGGTTCCCTGAGGTTCCGTTTAAAGGGGGTCAACTGTAGTCTTGATACACTGTTACCAACGTGGTGTTTCTCAGCTACCAAAAATGCCAACATTTATTTACCCTGCAAATGCACAGTGGTTGTACATCCCCGGTGTGTTCTTGCCAAGTGCCATGTGGTCTTGTAACAAACATGAGGCATGAGACTGTCTGAGTGGAATCGCACAGACAACAATTAGTTGCACTGACACGGATGGCAGTAGTGGTAAACAAGTGCATAAAAAATGTTGGGTGTAGTGCTGTGCTTTTTAGGTTTTGGAATGTTTCTCGCTCAGTATTTTTCTTTTATTGGTGTGCTAAAAGGTGTATCATGATAACGGATCCCAGTTGCATGATGAACATGCACAGTCTTTGTCAAAAGTTTATAGGCTACTCGGCACCTTCACGGTATATGTCTTTTGGCTCCGTCTTGTGGTTCCTGTGGTGCTTCTGACACTCCACGCCTTTTAAATGGTAAGCATGAGAGTTCTCTTAATTTTCCCTGGGGCTGCAAATTATGTTATGCCACAGAAACTCCCTTAAACAGCCTGCGATCAGCCTGGTGGTCTGACAATGTATATAGCCTTCAGACTTTTGACAAAGACTGTAGACATCGTGGGCAATGCTGGTAATGTTGTTAACAAAGCAACAAGAACATTCATTAGCAAACAAAGCATTGCAGCCACAGTAGCTCCTTGCAGTCCCTCCCATTTACCCATTTCTTTGTGTACTATCTTTAAACTGGCATACAATCCAAAAGATGTTAAAGTGGCCTCCTTTTGTTTTACACAAAGGTTCGCAGGTCAAAGGTTCAGAGGAAGCACTAAAGCTGTGGTAAACCGTGGTTAAACAAAGGCTGTCTCAAGCTGGACTACTGCTGCTTTTGCTGCTGCTTCCGCGACCACCAATATTTTGACAAAGAGGCTTGTCTTTGTCAGGGCACTGATGAATACAACTCTCCTTGAAGAACTGTTGAAAGACGTTCCTTGTCTGACCATTTTCGGTCACTCCTTTTGTGCTGTAATATAATGCAGTGTCAAGAGTGGGCATGATATTCTCTCTTTTTGTTGGCATGAGGGTGCTACAGGAGAGTAGGGATTGCACATAAACCGAAGTACTACTTCAGGGCGGCACAGCTTTTCTTTCTCTTTTTTTGCTGTCATGTCGTGGGGCTGGAATGTTAACATGAAGGGAATCTGGAAGTTCGTCCATCTTGCTAGCTTAACACAAGCATGCTGCGTATACAGGAATCTAGGTGATGCACTCCAACTCGCTGAACTGTATTATATGTATGTATTGTAGTATTGTATTTATGTACGTAGTATTGGCATGTAAAATGTGCTCAAGTATTGTAGTACCTGGACGTTCTCTGTTCTACAACGGTTTCTATGTGCAGTCAAGGAGCCTATGGCAGCTTTTCGCCTAGAATACCTCCAACATGTCGTGGGAAAATAAAGATTCAGGTTTCGATGTAGCTTGTTGCAATGTGACCGTCCTTGGTAATTGGCAGCTTCACGAGGGCAAGCAACAGTGCTTGCCGGCATGGGACACCGACAGGTGCCGTGTCTTGCTCAAAACTTCTCTCTTTTTTTTTTCTTTCTGTGCAGGCTTCATTGACGTACCTCTCCGGCTGGAGCCGTCCCCTCAACAAGTCTTGAATGAGGGAAGGCATCTGCAGCAGCACCCTGTGTGCAGTGACACAACAACTTCCCTCACAAGCAAGAGAAAGGGCAAGCGACCACACAAGTGCATCTACTGCAGCAAGTTGTTCAAACGGAAGAGCATCCTGGACAAACACCTACCTATCCACACTGGCGAGAAACCATTCTACTGCCACCTCTGTCCCATGAAATTCTCGCGGAAAGACAGCCTTGTGCGCCATGTACGGGTACACACAGGCGAGAAGCCATTTCACTGTCGCTTCTGCCCAAAGGCTTGTGCAGATGAGTCCAATCTGAAGAGGCATGAGGCAACACACACACGGCGGGCTCCTCGTGATGTGTCCCCGAGTGCACTGTAGGTACTGTTAATGTGTTGAACAGTAGATAAGGATGTGTATGAGGCGTGAGCAGCGCTTATCTCCAAACAATAAAAACACCTTATTTCAGTCAAAAATAGAAGTTGCAGACATCAGACTTTGTGTGGTTATTGCCAAAAGCATAATCAACTTCTGTGGCTAGTTTCTTAACATGTGATAAACAAAAAACGGTGTTCAGCCTAAGTTATAATCAAACTACAAAAACCTTGAAACAATGCGGGGTAGATCTGATTAACTTTTGACTACCTGTGGTCTGCTCACAAGCTCGGCACACAAGCATTTTTTACATTCAGTCACCATTAGAATACCCATCGCAGTAGCTGGGAGTTAGGCCTGCAACCTTTAGCTCAGCAGTCGAATGCCACGTGTTCACATTGTGAAGATATGTCTTGGAGTGGACGCGAATGTGAAGAGGTTGTCGGTCATCTTTTTGGGATTTGTGGCTCGTGTTCTTTACTACACAGATCGTGCGCAGAGGTAAAGAAAATTTTGCAAATCTGACGCACAGTTTGGAATGTTTGTTATGTGAAGCTTTTGTGAAGCAGTTCATTAAAATCTATAAGATTGTTAATCTTTGGCAACATGTTTTGCAGCGTGATGATTACGTGCCTGCCCAGAAAATCGGCAGCACGCAGAAATCTCCACCACGTAACCCATCCATAGATTGCGCTGTCTGTGGGATTACCTCAGTTTACTGTTGCACTAGCTATCTACAGTACCGGCCCACATTACTCAGCAAGAAGTTGACTAAGCAGCTGAACACATCAAACCCTAGAAAAGACTGCATCGAAAGCTTTGCATTCATAATAGTGTCATGCAGTTGAAGCCCCATATGTTTTTGTTGCCCTGATTATATTATAGGTACCATTTGTTGCTTCACTGCATAATTCCATAGAGAATAGAGCCAGCCAGCCACTGGCACATCTGTAGAGGTAGTACAGATGCTGGTTTGTTATACGAGTGCTGCCCTGTGTGGGCTGTTGAACAAGACAGCAGCAGCAGCGCCCAGCAGCTCTTTTTTGCGAAAGCCCATCCCCGAACAGTGGGAGGCTGTTCTGTCCAGCTCAAACCCGTGCAACCAACACCAGCTGCTCTGTTGATCGGGTGGGTGACAGCAGCTGTAGTACTCCTGGATTGCACAAGAGGTCCCCCTTCCCACTGGCATGACATGAAAGCAAGAAGCAGGAGCCTTCATCACTCAGGTGTTTTCATTTGTGTTGATGAAATCTTTATTTTCATGCTGTTGGTGGCCGGTGGGCATGTATGGCTTATTTTTCTATTGTCAAACCTGGCCGGTTCTTGCAGCCAAGGTTTCAAATGTATTTATTATTGATGCAAAAGCATCAAATGGCCCATTGAGCGAAAAAGCCGGCATCTGTCCTCTGTAGCAGCAAAACGGCACCTAAACTCGCATCGCCATTGGCTGCAGTGCCATGTCACGAGGTGCACCTTGACAGCACAGCAGGCAGAAGGGAGCGCCTGCTGCCACATTAGCTTGCCAGGTGTGGTGTGAGGGCAGAGGGCTCTGCCGTGACAACACATCACCCTCACTTTCGGCACGGGTGGTCCTCCTCACTGGAGTAGAGGTGTTTGAAGAGTGCGTGAAATGCTATGGCTACATCTGCTGCCCTAACACGCCAGATGTTGTGTTAGGGGAGAGGGCACCTTCCAGTGGGCACCGCCACATAGGCGGCATGTGGCGTTGGCACTGCATGCTACTGCGGCTCGCTGGCTCGGACAGCATGTGTCGTTGTGGCACATTACTCACAGCACAAAACTTGAAGGAGCGCTCAGTGCCATTCAATTGGACAATGCTTTTGCATTCACAATTCGTAAGAAGTGCTTAGATATCCTTGGAAATATTTTTTATTATTTGGTTTGAACACGTATGTGCTCTTGAAAGAGAGGAAAGGGAAAGCAATGAGCAGGCAAAGTATTTATTGAATTTTCTATGTGCATGTGTCCACATAAGCATATGAATATTTTGTATGTACCCATCTCATACGAACTCTGCATAATTACTGTGTGAGTTACCTCTGCAACGTCATCACCCTGAAGCGAATGTGAGCAGGGGTAGCCCTCGTGCCTGCTCTCACCTGCAAGTAGAAGTGAAGGGCTTCATCAACAGCGACGCCACCTATCCCTACTGTATAACCCATAGCACAATTAAGGCACCAATGTGCACCACCTGTTATGGACTTGCCCAGGCAGTGAACATGACGCATCCGGGAGTCCTCGCTCAAGCAATCTGGCCTCCGCATAACCGCGATGCTGACTTCGGCAAGTGGAATCAAGATTCTTGTCATTAGAGAGCCTTACTGGACTTGCATGATGCAGGGTATATACAATAATGTTTTTTTTATTATGCTGTAAGGTAACCCTCCTCGGAAAAAAAAAAAGAAAACAGTATAATATTCTTGAACTCTTGGTAGACATTTCTGCAAAAATGTGCTGTGTATAGAGAGTTCAGTTCTCATTTGTTATCATCCTAATGGTAGACCAAGTTGGTATCATCATTTGTTGGGGAAAATTGTCAATTTAATCCGAAGGTGAAGCATTGAAACCTTCGGAAGGGTTTAGGTTTAGTTTATTGCTTAAGGCGTTTCAGAATGCTCGCGTAATGAGTGTTGCAGGCGTCACATCTTGATGGCATACAAGATGACGCCAAAAGAAAACCGTCAGCATATCATTGTCAACATCCAAAGAAAGGATAACACAAATTTAGCTTGCAGTTTTTGCACGTTCCACTCAGACCGGTATATACACCACAGTGTGGTATGCACACATGCAACTGCTAAGAGGGAGTACTAATGTGTATGTGGTGAAAGACCTTTCACCATGTTCCGTCCTGACCAGACGGGCTTTCAGCAAACCTTAAACTTGATGTCTGTGTGCGCCGTGCGCATACCGACAGTGGAAGCCAGAACGCTGATCTGGCACCCTCAGAGCAGATTGAACAGAGTGTGACAGCGTCCACTTAGGTTCGTCGCTTAATTTTGCAGCTAAACGCAATGCGCAGCTGTGGAGGCATTCTAACCTTTCGCGCATGTGCTGTGTAACTGAAACTGAATTTAACTCTGCTCATTCAGTGGCAAATAAATTTTTGTATGCAATGCATTCCATGTAATAATTTTGTTATCGTTCATGGCGTAAAAGTATGAAGCATATTTTTATGTTAAACTACATAACACATACATATACCTTTCTTTGACATCTGACGCAATTTTTTTTTATAACGAGGTCTCCCTAATCTTCATTTCAATGCCTTCCATGTATGAAAAGAAGTGTAGGAGTGCAGTGAAAAGCATAAGGCCTTCTACTGTCACATTGTATGATGCGTTCGTGATGATGTTCTAGGTGCCTTCATAACCAGTAACAACTTCAACAACCAAAGCAAAAGCAGTTACAATTACTGATATGTTTCTTTGCTTCAGCCATCTTGCTGTTTGTGTTATTTTTGTTTCCATTTTCATGATCATATACTTTGGTTATTCTTTCCTGTTGGTGTTCGGTAAGTTTAGTTTATCAAAATTTTTGTCTTTTAATTCATAATGACAATTTTCAGGGAACTAAAACTGCAGACAAATGTGTAAACAGTCATTTACTGTCAGTGAATGCCATTGAAGTATGGAACATTATTTTCGTTATGTGAACATATTATTTATATGCCTCTTTTCAAGCTTCTGTTTCAAGAACTTCACAAGCTGAAAATTTGTGTCATATGTTAAGCATTTTTTTTTAACTCATGGATGTAGTACAGTTAGAACTCAATCTAACAAAACCTGATTTTACGAAGTTCCCGAATTAACGTAGGAATTTCCATTCCCTGGCAGGTACCCCTAGGGTTCAATGTTGTCATCAACCCGAATTAAGGACATTAACTTGGTCACCAAACCCAATTTAACAAAGCTTTTTCTGAATAAATGAGTAAAAAAGCAGTGATTTCTTTCTAATTTTGACACAGACTGGTTTTTCTTTGAGCGTGCACTCTAACACTATCGCGTTAAAACATCTCGGAGCCATAGTCACTGCTCTATACCTTTATTTAGACGAGGGTGCATTCCGTGCCCATGTACGGAACAATGGACTCAGCAGTCGGTAGCGCTCTTACGTGCCAGATGGCGCTATGGGCGGCGATGGTTGCTTTCATTTTTTTTCATGTTTTAAGCTACAGGTGACATTGATCGTCTCCTCGCAACTTTCTTTCTTGGCCTGCTCGCACAATCACTGCATTCCTTCTCCACATCTTTGCATATTGGCAGCTTGTCATAGCTTTACGTTACTTTTCCCATGCATGGGTTAGCGGTAAATACAATGTTGTAGTAGCTTTTGGGTGTCGCTAAGTTACAGTATTAGATTTTCAAGGACCGAACAATACCTTTCTCCATTTTACGAACTTCCCGATATAACTAAATAATTTGAGCATGTTCATCACTTAGTTAAATAGAGATTCAACTGTATTCTACTGTATTTGCCTCTGCATTGCTTACATATTTGTAGAAATATGCAACATGAAGGCTTCGAAGCAAATTTTTCACAATGTGCAACTTCGTAACATGAAGGTCTTTGTTCTAACAGGAAGGTTTAACATGAAGGTCAGAATCATAGAGATATACTTTGAACTACTTATGCATTACCTCTTGCCTGTGCTTCTGCATTCTATTACCCTTTATTTGCCAGATATACATGTCCTATGATCAGCCGTCCTACAGGCTGCAGTTGATGCGACCAGTGGCATCCTCTGTCTTGCAGGCTCCACTAGACTACTATAGCGCACCTCTCATCATCTCGGTGATGGCTCGTCTAACACACAAGTAGACCTGCAGGCCTCCCTTTTACCAAATAATAGAAGTAATCTAGGCTACTTTGAAATTGCAAACATCAATGAGCATTACACTTGTGGCTACTGCAGCAAGGTCTTCACGAAGACGGGAAGTGTGACCATTCACCTCCGCATCCACACCGGTGAGAAGCCGTTGCAGTGTCGCCTGTGCCCCAGGGCCCTAACGCAAAAGGTAACCGTCATGCATCACATGCGAACACATACTGGAGAGAGGCCGTACCAGTGCCGCTATTGCCCCGTGGCTTTTTCACGAAAGCTGCGTCGAAGGAACCACGAGCGCAGCAAGCATTCGAAGCAGTTGACTACTTTCTAAAGGTTCTTGCCGCATTCTGTCAACATTTTATGCAATGGTTTTAGTCGCTGTGATGTTGCCTTTGCCAAATGCTTGTGTAATTTTCAAGACAGACTGGAATGTTCCCCTCGGTCATGAAGGTGTTCAGAGCACACAGAGCACATTATCTTAGAAAAAGCACAATGTTGCCTCGGCCATTTAGTTTGTATATATGTGAGAAGGTGCAATGAGTACTTCTGCTTAAGAGGGCTAATGTTACTGTTTTGCAGCTCCAGTGCTTTCAGCCACTATGTCTCGTGTGCCGCAGGCTTGGTATATGAAATATCTTTCACGTGCGGCAGGAATTATATCGCACACACGTGCTGTGTTAGCTAGCAACTATGCTAGGTAACATGTGCTTAACATTATGCATAAAGGCAGTGTGCAATATAAAGACAGTGTGCAATGTAGATGTCAACCACAGACATGTGAGCTGAAACTTTTGAGAAGAAGCAGGAATACTGTCTCACGTGAGATACTATTAAGTATTTTCATAAAGCAAAAGGGAGACAAATATCTAAGTGACACATCAATGTCTCTGCATGTGTCTGTATGCTGTATCCCGGTAATGGCCCGCACATTATGTGACATGTGTCTTGAGCATTGGCATAGTGGACTTGCACTCCCGCCAGAGGGGTATATGTCTTGCACCGCCTTCAGAAAATAAAGTTTGTTACTAGCATCCATACCACCATCTACTACTATGTATCATATTGATTAGTGCCGTTTCTACGAAGGTTAACCTGTACCAACTATGCGAACTATAAGACGTACTGTGCTCGTAAGTTTTCGAGTGCTTGTCAACTGCACTGCGTACACAATTGAAGTTCCGAAGGTCATTTGCAGGTTGGCGGAGGCACTCTGGAAGATCTTTTTTCTCACCAATGTACAGACACCTGCTGTCACAGCAGGGGTATGTTGTAAGCAATTGCCTCTGCCTTGTGAATAGGTAGACAGTCTTTTAGGCACGAAAGAAACCGGCCAAGCATAGAAAAAGGTATGTGGGAGACATTGGCCCCCTCCTTATACACAGAATGCGTGTCAACATTTTGCTCACGCCGTTCATGTAGCATAGCTCTTCTGACTTCATCCCTGGAGAAAGCACCGATCTGGCTTTTAAACACCGCAAACTTTAAAATTGCAATCTTTTGGTGGTCTTAGCTCTAAATCAATAGCAAGCTTGTTTGAGTTAACCTTCTGAAGTTACCTCTGTCATTCCCACTGCCTTCCCATTTTTACTCAGTGTGCGGGCCTCAAATGTAGGAACTGTGCTCTACAAGACATGTACAAGCCAGCTACAGAAAGTGCGAGATTATATGTTTCAGAAATCTGCTGGTGTTTGCTAGTCATTGAAGAAATACAGTGGAATCTCTATAAACGGAAATCGCCTAAACGGAACTACCACTTAAATGGAGCACCATGTCCTCATGGCTGCTTGGTTTGTATTCATAACACCCTTCAGCTTTGTTTCTCAGTATGTTGAACTCCCGTTAAATGGAAAAAATTTCCCTGGTTCCCTGAGGTTCCGTTAAAGGGGGTCAACTGTAGTCTTGATACACTGTTACCAACGTGGTGTTTCTCAGCTACCAAAAATGCCAACATTTATTTACCCTGCAAATGCACAGTGGTTGTACATCCCCGGTGTGTTCTTGCCAAGTGCCATGTGGTCTTGTAACAAACATGAGGCATGAGTCTGTCTGAGTGGAATTGCACAGACAACAATTAGTTGCACTGACATGGATGGCAGTAGTGGTAAACAAGTGCACAAAAAATATTGGGTGTAGTGCTGTGCTTTTTAGGTTTTGGAATGTTTCTCGCTCAGTGTTTTTCTTTTATTGGTGTGCTACAAGGTGTATCATGATAACGAATGTTAGTTGCATGATGATCATGCACAGTCTTTGTCAAAAGCTTACTGGCTACTTGGCACCTTCACGGTATATGTCTTTTGGCTCCGTCTTGTGGTTCCTGCGGTGCTCCAGACACTCCACACCTTTTAAATGGTGAGCACAAGAGTTGTCTTAATTTTCCCTGGGGCTGCAAATTATGTTATGTCACAGAAACTCCCTTAAACAGCCTGCGATCAGCCTGGTGGTCTGACAATGTATATAGCCTTCAGACTTTCGACAAAGACTGTAGACATTGTGGGCAATGCTGGTAAAGTTGTTAACAAAGCAACAAGAACATTCATTAGCAAACAAAGCATTG
Organism: Dermacentor variabilis; assembly: GCF_050947875.1. Taxonomy (NCBI): domain Eukaryota; kingdom Metazoa; phylum Arthropoda; class Arachnida; order Ixodida; family Ixodidae; genus Dermacentor; species Dermacentor variabilis. The sequence goes on from NC_134576.1 coordinate 91,679,642, forward strand.
CAGCCACAGTAGCTCCTTGCAGTCCCTCCCGCTTACCCATTTCTTTGTGTACTATCTTTAAACTGGCATACAATCCAAAAGATGTTAAAGTGGCCTCCTTTTGCTTTACACAAAGGTTCGCAGGTCAAAGGTTCAGAGGAAGCACTAAAGCTGTGGTCAACCATGGTTCAACAAAGGCTGTCTCAAGCTGGACTACTGCTGCTTTTGCTGCTGCTGCTGCGACCACCAATATTTTGACAAAGAGGCTTGTCTTTGTCAGGGCACTGATGGATGCAACTCTCCTTGAAAAACTGTTAAAAGACATCCCTTGTGTGACCATTTTTGAACACTCCTTTTGTGCCGTAACATATGGCAGTGTCAGGAGTGGACACGATTTTCTCTCTTTATGTTGGCGTGAGGGTGCTACAGGAAAGTAAGAATTGCACAAGAACAGAAGTACTGCTTCAGGGTGGTGCAGCTTTCTTTTTTTTTTTTAATGCTATCATTTCATGGAGCTGCAATAATAGCATAAAGGTAATCTGGGAGCTCGTCCGCCTTGCTAGCTTAACACAAGCATGCTGCGTATACAGGAAACTAAGTGACACATTCCAACTCGCGCAGTTGTATCTTATCAGCAAATGTTGCTTCAAAGAGAGCCTGCTGTATGATTGTAATGATTTTCGGGTAGCATAGTGATGTTCTGAGCAGCAATCTGAACATTAACTTCTTGTGCATAAACCCCAAAGAAAAAAAATGAAGTTAGGAAATAGACGAATACAGGACTGGTGTGGCAAGTACAATGAAAGTGCATTAATTGGAGGTCACTTGGAGATGTTTTTGTTTGTGTTTGAGAACCTGACATTTGTTTCTCCTTGAGTGGACTTACTGGATGACAATTCTGGCAATTATTATGTGATTGGTGTGCAGAGAGTGTTTGTGATATTTTCTAGCATTGAGCATATTTTACGACATATCAGAAAAGTGAATTTGGTGAAAGTTCATTTTGGTTTGTCCGCTTAGAACAACATTCTTGTTTTTCAGAAGTCATTTGCTCTTGATGTGCACTACATGGTTGTAATTTCTGTCAACTGCTCTCAGTTTTCTAGGTGCTTAATATGTTGGCGTAAATTTTGTGCCCCACTTCAGATGCAAAATGTTTTATTCCAAAATATGACATTCTTTCTCATAATCGAAACTTCACTTTTTGAAGCTTGGTGCTTTTAACACTCTTGGTGACCCACCAGGCTTTAAGAGGTTAACAGTGTTTGAAGCAGAGAATTGTCGGTGTAGCCAGTGTTTCAACAGGATTTCGGGGTGGTGCTACCGTGAGTGCAATGACTGCTTTCCTTGGCATTGTTTACATAGACGTACTCTTTAGCTGCAACAGCGAGCTGGTAAGAGTGCACTAGGTGCCCACTGTACTAACCCAATAGCTATGGCATTGTACTGCTGAGCTGGAGGCTTGCAGATTCGATCCCAGACATGGCAGCCGCATTTCAATGGAGGCAAAATGCAAGAGCGCTTGTGTACTAAGATTTAGGGTCACATTGAGAACCCCCATATGGCCAAATTATTAAGGACTACCCCCTCCCTACGACGTGCTTCATAATCAGATCATCCCTTTGACATGTGAAACCCCAGAATTTTAAAGTAAACTGTGCGAGGTGTTCAACTTTGCTACTTTCTGTTACTGCTTTAGTCTGTCATGACAAGTCATGGTGGCAGCTTTACCTGGAACACGCTCACAAGTCTTCTATGGGAAGCTTGGTTAACGTAAAGGCCACTCGGTTTTGTATAATGTAAGGGGTGAAACGATAAAACAACAGAAAAGCATAAATTTATGCCATGTCAGTGCAAAAAAGGTTATTCACTGTATTTTGTGAAAATGTAATATGAGCAGACTGTGCTGTTGATGTGGCAGAAATGTTATTCTACACTCCCTGCACAGGTACGGATGGGTGCAGGAGACATTCGCACAGGCGAACTGTTGGGAGAACCCAAGCAAATAGCTAGTGCAGTGATATCTGTTAACAGAGTAGTACATTATATCATGTTCAAATCAGGGGAGCTGCACAGCTTCAAGAATGGAGGGACCTTTCCTACCAAGCCACTGCCATAACCTGTCATCTGCATTACCTGTACTTGATTACCTTTTGCACCACCACATGGTAAACATGTCTCCAAGACACTATAGAAATCACTGTCTCCGCCTGGAGACAAATGGCAGAGCATTTCATAAAGTAAAATAGTCAAGATTGTGTTTCTTCTTTCTTTCTTTAATTTAACAGTGCATATCCTGTGAAAATTGCCTTATTCTGTGCGCAAGTCACATACATTGGTCACCTAACTTAAATACATGCCTAATTCTTTAAGTTAAAAATGTGTATATATACCTTAATTATAGTGTCACCTATTGTTCAATAGAATATTGTATATGTTATTGGTATGTAAAATGTGCTTAAGATGGTGTAGTACCTGGACGTTCTCTGTTCTACAACGGTTTCTATGTACAGTCAAGGAGCCTGTGACAGCTTTTTGCTTAGAATACCTCCAACATGTCGTCGGAAAATAAAGATTCAGGTTTCGATGTTGCTTGTTGCAATGTGACCGTCCTTGGTAATTGGCAGCTTCACGAGGGCAAGCAACAGTGCTTGCCGGCATGGGACACCGACAGGTGCCGTGTCTTGCTCAAAACTTCTCTATTTTTTTTTTTTTCTTTCTGTGCAGGATTCATTGATGTACCTCTCCAGCTGGAGCCATTCCCTCAACAAGGCTTGAATGAGGGAAGGCATCTGCTGCAGCGTCCTGTGTGCAGTGACCCAACAACTTCCCTCACAAGCAAGAGAAAGGGCAAGCGACTACACAAGTGCATCTACTGCAGCAAGGTGTTCAAACAGAAGAGCACCCTGGACAAACACCTACGTATCCACACTGGCGAGAAACCATTCTGCTGTCACCTCTGCCCCATGAAATTCACGCAGAAAGAGGGCCTTGTGCGCCATGTACGAGTACACACAGGCGAGAAGCCATATCACTGTCGCTTCTGCCCAAAGGCTTGTGCAGATGAGTCCAATCTGAGGAAGCACGAGGCAACACACGTACGGCAGGCTCCTCGTGATGTGTCCCCGAGTGCACTGTAGGTACTGTTAATGTGGTGAGCAGTAGATAAGGATGTGTATGGGGTGTGAGCAACGCTTATTTTTTAAGCTTAAAAACATCTTATTTGAGTCAAAAATAAAAGACATCAGACATTGCAGACATCAGAATTTGTATGGTAATTGCGAAAAACATAATCAACTTCTGTACTTAGTTTCTTAAATAATTACTTTAGTGCATATGGTTCCATTTGCGGAAGTGCATGATGGCAGTTGAGGCTCAATACATCACCACTAAGTACAAATATTAATTCAGCAGTGTTTCTGTATGCACCGGCATGGATCATGCATAGCTGTTGGTCAAAAGACAGTGATAGCAAGGTATGTTTAGATCCTTACATGATAGTGTAGAATTAAGTCAGTTTTGCATGAGATTTCACATAACTCAACAGGATTACGGAAGATTTAGGGGTGGAATACCACTCCGAGTCTGTAAACATTAACACTCGGAAATATTTTCTTTTACAGCGAAGCTGTATACCTGTACCCCCCAAGGAAATTTTCGTGTCGTAAGCAAAAAACTCCCCATATGTGGGCCGATCCCGGAAGTGGTGCAATGCCAGGCTGACCTACTGCAAAGTTGAGGCAGGCGTTAAGCACTCCCCATCTGTGGGCCGATCCCGAAGATAGTGCGATACTGGCTCGATCCGCTGCGGAGGTGAAGCAGGCATTAAGCACTCCCCATACGTGGGCCGATCCCGGAAATGGTTTAATGCCAGGCAGACCCGCGGCGGAGGTGAAGCAGGCATTAAGCATTCCCCATAGGTGGGCCAATCCCGAAGATAGTGTAATGCCAGGCAGACCCGCGGTGGAGATGAAGCAGGCGTTAAGCACTCCGCATACGTGGGCCGATCCCGAAGATAGTGTGGTACCGGCTCGATCGGCTGCGGAGGTGAAGCAGGCATTAAGCACTCCCCATAGGTGGGCCAATCCCGAAGATAGTGTAATGCCAGGCAGACCCGTGGAGGAGGTGAAGCAGGCGTTAAGCACTCCCCGTACGTGGGCTGATCTCGAAGATAGTGCGATACCGGTTCGATCCGCTGCGGAGGTGAAGAAGGCATTAAGCACTCCCCATAGGTAGGCCAATCTCGAAGATAGTGTAATGCCAGGCAGACCCGCGGCGGAGGTGAAGCAGGCGTTAAGCACTCCCCATACGTGTTGATTGTAACCGTCCTATGTCCTGAAAAGTAATCTGCATTACCTTTTGTGCATAAGCCACGAAAAAAGGGATGAAATCACGAAATTGACAAATACAGGGCTGGAGTGGCACATACAAAGAATGTGCATTAATTGGAGGCCAATTGGAGATGTTGCTTGTGTTTGAGGAGCTGACATTTGTTTGTCCTGCAGTGGACTTACTGGATGATGATGGTGACAGTGATTGTGCGACTGGTGTGCACAGAGTGCCTGTGATATGTTCTAGTATTGTGCATGTTTCACAATATGTTGCAAAAGGGAACTTGGCAAAACTTTATTTTTGTTTGTCTTCTTAAACAATGTTCAGCGAGAGACCATCTTTTCTTGGGGTATTCTACCTTGTTATAATTTCTTTCACGTGCCTCAGTGCTTAATATTTCTGTGTAAATTTTACACCACACTTCAGATGTAAGATATTTTCTTCCATATTATGATGATCTCTTCCACAAATAAAAGCCTCTTCACTCTATTGTAATTTGGCCTGCTAATATTTTGTGTGACCCACCATGATTTAGGTTATTAACATCGTTTAAACAAGAAATGTTGCTCGAGCCATAGTTTTGAGGTTGCTACTACCCCCTCGAGGGCAACTGACTGCTTTCCTTCATATCGTTGAAATCTGCCTCCACCACCCCAAATGTGTTGTGGCATTAAGTGTCGTGGGCAAATGTGTTGTGGCATTAATGTTCAAAAAAAAAAGAGGGAGTCTTTTGGTGCAACAGCGAACTGGTAGAAAAGTGCATGAGGAGCTCACTGAGGTAGCCCAGTGGCTATGGCTGCGCTGCAGAACTTAAGGTCGTGTGTTCAGCCTCAGCCGCAGCAGGTGCATTTCGATGGAAGGGTGGGTGGGGAGGGGGGGGGGGGGCAAATGCAAGCATGTTCACGCACCTAGACATAGGTGCAGGTTAGAAACACCCAGTTGGTCAAAATTATGCTTGAGTTCCCCCACTATGGCATGCTTCATAAGCAGATCCTGGTTTTGGCACATGAAACCCCAGGACTTCAAAATAAAGTGTGTGAGGTATTCTGCTTTGCTACTTTCTGCTGTTATTTCAGTCTGGCGTAACAAGTCGTGATGGCAGTTTTACTTGGAAAGGCTCACAACAAGTTTTCTATGTAAAGCTTGGCACGGTTTATGTGAAGACCACTCGGTTTGGTATTATGTTAGGGGTGAATAATAAAATAACAAGAAAGCTTAAACTTATGCCAAGTTAATAGAAAAAAAGTTGTTTACTGTATATTGTGAAAATCTAATATGAACAGAATGTTGTTGATTTGGCAGAAAATGTCATTTTATAATGGCTGCAGAGATACAAATGGGTGCAGGAGACATTTGCACAGGTGAACGGTTGGGATGCTCCAAACAAATGGCTATTGCACTGATACCTGTTGGCTGGGTTGTACTGTGTATTGTGTTCAAATCAAAGGAGCCTCGAAGTCCCGAAAATGGAGGGACCTTTCTAACCAAGCAATTTCTATAACCTATCTTTCAACCCTGTAACCTGTACTTTATTACCTTTTGTACTAGCACACGGTAAACATGTCTTGTAAATACTATCTACATCAATGTTGCTGCCTGGATACAAATGCCAGAGCATTTTGTAAGCGAATATTAGTCTATGTTTTTTTTTTTTTTTGTTGCTGCTTTTGCATCTTTCTTTCCCCATTTTTATCCCCAAGTCCTGACACTGAGATCTGCATGCATGCATTGTCACCTTTCGTGAAATGTTGCAGTACCATTGTTACATGGAATACTTTAAATGTTGTGCATTAAATACTTAACCAACATTCTTATATTCATTATGACAGTGCATTTCATTTGAAATTTCTTACATGCTGCATGCAAGTCATACAAATTTGGTCATTTACCTTGCAGAAATGCATAATTCTTTAACCCCTTCAGTCACGAATTACGATCGACTGTCGATAAATGTGTTAAATTTGCATAATTTTATGCTGAGGTGCCGGATACTCCATAGAAAGCAAGTTATGGGGGGATGAGACTGACTCTCTTCATTTTATAGAGACCCATCATAATTACGTAGTAATTAAATATTCACTTATTGCACAGTCAGTCATGCTACTTTTCTTCATTGAAAATATTCAATCAGCGGCCTCAATGACTCGCACAAGTTAATTTTTGGGTGCAAGCCTTGCGACAAGGAAAAAAAGAATATCTTTCGCAATTACTACCCAAACGCCCCACTTCAAATGTTCCTTCAAACAAGATAGTGCCTTCACCAAAGCGGTCGTCTGAAGTGGCACATTTCACTAAGTGAAATGGCTGTACTTCAATAAAGCATAATGTTCAATTTACTGAAAGCTCAATGTTCTTTGTCTATTCCTTGCAATCACTGCACAGTAATGACAAAAATAAGTTGCGTCCACAAATATGTACGCCGGGACTGAAAGGGTTATGTCAGAGATGTGTACATGTACCTTAACTATAGTGTTACCTACTTCCACAGTCTCCATGAGCACTCAAGGAGCCTGTGACAGCTTTTTGCCTTGAAGACCTCCAATGTTTCGTTGGGAAATAAAGGTCCTAGTTCCTATGTAACTTGTCACAATGTGACCTTTCATTGACAACTGATAGCAAGGAAACAAGTGCTGTGTGTTGCTCAAAACATGCAAATTGTTTTTGTTTGTACAGACTTCATCAACATACCTTTGAAGTTGGAGCTTCCCCATCAAGAAGACCTGAGCAAGGGAAGGGATCAACTGCAGGCTTCCGAGTGCAGCGGCAGTGCAACTTCCCACACTAACAAGAGAAAGCGCAAGAAACCGCGCAAATACCCGTCCAAGTGCAGCTACTGCAACAAAGTGTTTGATCACAAAAGCAGTATGGACAAACACCTACGTACCCACACTGGCGAGAGACCATTCTCCTGCCAGCTCTGTCCCATGAAATTTACCCAGAAACAGAGCGCTGTGCGCCATATGCGAACACACACAGGCGAGAGGCCATTTCAGTGTTGCTTCTGTCCAATGGCATTCAACAGCAAGTGGGATCAGAAGAAACATGAGGGGATACACACACGGCGAGCTCCTCAGATTGTGTCCCTGTGTGTGCCATAGAACTGGTCATGTGGTGAGTGGTAGAAAATAGGACGTGCTGGATATGTGAGTGGCACCCATCTCAAAGTGTTAAAAACATCTGAATTGAGACAAAAATAATAAAGGTTGCAGACGTCAGAATTTGTATGGTATAATTGCCAACAAGGTCATCAACTTCTGTACTCAGTTTCTTATATGTGATTACTTTAGCACACATGTTCCAGTTGTGCAAGTGCACTAAGATGACATTCAGGCCTAAAGACATATTCGGTAAGTACGCATATAATTAACTCAGCTGTGTTCCTGCAAGCATTTGCATTGACCAGTACTGCTGTTGGTCAAAAGCTGGCTGGAGCAAGGTGGTTAACCGAGGGGCCTGATTTTTTTTAGTCATATCATAAGAAGCCAACAAACACTGACACCAAGGACAACATAGGGTAAATGGGAAATTACTTGTGCTTAATAAATGAAATAAACGATAAATTAATAAAAATGAAAGTGGATGAAAAAACAAAGTAACCTTTTTTGGATCCTTGCTGAGGCGACACCTTGTAAGATTTGGTTTCGGAGGGACTCATCATGCCAAGCATTGAATGCGCAAGCAGGCGCTGACCTTTGTAGCACAGTGACGAAGTCTTGGAAAGCTTCCTCTGGCTACTGTCTTCTGTCCCGGAAAATAATACGGTACCTATACTAGAGGCTCTGTACTCTCTTCGTAGTGACGCTTGAAAATACGAAGAATATCTTTGAATGTTGCAGTTGTTGGGTCAGTTAGCGATGCCAGGTCATAGTAGAAACGCTGCCCCTCGAAGCAAAAAATTACTGAGCAAAATGGCCTTCTTTCTCTCGTCTGCTAGTGCCTTGCATCCAGTTGCCTGGAGAAATGCGTGAAAGGAACGCTTCCATGTCGACCATGGTACAGAAGGAGTATCGGGCAATGCAGGGAAAGGTGGCAGCGGAGATGCGAATGCCCTGCAGGGCACGAAGAACAAAAAGTTGCCATTAGTGGAGCAGAAGTAAAAGTAGCGGTAGCGTCTTGCATGCTAGGGGTAGACAGTTCACACTATGAACTGGTCACCAAGCTTTTGTTACATTACTGTCTTCAAAGGATCCATTAAGGATTTAGAGGTGGAATGCAAGATTACTGTATTGCACTTCTGCCATTGAGTACTGCAAGCATGACCAAAATGTCATTGCGAATGCATTAATTGTCATGCCTACCTGTTCCTCCTGAATCTGAACCAGCACTAGATGAGGAAATAGTGCCTTTGGTTTCATCATGCATTACAAAGGAAGCGTTCCAAGCAGCTACTCAGGCTGATCTGGTTTGCCAAGCATTAAAAGAAAAAATAGTCAAAGGGTGGAGAAATGCTGCAGATCTTCCGCCAGAATCACAGGCATATGCTTCCGTATAGTCTGAATTATTCTATGTGGATAATCTGCTTTTCCGAGGAGAACATATTGTTCCTCCTGCATCCTTGCATCAGAAACTCCTGTCTATTGCTCATGAGGGTCATTTAGGCTAAAGTTTCATGTTGGTCTTGTTGGTATATCATGACATTGATCATGATGGAGGCAAAAGGCGTAGCGTATCAGAAAGAGGACAGAATAAGAACACAGATGACACACACGTTCGGCGCTAAACATGTGTGCCTGTGTTTTTGTTTTGTCGTGTTTCTAATGCGCTATGCCTTTTGCTGTCATTTAGGCATCACTAAAACAAAGCTCAGACTGAGAGTCATCTACTGGTGGGCCTCACATGGATAGACAATTAAGTTGAGTAACTTTTAAGAAACTGCTTTGTTTGTCAACATGCAGATAAATCTGCCAAACCATCTTTTGCTCCACTACAACTTGTCGAATGGCTGTTAAGACCATAGGAGAAATTAGCCATAGACATAATAGGTCCTCTTGATCATGCTCCAAAGTGTGCGCATTATGCTTTAGCCATTGTTGATTATCATTCTAAGTGGCCCGAAGTTGCTTTTATGCCTTCAGTCGCATCCGAAGCCATCATGTGCAGTCTTATTTTCATATTCAGTAAAGAAGGATTTCCTGATACCATAGTGTCCGACAATGGGCCCCAGTTTGTTTCTGCAGAATTTCAGAAGTTCCTGAAGGAAAGAGGCATTAAGCATTTCTCGTCTTCTCTTTACGACCCACTAGCAAATGGCCAGGTAGAAAGATTCAACCATGCCCTCAAAGAATTATACAGATTGCTATTTAGAAGATCTTGTCAGGAGATCTTGTCCAAGTACGTGTCTCGCGAAAGTCTGGTCCTAAATACTGTCCATTCAAGATTTATCGTAGGGTAGGTCAAAATACTTCCAGCTTGAAAATCGCAAGCATTGGATGCTTCCAAACTGATGAAAAACCATGTATGACAGGATGCTCTTGAAAGCTTAGTCGAAAGGAGTCATTTCAATTACTACTCATCCCTTGATGATAATTTCCCACCCTTTCTTCCAGTTCCAACTGGTACAGGTTTTCCTGCACTACCCACTTCATTACAACCTCCTGTTTCACCCCCCACGACCGGGTTCATCTCATGCAGAAGAATCTCTTGAGCTTGTGTCCGACACTCCGTTGCAGCAGAAGGCTCCTGAAGGAACTCGGGCCACCTACACACATTCTAGCTCATCTACGAGTAATAATTCCTCTAGTCATTCTCCACCACAACCATCTCCACGCAGGACTACACGTAGTAAACAACCTTCAACATGGTTTAGGGAAGTCTCAAAATAGATACGGTTTTGGTTTTCTTGGAAACATTTGCACCATGCTTTTCCATTTAGCAGTCCTACTCACAAATTTATGCTTACTGGTAAGATTTTTCAGGTTGCTATGATTAGTTGTTACCATAACGTTGCGGCTTTCGGCCTTTCAGGAACTGGACAGGTTCCTATTCCCATGTTCTACAGAGGTTTCAACTCTCCCATGCGAATTCGGCTCTTATGCCAAAAATCTCTTTCCTCACATATTTGTTAGGTAAATAGCATCCAAGTAGTATCCTCACAGGGGCCACTCCTTGCATTCTTGCAGTGTAAACGTACACTATGCACATACTAAAATACATGACCGCCACAGAGCTGTCTCAACTTGGGCTCATAGTGAGTGAGCCACACATCCGTTTTGTCCAAGGGTGCGCATGTTTGCGTTGTCCATTTTTATCTTGTATTGAGTGAATTCTATTATCATGTGTGGTGTGTATTTGCAAGTATGCATCCGTTCATTGCCTCCCCAAGAAGGGTACTTTTGTGAACTTCTGTGCTGTGTGATATGCAATATATAGGTTCTATTCATTTTCTATTCCTTACATTTCATGCTTTCTTCCTTGAAAAAGAAATATGGGGAAACAGATGCGTGCTTTCAAAAAAAGAAAGAAAGAAAGAAAAGTGTGTGATAGGTACATATACCTGAATTTTTTACTGCATAAAGATGCCATCCCCTAAACACTTCAGTGTTACCGTGCTAACGTGATAGTCGCAACTCATTTCCAAGTTAACTACATGTGGCATGTAGTGGGTCGCATTTCCACTGCATTTATTTTCCATTTGTAAAACGGCAACAAAAGGTGTAAATGACGCCACTCCATAACTTGTACAAGTTGGAAAATGTATCTATTGTATAATGGCTTACAATTCTGTTTCTTTAATTGCTCTTGCTTTTCTTGAGCGAGGAGAGCGAGGGGCGCATTTCTTTTAAGGGAGAGGTGATGTGATACCCTGTTTCTACTTCGTAATGGTTGTGACCGCTAGCGCCACTCCGCGCCCAATGCTGTAAGTGTACACTGTATATATGTTTTCTTAGTTTGTTCTTTATTTTATGGTCAGGTCCCGCCTTCTTTATTCTATGATTTGGTCATAGCACAAGTTGGTTCTTTATTCCATGATAGCACACTCAGCCGTCCGAGCCGGCTGAGTGTGCTCACAGCCGACAAAACCGTGGCATGTGTGTGCTAAACGTTTCAGCCTCAAAAACTAGGGATTGGAGGCGAAGACGATTTAAGGCACCGGCGAGTTCGCGCCTTCGACGCGTACGCGCCCTTTCGCTAAAATTCTAATGTGCAACCGCAACTTCCTCACTGAGGACTTTTCTCTTCCCCCCCCCCCACTTTTTTTTTTTTGCAAGTGTTGCTGCGTGATGCGTTGGCAAGCTTCGCTAACACATCTGCCCATTCGAAAGTGTTCGGCACCTCTTGTCCGCCAGCACGCCCAGAAAAGCTCCATCGCTGTTAGCATCAAACAACGCAAGCGTGGAGGAAGCGTTTGTTTACTTTCCTGTGGTGTTTTGTGTTTTGCCTATTTAAACCTTCTTGCAACTTTTCGCATATTTGTCGTCGTGCTTGTGAGTTCCAAGATGTGAGCGAAAGCTTGTGTGCTTGAGGTGCCGGCTGCTTCCCGTCGTGTGGCTAGTGAGAGTATCATCCGCTCCACTTTTGCGCACTCGGCCAAACGGCGGCAACCAGCGAGTCAGCGATGACAGCGAACGCAAAGCTTCTTAATTTTTGCAACGTCGAGTTCCACGGTATTCCACGACGGATGCGTATCTTGTCTCTCAGCTTCTGAATCTGATGGATTGAGAGCCCGCTTTCTCGGCCTTCCCAGAGAGGTTGGCCACATTTCAAGGGCCCCTAATTTTTTTCTTTAGGTCTGTTTCTTGGCTTTTCAGGTGCCCACGAATGCCGGTCTCCGGTCCCTCCAGGGTCGGCTAGCCGCCTGACTCGGTGCCCCGGGAGCTAGCAACTTCCCCATGGTGTAAAAGCTCCCTAAAGGGAGGCGCTCGGCCTTACAGATAAAACCATTCGTCTGAGCCAGTTCGAAATTTCGCAGGAAGAACTGCGTGGTATGTACAGTAGATGCGCCCAGGTGTTGCTTGTAAGACGGAACCCATATTGCTATCGACGATATCGTGAGATGCAAATTTGAATAGTAACAGAGTATCCTTTCAACATGTTTGCTGAAGCTATAACGGGGTGCTAGCAACCAGATTTAACAGCCTCTTTCGGTGGTACTCTGCTGCCACCCACTTTGTGAGCATTTGTTTTGCTTATAATGGCACGAGTACATGTTATAAGATGTAAATTTGAAAGCTTCAGATGGGCGGCAGGATGAGCAAAACAATCACAAGGTAAGAGCGGGAGTCAACGTTTTGACAAGTGGACTTGTAGGTAGGGTTCTGAAGGGGAGCGGGGGTAAGGCGGGTGGGCGAGGCAGCGACCGAGGTATGTTGAGGGTGTAGAATTGAAAAGAAAGGTGTGCTATTCAACGTCGGTGGAGGGATGTGAGGTAGCGCCGTGTGTCGGCTGGTTGACGTGTCACGGCCGCATGTTTTTTGGTGGGAGGGGCCTGGACGACGACGGGGGGGCCGGAGGCGGGAGGAGATTATCAGCTTGGCTGGAGGTCAGTGAGCTCCTGTCTCTCGGAAAGAAAGAATAAAAGAAGCAGCAGAAAATGGTGCTCATGAAAAGAATACTAAAATGGAATAAATGTATCAATAAAAGAAAGGGAGGAAAGAAAAGAAAAAGCACTAAGCAACCTAATGAAAAATAACTAAGTGCCGTTGCCTATATGGGCTGCACATCACTTGCAAGGAACACCGTAGCATTGCACAAGGTATATTTGAGTCTATGGACATTCAGTTTGAATCATTTGAAAGAATGTTGCCAATCTTGTTGAATACTATTATCTTGCCTGATGCTCAATGTACTAGCACCAAAGGGTACCATAAAGGGTTTGAAATAACGAAAGTCCCTTTGATACAAGGTTAAACTGCAATCTGCAAGTTACCGAAAAGTACAATCCCAAGTCTAAAAACCTTATAACATTGCCTATGGGGACTTCATGTGTCAACGATAAAGGGGACAACACTGCAGTGAATGAGGTTACGGTTTTTTGAAACCAGCGAGTCAAAATTTTACACAATTTTTTACGACTGTACAGAGAAAACTTGGGGCAACTTCTGGAACCTGCAACAAGTGGGAACTCGTGGCGACAGTTCTCCCGGATCATCGACCGCATGACGGAATTCCTATGGCAGCATGCTTTACCAAGCCTGAGACGGGGATTACAGAAGAAGCCTTCAGCATCAACGAGCCAGGTACACATCGTCGGTGATGTGGCGCTACCGGACAAGGTACTGCAAGTACTTAAATGTGGGCCCAAGTTCGCGACTCAGCCAAAGAAGTCTGCTCCCGATCTGTTCGCAACGGTATGACAAGTGTCAAAGCGAGTACCTGAAGCTGAGTTGGAAAGGTGTGTATCTGAGGGAATGGATGTGCTAACGCGGTCCTGTCCCCTTATTGAAAGGTTCTCCTTGAACAAGACTCTTAAGTTCATGAAAGACAATGCGCTCACACTTATCCCTGCGATAAGGAGGGCGCTTTCGTGGTGATGAACAGGACGATGTATAATTAAAAGGCTCGTAAAGCCATTTCGTCAACTTTCAGGGTCCACAACGACATAATACTTAAAGTACAAAATAAAGCGAAGAAGCTATGCGAAAGCTTCAAACTAGATGGTTTATCCCAGTCTATCAAAAAAAAAAACACAGGGGGGTACCTTGAATTGTTTTTCTCAGCCAAAACGAACAAGCCTGAATGCCCCCTCCGAGTGATAGTGTCAGAGAATGCAACCTGGCAGAAACTTGTAGCCACATTTTTACAAAAGCACTTAAAGCTCTTGCCAATCGACAACCCATTTTTGGTAACCAAGTCTGAACAAGGGGTGGAATTCTTTAGACTGGCAAGACAGGAACCTTGTCGCTTTTTCTATAGACTTAAAGGACCTGTACTATTCCCTCCCGCAGAATGACGTAATGAAATGTGTAAGTGATTGCATTGACAAGCTTGGAGCGGTTAGGTTTCAAAACGCGTCTGGTTTGACTTGCGACAGATTTTTAGAACTTCTTCGTTTTTATGTTAACTTGACATACACGACTTGGGAGGGAGATGTTGTCAAACAAAAAAGATGGCATATGCATTGGGTCATGTATTGCTCCCTGCTTAAGTGATATATCTAGCTAACCGTGACCGGGTTCTTGATGAACGCCTGAAAAATAACAGCGATGTCGTGAAAGTGTTCAGATTTGTTGACGATTATCTAATCATATTGAATAACGAATATTAAAATTTTGACTCACCGGTTTCAAAAACTGTAACATCGTCCACTGAAGTGTTGTCCCCTTTATCGTTGACACATGAAGTCCCCATAGACAATTTCATAAGGTTTTTAGAATTGGGATTGTACTTTTCCCCACAAAAGACCTACTGGAGCTATCAGCCGAGAGGCAATAAGCCAGTCCTACCATTTCATTCCGGCCATTCAAAACTCGTAAAATGCGCAGTAGTAACATTGTGCTTCAATAATTCTTTGACAAAGTCATGTGACCACAAAGAGGAAGCCAGTTTCAGAAATCGGGCCAAGCGCCTGGCAAATTCTGGTTACCCGATGCGTATGCTCACCTCTGTCATAGAGGGCTTAAGCAGGAAGTGTAAAAACACATCGAATGGAAGAAGTGCCACTGCTGGAGCTAAGAAAGTTGCTGTGGTACCATACATTCATTGCATTTCACATCATCTGAGAAGAATAGCAGCAAAATCGGGCGTGGACATGGTTTTTTCTGTCACTGAGCGCCTACAGAAGCTATGCAAACAGGTTAATACAGAGAATAACAAAAGGCACGCATGTTCTACTCAACATCACAAACAATTTGTAACCTGCTCTTATAACTTTGTCTATGCCATTCCACTTTCGTGCGGAAAAATGTATGTTGGTTAAACAGGCAGATGCATCAATGAGAGATTAAAAGAGCATCAATATAACGTCACTAGGGTAATCTCTGGTCACTTGGGTATTCATAGCCGTGATTGTTCCTGCAAAACCAGGTTTGAAAGTACTACCATTCTAGTCTTTAGTGTGATCACCATTCTTAGTGTGATGTGTGAACCCGTATGGATCCCGAAGTGTCTATGTGTTATTTTCACCTTGACTTGGTCAGTGACCGCAATTTCTTCTTCATTACTATCATTCTGTATAGGGTTCGAAGCAGGATGACAAGGAAGATTGGGGAAGCCTACGAAATTGCAAAATTACGGGAAAGGTGCGTGAGCAAGCTTTCAGTGTCGCTATCTGAAAAGGAGATACGGTTCCTCAGTTTATCTTTGTAACCATTGCAGTATGTGTTTTCACCATGCCTTGCACACGTGTATGGTTCATCGATATGCACCGCTCAATGTTCTTTTTTCTGTCACGCTTGTTTCCGCTTGCATGGTATATATACATCGATGCGTGCGAAAATAAAATCTACAGTTAAAAGTGAAGCGCTGTCTCTGTGTATCTGTTTCTTTCTGCGTCCTCGTTCAGTCACGCTTATACGCTCTGTCAAGAGGGGGCTGTTGGGTTGGGCAGGCATGGAGTTTGACACAAAAGTAAATAGAGAGACACATGGTGCTAGCAGTGCACAGGAGATGCACGTATGGTATGGTGCAGCTCGTGACAATGCAACACGATGTTGTTTGGCCACCAGAAATGTCAACATTTTGCCATATGAACTCTCTGATGAATTCTTGCCTCATGGGATTTGACCTTGTAAGAAATGTGAAGTAGGAGACTTCGTGTGATAGCTCTCGTAGATGCCAGTTACATTGCTACACTCATGCAGAAGGCAGTAGTGACGGAGCAGTGCATAACACCTGGGTGACAGGGGTGAAGGTATTACTGGTCACAACCGCAGTGATTTGGGCGTGTTGGTATAGCATGGTAAAACATTTTTAATAGCGCAAGTACGTGGGAAGAAAAAAAAATGAAAGACGGAGCGAAAATATTTTTTACAGTGATGCTGATGTCTTCTTTTAGCTAGCAATAATTGTCATACAGTGCTTTTCATCAGTTGTGTGCTAAAGTGTGTGTTGAGATAATGAAAGTTGGCTGCATGGTGTAGGACATGCATCGCTGGCAGAATTTGTTGACAAAGCAACAAAAATATTTCATCATCTTTGCCAGCCTATCTTTGTTGACAAAAGCCTCCCATATCAATCTCCAGTTACCCCTGTCTTGCGCTATCTTAACCCATATTATGCCTGCGAGTTTCGTAATTTCATCTTGTCACGTAGTTCCCTGCTGTCCCTCGCTATGCTCCCCTTCTCTTGGTGCCCATCCTATAATTGTAATAGACAAGTTATCTGGCCTATGTTTTATGTGTCCTGCTTCTTCCTCATGGTGGCAACTAGATTATCGGCTACCGCTGTTTGATCTCTAATCCATGCCACTGTCTTCCCGTCTCCTAATGTTGTGTACCATTTTTCGATCTGCCGCTTGCTGCACATTTTCTTCTCAAGCTTCTTTGCTAACCTCCCAAGTTTCTGCCACATATGTTACTACTGGTAGGATGCAATGATTGTACACATTTCTTTTCAAGGATTGTGGTAAGCAGCCGGCAATGATTTAATGATGCCTGCTGTGTGTGCTCCAACCAATTTTGACTATTCTGTAAGCTTCCTTCTCATAATCAGAGTTCCTTGTGAGTAATTGGGGGTAATTGGAGATCGTTGAGAGGCCTTTGCCCTGGCATAGACTTAAGCAGGCCTATGATGACTGAGCAGCTACAGTGCTCCTGTTAGTGCCAGGCCATGTGCTTGAGTTTTTGAAAACGTGGAAGTTATTTCAAGACTGGCGTGTTCCGTACGTCTTCTGTGGTTGGATAAACTCAATGCTATCTTGCTGCAAACTTGCAGATTGATACTTAGTCCATTCTCACTTGCCTTGTGAGAAGGCAACCAAATAATAAAACTGAAAAAAATTGCTCTACCTGATGCCAATTGACGTTTTGGCATAAGTGGGATGTGAATGGACAACAGTTGCATTGTAGCACTTATGGAGAGGGCAGATGTAGCAAAAATGTGCATAAAACATGGTGACATTGTTTTGGTTTGCAATACTTTTTCTCTTTATTGTGATAAAATGTGTGTTGAGGTAATGCACGCTGGTTGCGTAACGTCAAATACATGCACTGCTTGCAAAAGTTGTTGACCAAGCAACAAGAACAGCTGTAAGCAAACAAAGCTACGAAGCCACAGTTGCAGCTTGTGAGTCTTTCTGTGTGCTTCATCTTTACATGGACATATGATGTTAGCAGATGGTAAACTAACCTTTCTTTTGTGTTGCAGGACTTTTGTGCGGCGAGTTCACCACAAAGTGTCTTCTGCACCAGAAAAAAAGTGCTGCTCAAAGATGAGGCATCATTGACTTTCTTTCAGATCATGGAACTATGGTAGTAACACGAAGGGATTCTGATGATCTGTTCATCTTAGAAAAGTCCATCGTAAGAAACAGAATGTGATAATGACATTGAGAACTTGAAGGGGAAGGCAGGCGGTGTTTTGATTAAGATTGTCGGCTCTCTGCCCCACGCACAGGATTGATTTTTGGCTCAGGTGTTTGTGCGAGCATTCCCTGATTTGAAATGTTTATTCATCATATTGAAAAAGTGCTTAGTGCCTGTTTATGGGCACCCTTTCATTTTTTTACTTTTTATTTGTTATCTCTGCACTCATCGCCATCTCCATCTTACTTCTGCCACTGCTGTTGGTTTAGCTAAACATGCGCCGGTGCTTGTTTATCATTGAGCCTATACAGCAAATGAGGATCGAGGTCTTAGTTGAAGAACATGATTGTAACTTGATGTGCCCTTGCATCGCACATTTCCATCATATACTGTTGTGAAAGAGCATTTTTTAACCTTTGTTTTTATTTTGCTTTGTCTGCTTGAATATTTGTTAGTTTGTTAGAACTTTGAGTGTTCTCCCAGGTTATAATTACTGTCGGCTTTGCTCAATTCTAACTCTGGAAAACTAGATATATTGGCTGAAGTTTGTGCCCCCATTTTGTAAACGAGATACTATGCTTGAGAACAATGCAGTCTTTCCCATAAATAAAATTTTGTTGACATTACTGAACAGACCTTTGTTGTGCTTATATCCTCAACTACCGATGAAGTTTTGAGGAATTTTAAATAGATATATGCAACGCACAGAAATTTGCGCTATGATTGTACTTGCTATTTTTGACTGTCTTGAAACATTCCAATTCAAGTCATTTATTTGTCACAAGGGATATAGCTAGGCTTAGGCTAATATACAGCACAGAGCTTCAAACACTGCCTTATAGGGACATTCTGTAACTAGAAAGAAAGACTACTAAAAGAAAAAGTTGGAGGGAAGAGAAAAAAGCCCTTGCTGGAAGCTTTGATTGGAAACTCGTAAAAAAGTAAATTCGGACGATGAGCAATGAACCTATTGTATACTCTCGTGTAAGGGTGACAACTTATTTCTAGCTATCATGACAAATTGCAGTTCCATTTCGATCCAAATTACCCAGCCATAGTGTTCGCTCCTATGTGCTAAAGGAGTGAACTGTATTATTTTCATAAACCGTCATATGTCTACCTGTGCACTTCGCTTTGTCTAAGTTGCCATCACTGTCACTAGCTTGTAGGTACTGATGTCCTCCGTGCCATCCATGGTGTTAGACCTCCATGTGCATCAATGCTTTTTGCAATTTTGTGTCATGATGCCGCACGCCTTGGCCTAGAAATGAAGGAGCAGACATGCTGCAGCAATGCTCCCTTTATTCAACATCTTTTTTTTAAACAAAATTATGGCTGCTTAGTTGTGGGTACTGCTGTTACACGAGTGCAGCCCTTGAGAATATATGGTGCGTTGTATGGAACAGTATAATGACGTTGACGTAATGTAGTTCTTTCATGCCCTGGTGGAGTTAAACATTGCTTTGAATAATTTCTCAAGTGCAGAACAAGTTTCTGGTGCTGCTTTAAAATATGGTTGACCGTTCCGCACAGCAATAGCAGTGACATTGCACTAAAACGAATTCTTTAAGGAAGGTTTGCTTTGCACTTGTGAATAACAAAGAGTTGGTACAGTAGGCAGCTACCTTAAAAGGAGGAATATGAGGGCAATATAATATGCATGCACTAAATTTCTGCTTTTGGCACGTTGACAGGGTAGACCTACAGCGTAGAGGACGGGGACGAAAAGATCAGACGTGAAGCCACACGCATAACGTGACACCACAGACAGCATAGTAAACAGGACTGGTTGCTTGATATGGCATGCCATTAGTCATGCAGCTAGTGTTGCTCCATTATATTATAGTATATTATTTCTCAGAAAAATGAAATAGTATGTCCTCAAAAGGCAGCAGGTTGTAGTAGTTTCTTGTCATTGCTCACAGAATGCACACATCACTCTCGATTGTTGTCAACTGATAGAGTAGCTGCAGCTTTAAACTTGCTGAACTCGCCAAGCTATGTTATTCACCGAACCTAACAAAAGGCATGTAAGAAATGATGAGGGTTCGTAATGCACCATGCCATTCTTTAATGTCCGGGGCCAATGGCAAGAAAAATATGTAACTGTAAATGGCTGCTGTAGTCCTGCTTACAATTTAAACGCTTGTCAGGTAGCCTTGAGACAAATAGAAAGAGTACCTTTTACAATAAAATGTCGCAAACGTATACAACCGTACCTTTGCCATGCGTGTGCATGTATAAATGTGTACAACAGCACCTTTTGCATTAACAAAAGCAAGCGTAATATGTGGCAGTATGCCTCGACAGTTGACCGCTTTACGGCAGCGGACTACAGTGCTTGTTTCCATGGGAAACTGACAGGTGCCCTGTGTTTCTAAGAACTAGTGATCTTTTGTTTGATGCAGACTTCATTGCCTTACCACTCCAGCTGGAGCCATGCCCTCAACAAGGCTTGAGTGAGGGAAGGCATCTGCAGCAGCATCCCATGAACAGTGACATTCCAGCTTCCCACAAGACCGAAAGAAGAAACAAGCATCCACACAAGTGCAGCTACTGTGGCAAGGCATTCAAGCAGAAGTCTGGCCTGCACAAGCACCTGCGTGTCCATACTGGCGAGAGACCATTCTGCTGCCACCTCTGTCCCATGACTTTCACACAGAGAGAGGCCGTTGTGCGCCATGTGCGAACACACACAGGCGAGAGGCCATTTCACTGTCCCTTCTGCCTAAAGTCATACAGAGACTCTACGAATCTGAGAAGGCACAAGGCAACACATGCATGGCAGTTCACTTCTAATGTGTCATTCAGTGCGGGGTCTTCTTAACACAGCTCGTGCAGTGAGCAATAGAGAAGTTCGTGCGGTGTCTTTCATTAATTTGACCTTTGTGGGACCGACGAAACCAATCAATTATCTGGAGGATTGAGATAAAGAAGAGGCAGAAAAAACTACCAGACACGGTGCCGCTTCATTCGGCAGTATTACCCGATACTAGCACGCGCTCAAATATAACGTGCACTTTGGACATACAACAGATACATAGTATGTGCAAATTAGTGTCCACTGTCACAGCTCTCAGATAGCGCCTTGTCGCTATCCATGGGCCACAGCATGTAGTCCTTTGTATGATCCATCACATGTTTGATATTCCACCTTATCCAACTACAGTACAACCTCATTAATATGTTCTTGAAGAAAAAAAAACTGTGAGAAAAACATACTTACTGGGAAAGCGTATGATGCACAGTCACTGAAAAATTTATCAGGCTCAACTGTAGTTTACAGTTATGTAAAGTGCAGCATTGCGCAAATCATTGTAGAATGAGGCATTGACTTGCGTCAGTCTGTTGGGGACCAAGTGGCCCGATATGAGCATTGTCGTTTTCCTTTTCTGCAATGTTTTGGAACAGCGTCTGAAAACCAAAAACAGGCAAACTGGTGAGCAACACCGGAAAGCGATGCCATCAGAGCAAGACATGGTGCTAACTTTGCACTGCCTACAGCAGGGAATGGTAGCATGTTTGGGCTATCGCCTTTGAAAAGCGTGCAGTATGCTTTCGATGGCATTGTATCACACGCACATGTACAGTAAACATGCTTATCGCAATAGGGTTGGCAGCGATAGCTGTAAATGGTGACGTGCCACAACCCATGAAATATGCTGGTACCGGAAGAAGAATGCATGCGTGCCAACATTCTCATGTGACACTGGCAAGCAAGCAATGTGGGAAAGCTGCTCTGGCAGGTAGAGCTTTTGATTGCATTTGCCTCGTGCTTTTCCTTGTTCACATCTAGCAGCCGGAAAACGTATCATACAATTGCAGTTCGGCAATGTACTGAACATTGATGCAAAAATATTGTGTTTTCCTGGGACGTAACAACCAATAAAAAATGAGCGTAACTTTATTGGGCCATTTCTTGTGTTATCGATCGCTAACGTTTGAACCAGGAGATCGTACGCAACGTGATCGTATCAACGAGATTTTATTGTACTCCGCAGTCATCGCAAATGGGATGTTTGCGTACACTCAGACTAAGTCCTAAGCTAGTTCATCCTGTGATGCGTGCGATTCTCAGGAACGCTGAAAACAGCTGCCATGACTTCGTTACCGCTAGCTTAGCATAAGATAACTATCTTTTGAATTAGATTTTGTAATTAAAAACCGTTACCAGTGCGCTGTCATTGCCATCATATGCAAGAACTGGTTCTCTCGACATCTGATAATAACAGTAGTGATGATCTTGGTTCTCACAGTAGGCTGTTGTCACGTCTGAATACATGCTGTTGGTGTATTTTCATACGTTATTGCACTGTAAAGGTGATTTTTTTACATATATTCTTGGGGAAAGAAAGTGTTGTGAATGGGTAAATATGGTAATTGTTCAGTGTAAGCTTCAGTTTTTGCCTGAGAGTGTTCTTAAGGCAGGCCGAAAAAGTGTTTTCCACGGGAGGAAACATGTTTCCTGCGCATTCATGTTTCTCTAGCACTGCAAAGGCAGATGCAACAGCGGTTGTGGTCATCATTTGGGTCATGTGTGCCCATAATGACCAGTAAAGTTCGAACTTTCTGGTCAGGGCCCATTTGAACATGTAGAGAAAATTCTTGGCCATAGAAATATATGGGCACTGGTGGGGCATTAGGCTGGAATAGAAGTAATCAAAAAGTTGAATTAGCCAGAGTCAAATTAATCAATTAATCTAACTCTACAGCTGATGGAGTATTCAAATAGCACTTGTGTTGAACTGTAAAGAATTGGGACAAATCAATAAAAGTGGTAGACATCAAAATTTGTCAATTTCCGACAGGGTTATTACCTTGGTTACCTAGCTTTTTGAATAATTGCATTTGAACCCTGGTGTAACAAACATGGCTGTGATAGATTATTCTACCCCTGTAACAACACCAAAATCGTGAGCACCACCTTATCTCGGACGTCACGCGGAGTAGCTATGCATTCTAGATCGTGCATCACTTTCATTAAGCAGTAATGGCAGCATTCTTTTCCTTCCCGGCTTTGGCATCAAAAACAGCAATTTTCGCAAGCATTTTATCATGATTCCAATCCTATTTCAATCAAAATATTTTGGATAAGGACTCCTTTATACCTCCATTACCTTAAGCTAGGACTTCTCCTCAGTCCAAAATTTGGTTGGAGTTGATTTTGAGGTGTTGCATATGACCACATAAAGGCACAAGATTACGCAAAATTGAGGAATAAGCTGTTGATCGTGTATGACTCCTTGGGCACTTGTTTTGCTGTATGGTATAATGAAGCGATTTGTAGTAGCTGAAAAATCTTCTGATAGAGCAATAGAAATAAGGCCCAGTAATTATAAACACAGGCTTCGATGGACGCTTCAGTGTCTTGCCATCTGTAAGCAGTGTTCATGTACTTCGAGTTATCGACTGATTCAACCTCACCCTGCAATTTTCTAGCCTCCCGCTTGTAGAGTGATGACCTCACAGATGTGTTAGACCCATGTTGAGTCTCTGGACCAGGACGAGTTCATCACTTGTGAAGCCTTCTGATAAACTTATGGCGATGACAATTTTTTTCTTCTATATATTTATTTATTTTCTCAAAGAACTCACAGGCTCCTTTACGTGGGATCATTGTGTGAGTGGGACAATATATGGAAATTGCAAAAGCATAAGAGCAAAAACGTTACACAATTGTTAGCAACAAGCACTAAAAATTATACTCTTAAAATCAAGGAGAGCAGTTGTACAAATTTTAGGTTTTAGAAATGTGGCTATATAAAAGCCGAACACAACTTGGCTCAGATTTGAACAGGAGCACAGTTTCGTACATGTAATACAATATTAAAAAACATTTTGTTTTGGTAACAGCACATAAAAACAAAGATATTAGGTGAGTATGGCGATTATCCTGCCTCTAAATGCGTTACTATCTATGGTGTTTGTAATGTAATCAGGAAGGCCATTCCGATGGCTTATGGCACATGAAACAGCAGGCTTATGTGCTTTAGTATGACCAGAAATGCGCCGACAGTTACTGCAATTATGAAGACTATGTGTTATACGGCATGGCTGTGATAAGGGCAGCGTGTTAAACTTTCTGTACATTGCAGTTTTCTGCAGAGTCAATTTTGCCATAGACAGTGCTGATGTTCCTGTAAATGAACGAATGCTATCAGCATATCTTTAAGGGATGCTTAGAAAAAAATAGTAAACCAACTCAAATCGGTAATGTTTCCTTCTAAACTTTCTTTTCGTTCTCTTGGCTGAAAAATGTTTAATTGATTAAAGTTTAATCTTGTTATAATGAAGTCACATCTGACACGAAAATACTATCGTTTTGTCCAATATTTCTTAGAAGCATATTATTAATTACACACTGATGTAAGGCAGAAAATTCCTAATTGCTTTGTTATATCTGATAATTTGTTATCTCTGCATCAGTTGCAACAAGGTTTGACAGTGCTACATGGTAAAGTATTGACAAGCTTCTATTTAATGAATTTTGCTCTTCACTGCATCATCATTGCATTGAAGTGTTGTCGTGGATTCTGCCGTATTTCTCTGTATTTGGGTGGCTTTAGCACAGAAAGAATTCCCAAACGTTGCCAAGTTGAGCCTCTGTCTCGTTTAGAATGCATTGTAATCCTCCATTTTCAATAAACATTCAGCCAGACTCTGCTCGAGAACTCGTCAATATTGATGATGTCAAGAGGGGGTCTGTTGGCAGGCAGGCAGTTTACTGCGTGAGTCACTAGAGGAATGCCTGGTGCTAGCTGCAAGTATGGCAGTTCAGCCAACGTGAAAATGAATGTATTCTCCTAAACTTCGTCCTTATGGCTTCAAACAACATTGTGGCTTTGAAGATTAATCTTTTTCACTAAAATATATCATTACAAATGCAATGATTCCTGTAATTATTATATGTTGACGTGTGTTGCCCTTGCGCATTTAGAAAACACGATTGCTTTGAAATATAGAAAGATTATGTGTAATAAATAATCCAAAAATGTCTGTGTACCACCCATCATTACCACGTTAGCTGAATGATAACAGCGCCACTATTTTCTCTTTTAAGTTCTGTGGGATACTGTACGGTTCCAGAAGCATCACAGTGGCATTGCCATTCGTCTTTTGTCTTGGCGTCCCTCGTGGCTTATGCCACCTTTTGTCACAGTTAGACCTTCTTGCTTTTACAGAAGCATTAATTTTACTACAACATACCTTTAGACAGCCCTGAAACAGGCTGCTTCTTCCGTCGATGCTGCCTCTTTGCTTCCCTTTTTGCAATGCCGTCGCTTCTCCATTCCTTACTCTCCTCATGACGCGTGAATGAGGAATTTTTATTCTTTTTCTTTTTCCGCCATTGCACGATCATGCACATGTCTTCGTCACCGTCATCATCTTTTGTTTATGATGGCAGCATGTGCACCTCATGACAATGCAACACAATGTTGTTTGGTCATCAGAAATGTCAACATTTTGCCATACAAAATCTCTGGTGAGTTTGTGCCTCGTGGTATTTGACCTCAAAAGAAATGTGAAGCATGAGGCTTCCTGTGATATATCTCATGGATGCCAGTTTTATTGTGGCACTCATGCAGAAGACAGTAGTTAGAACAGTGCATAACAAATGTCTGACAGTGCTGGAGGTAGTGCTGGTGTCTTTTAGTTGGCAATATTTGTCACACAGTGCTTTTCATCAGTTGTGTGCTAAAGTGTGTGTTGAGATACTGGAAGTTGGCTGCATGGCATACGACAGCCATTGCTGGCCGAAATTGTTGACAAAGCAACAGAAATGTTTTGTCATCACCAGCCTATTTATGTCCGATAATGAAGGCCTCTCCGATCGATCTCTAGTTGGCCCTGTCTTGCACTGTCTTACCCCATGTTATGCCTACAAGTTTCCTAATTTCATCTCGCCACCTAGTTCCCTGCTGTCCCTGACTATGCTCCGCTTCTTTTGGTGACAATCCTGTAACTGTAATAGACCATTTATCTGGCCTATGCATTATGTGTCCTGCCACGCTCCCATTTCTTCCTCTTAATGTCAGCTAGAGTATCGGCTGCCCCGTTTGCTTTCTAACCAACACCGCTGTCCTCCTGTCTGGTAACTTTGCACCTATAATTTAATTTCTCATCCTGCCGCTTGCTGCACAGCTTCTTATCAAGCTTCTTTGTTACCCTCCAAATTTCTGCGACTTATGTTAATAAGAGTACAAAACAGTGATTGTACACATTTCTTTTCAAGGATAGTGGTAAGCTGCCAGCACTGATTTGGTAATGCCTGCTGTGTGTACTCCAACCCAATTTTACCCTTCTTTACATTGTCATGATCAAGGTCCGTTAGTAATTGAGGGTAATTGGAGATTGTTGAGAGGCTTTTGCACTGGCATGGACTAAAATAGGCTGATGACGACCGAGCAGCTGTAGCCCAAGTTTTCCTAAACATGATGTTATCTCAAGGCTGGCTTGTTTCATACATATTTTGTGGTTTAGTATATGCAATGCTGTAACGCCACATGCTTGCAGACCAAAACTTATTCCATTTGCAATTTGAGAAGTCAGCTAAATAAGAAAACTAAGAAAAACTGCTCTGTTTAATGCCGCTCGACCTCTTCGTATAATTGGGATATGAATGGACAACACTTTCTTTGTAGCACTCGTGCAGAAGGCAGATGTAGCAAATAAGTGTGTAACAAATGGTGACGCTGTTGTTTTGGTTTGCAATATATTCGTCACGCAGTGCTCTTCCTGACTGATGTGCTAGAATGTGTGTTTAGATCATTGAAATCAGTTGCATAGTGCAAAATGTGTGCATTGCTGGCAGAGGTTGACCACGCAACAAGAAGAGTTATAATTAAACAAACTTTGAAGCTACATTTGCACTTTGCAGCTGATTCGATTTGTGCATTTCTATGTGCTTTATATTTAGATGGGCATAGAACATCAGGTGATGTCAAATTTACCCCTTCTTCTGTGTGTGTTGCACAATTTTTGTGAGGATGGTTCAACAAAAATGTTTGCTGTACTAAAGGAAAAGTGCTGCTCCAAGCTGGCATAGCATTTTATTTATTTCTGTTTTCTTCCAGGTAGTGGAACTACAATAAGGGTTCTGGAGATCTGTTCATCTGACGCAAGTTAATCGTGAAAAACAAAAGACAGTGACTTCAAGAAGTTGAATGGAAGGGCAGGTGGTCTTTTGAGCCAGATTGTGGGCTCCTTGCCTTATGTACAGGATTGATATTTCACTCAGGTGTTTGTCAGCCCATTCATTCTATGATTTATTGTGTTTACAGTATAGACTTGTGTAAAAGCCGCGCTATTTTTTTCACAATTTTGACAAGGTGTGGCCCTGACACGGGACCAAACCATTTGGTTTGGTCCCTTCTAATGGATGCTACTGGATAGCTCTAGATACTATATACCACTACTAGATGACTGTTGCCATCTACTAGAGACACGTGGAAGTATGCAGCACGCGAAAATTTGCCGACGCGTGCACATGTAATCGGGACAGCGAATGCAATTGCTTCTTGACTAAAAATTTTCTTCCTCAACATCTGGTCTGCCAAGTTGGGGGTGTGGTCCTTACACAGGTGTAGCCTTTGCACGGTTCTATACGGTATTCACCATACTGGGCATCTTTCAGCCTTACTTTTTATTATTTGTTATCTTTGTACTCATTGCCTTCTACATCTCAATTTTGCCAGGTTTTTGAAAGACACTATAGCTTTATGATTGTATAACAAGAAATTGGTAGATCAGGCGTCAACCTTGAAAAAAAAAAAGAAAAAATAATACAAGTACAATATGACAGGCAAGTAGTAAATATCTCCTTTTGGCACGTCTCTGTTGATATGCTGAACTTTTGGCATAAAGGGCTGGGATGAAAAGTACAGACATGATGCCATAGACATGACATGACACTGCTGCACACATGTCGTGAAACCACAACCTGTGTGTTCTAGTGAACTGGCCGCTTGGTATTATGTGCTATAAGTCATGCAGTTAGTACTGTTTTATTATTTTCCTGTGGAGATTCGTTTTCATAAAAATGGAATGGTACAGTATTTGTACAAGGGGCAGCAGATTGTAGTAAGCTCTTATCAGTGGTTGCAGAATGCACACATCACAAAAAGCTCTTGATAGTTATTAACTGACAGAGCAGCTGCAGTTTTCAACTTATTTTTTACAGGATGTCACGAAGCACATACAAAAAACACGAACGAGTAGGGTTCCTCTTGCACCGTGCCATTTTTAATATTCCTTGGACTAATGGCAAGATAACACAATGACTGTAGATGGCACTTGCAGTCATATTTACGCCTCGAAAGCTTGTGTTGGCAAGCCTTTAGCCACATGCAAGCTTCTTACATTAACATGGCGCCACCGTGTACATTAGTACCTTTCCCACATGTGTATCACGTGTACAACACCTATTGCATAACATGTGGTGTGTGAAATATGTGGCAGTGTGCTTCATTGACAATTCTCAGATTCATGATGGTGAGCCACAGTGCCTGTTGGCATGGGAAGCCGACAGGTGCTATGTATTCTCTGAACATGTCTCTCCCTTTCTTGTGCAGACCTCATCGCCAAACCTGTCCAGCTGGAGCCGTTCACTCAACGAGGCTTGAACGAGGGAAGGCATCTACTGCAGCATGTTGTGTACGACGACGTCGCAACTCACCACGTCAGCAAACGGCTGCGCAAGTGCAGCTACTGTGGCAAGGCGTTCAAGCGGAAGCTTGATCTGGAAAAACACATGCGTGTCCACACCGGCGAGAAACCGTTCTGCTGCCATCTCTGCCCCATGACATTCACCCAGAAACAGAGTGTTTCGCGCCATATGCGAACACACACAGGCGAGAAGCCATATCACTGTCGCTTTTGCCCGAAGGCTTGCTCTGACGAGTCCAATCTGAAGAGGCACGAGGCGACACACACACGACAAGTCACTCCCAATGTGTCGCCGAATGTGGGGTCTCCTTAAGGCAACTCATGCAGTGAGCAATAGAGAGTATATCAGAATTTAGTACATTGACTTGACTTAATTTGATTTTAAGGGGACAGACAAACTCGAAATCATCTGGCTGCTTGATTTGAGGAAGAAGCAGGAGAAGAAACTACCAAATGCACTGCTGCGATCCTACATGTGGAAATGTTTTGAAGGCTTATTTTGTTCTTATATATCACACACAAACATATATATATTTATGTAATTTTAGAGTGCAGCTCTTAAATGCCCGATCATGCAGCGAGCTAGTAATCGAGCGAACTAGCACAGCGAAAGATGAGAGTGAGTGCGGCACACAGCGCGGAACAAAAAAGCAGCAAGAGCGAAGAGGTGTGAAGAGGAAAGTGGAGGGGAGGGTTTATAAGAACCATGAGACAGGGAGCCGAGGAGGCTGTGGAAAAAGGGTGAGGAAAAGAGTAGAGTGCCAGTGGTGACCAGGCATGCGGCGAGTGTGGAAACCGTTGGCATGTACCCACTACACACGTTCTACTTGCACCTGCGGCGCAGCTGCCGCTAGAGAGTGTGCTCCGTGCAAGCCACGGGTTCCCCTGTTCATGCTTTCTTTCTGAACAATGAGTGACACAACCAGTGGAAATGCTTCGTATATATTGCTGCTGCTGAATGAGCTGCCCGAGCAGAGGCTCAGTGCTGCTGCTGAGAGCACGCTGTCATTCAGAATCAAATTCTTTGCCACATTATATCCTGGATTCAAAACACCTAGACAGATGTGCTCAAAATTCACGTGAGGGTGTATCGTAATCGTCGGTGATTTCTCTTATTTTTCTTTTATGCTCTCAACCTTTTTAAACTATAAAACTGGAGTTGATGCGTGGTATTATAAGGTAATAAGGACTTATTGTCTCTAGGCTGATATATCCAACATGCCCAGTCAAAAATGGTTAAAAGAAGCATTGCCAAAGTTTGTCTA
Organism: Dermacentor variabilis; assembly: GCF_050947875.1. Taxonomy (NCBI): domain Eukaryota; kingdom Metazoa; phylum Arthropoda; class Arachnida; order Ixodida; family Ixodidae; genus Dermacentor; species Dermacentor variabilis. The sequence goes on from NC_134576.1 coordinate 91,709,283, forward strand.
AGCAATGCCATAAAAAAGTGGTGCTACCATAAGGTCTCTACAAGCCGAAAGAAAGTGTTAACGGTCGTTTGCAGCAGGGTACCTGAATACTTTGGAGGTGTCGGTAGGGGAGTCTTTCCTCAGACGGCCTCGTACAGAAAGTACAGTAAATGAAGAGTTGTCAAATAACTTGTTAAAAGACTGCATTTATACCCTACCTACTTATAGGACGGCACAGTGTCTTAAAGGGACATTAAAGGCAAATATTAAGTCAAGCCAAAATGATAAAATAATGCTTGAGAATCTCTAAGGTGTCAGTATTATCGTGAACAAAGCGTTAATAATTGAGAAATTGAGGTAAATGCAGGACATGATTAGAGACTTCCCCGGGACATTCAAGTACTTGCCCGATGACAAAAGCACTCCTGAGTTCAATTCTGTCACCAGTACTCAACCACTCATTGCACAAAACATCCTTGTATTGTATTATAATACGAAATAAAATGCTACTTGTCCAGTTCTATTTCGCTTTTAGAAAAAAGTACTCATTGAAATAACCCTGACAACGATCCAGTTGGTCGAAGATTTTCACTTTTGCTCGACTCCGCGCCGTCCATGCTTTCGCATTTCAGTAGCTATCGCATAGTGCTGCGCCGGTTTTGCTGTCTTGCGGAACTCGCGCAAACTTCTAGTAGCGAAGAATTCAACTTTCATGTGATGATGCGGGATGCCCGAACGGTCTACACGACTAGCTGCAGTCGCGAATCTGCTGCTCTGTCTTGGCACGGTATCGCTGTCTGTCGGGAGCCATTTTGCTCACTGACGGCATCAAAGGGGTGGCAATGGCATATGCCACGTCGCCACTTCCTCGGTTCACCTAAAGTCATACAGAAATTCTTCGAATCTGAGAAGGCACAAGGCAACACATGCATGGCAGTTCACTTCTAATCTGTCATTCAATGCGGGGTCTTCTTAACACAACTCGTGCAGTGAGCAATAGAGAAGTTGGTGAGGTGTCTTTCATTAATTTGACCTTGGTGGGACCAACAAAACCAATCAATTATCTGGAGGATTGAGATAAAGAAGAGGCAGAAAAAACTACCAGACACAGTGCCGCTTCATTCGGCAGTATTACCCGATACTAGCATGCCCTCAAATATAACATGCACTTTGGACATATAACAGATACATAGTATGTGCAAATTAGTGTCCACCGTCATAGCTTTCAGATAGCGCCTTCTGGCTATCCATGGGCCACAGCATTTAGTCCGTTGTATGATCCATCTCATGTTTGATATTCCACTTTATCCAACTACAGTACAACCTCGTTAATAGGTTCTTGAAGAAAAAAGCTGTGAGAAAAACATACTTACTGGGAAAGCGTATGATGCACAGTCACTGAAAAATTTATCAGGCTCAACTGTAGTTTACAGTTATGTAAAGTCCAGCATTGCGCAAATCATTGCAGAATGAGACATTGACTTGCGTCCGTCTGTTGGGGACCAAGCGGCCCGATATGAGCATTGTCGTTTTCCTATTGTGCAATGTTTCGGAACAGCGTCTGAAAACCAAAAACTGTCGAACTGGTGGGCAACACCGGAAAGCGATGCCATCAGAGCAAGACATGGTGCTAACTTCGCACTGCCTACAGCAGGGAATGGTGGCATGTTTGGGCTACCGCCTTTGAAAAGCGTGCAGTATGCTTTCGATGGCATTGTATCACGCGCACATGTACAGTAAACATGCTTATCGCAATAGGGTTGGCAGCGATAGCTGTAATTGGCAACGTGCCACGGCCCATGAAATGTGCTGGTACCAGAAGAAGAATGCATGCGTGCCAACATTCTCATGTGACAATGGCAAGCAAGCAATGTGGGAAAGCTGCTCTGGCAGGTAGAGCTTTTGATTTCATTTGCCTCGTGCCTTTTCTTGTTTACATCTAGCAGCCAGAAAACGTATCGTACGATCGCAATTTGGCAATGTACTGAACATTGATGCAAAAATATTGTGTTTTCCTGGGACGTAGCAACCCATAAAAAATGAGCGTAACATTATTGGGTCATTTCTTGTGTTCTCGATCGCTAACGTTCGAACCAGGAGATCGTACACAACGTGATCGTATCCACGAGCTTTTACTGTACTCCGCAATCATCGCAAATCCCCAGCTAGTTCATGCTGTGATTCGTGCGATTCTCAGGAACGCCGAAAACAGCTGCCATGACTTCGTTACCGCTAGCTTAGCATAAGATAACTCTATCTTTTGAATTAGATTTTGTAATTAAAAACCGTTACCAGTGCGTTGTCATTGCCATCGTATGCAAGAACTGATTCTCTCGACATCTGATAATAACAGTAGTGATGATCTTGGTTCTCACAGTAGGCTGTTGTCACGTCTGAAGACATGCTGTTGGTGTATTTTCATACGTTATTGCACTGGTGAAGGTGATTCTTTAACGTATATTCTTGGGGAAAGAAAGTGCGTTGTGAATGGGTAAATATGGTAATTGTTCAGTGTAAGCTTCAGTTTTTGCCTGAGAGTGTTCCTCAGGCAGGCCGAAAAATGTTTTCCGCGGGAGGAAACATGTTTCCTGCGCATTCATGTTTCTCTAGCACTGCAAAGGCAGATGCAACTGCGGTTGTGGTCATCATTTGGGTCATGTGTGCCCATAATGACCAGTAAAGTTCGAACTTTCTGGTCAGGGCCCATTTGAACATGTAGAGAAAATTCTTAGCCCTAGAAATATATGGGCACTGGTGGGGCATTAGGCTGGAATAGAAGTAATCAAAAAGTTGAATTAGCCAGAGTCAAATTAATCAATTAATCTAACTCTACGGCTGATGGAGTATTCAAATAGCACTTGTGTTGAACTGTAGAGAATTGGGACAAATCAATAAAAGTGGAAGACATCAAAATTTGTCAATTTCCAGCAGGGTTATTACCTTGGTTACCTAGCTTTTTGAATAATTGCATTTGAACACTGGTGTAACAAACATGGCTGTGATAGATTATTCTACTCCTGTAACAACACCAAAATCGTGAGCACCACCTTATCTCGGACGTCACGCGAAGTAGCTATGCATTCTAGATCGTGCATCACTTTCATTAAGCAGTAATGGCAGCATTCTTTTCCTTTCCGATTTTGGCATCAAAAACAGCAATTTTTGCAAGCATTTTATCATGATTCCAAGCCTATTTCAATCAAAATATTTTGGATAAGGACTCCTTTATACCTCTATTACCTTAAACTAGAACTTCTCCTCAGTCCAAAATTTGGTTGGAGTTGATTTTAAGGTGTTGCATATGACCACACAAAGGCACAAGATTACGCAAAATTGAGGAATAAGCTGTTGATCGTGTATGACTCTTTGGACACTTGTTTTGCTTTATGGTCTAATGAAGTAATTTGTACTAGATGAAAAATCTTCCGATAGAGCAATAGAAATAAGGCCCAGTAATTATAAACACAGGCTTCGATGGACGCTTCAGTGTCTTGCCATCTGTAAGCAGTGTTCATGTACTTTGAGTTATCGACTGATTCAACCTCACCCTGCAATTTTCTAGCCTCCCGCTAGTAGAGCGATGACCTCATAGATGTGTTAGACCCATGTTGAGTCTCTGGACCAGGACAAGTTCATCACTTGTGAAGCCTTCTGATAATCTTATGTGGATGGCAATTTTTTTCTTTTATATATTTATTTATTTTCTCAAAGAACTCACAAGCTCCTTTACGTGGGATCATTGTGTGAGTGGGACAATATACATGGAAATCGCAAAAGCATAAGAGCAAAAACGTTACACAATTGTTAGCGACAAACACTAAAAATTATACTCTTAAAATCAAGGAAAGCAGTTGTACAAATTTTAGGTTTTAGATATGTGACTATATAAAAGCCGGACACAACTTGGCTCAGATTTAAACAGGAGCATAGTTTCATACATGTAATACAATATTAAAAAACATTTTGTTTTGGTAACAGCACATAAAAACAAAGATATTAGGTGAGTGTGGCGATTCTCCTGCCTCTAGATGCGTTAGTATCTATGGTGTTTGTAATGTAATCAGGAAGGCCATTCCGATGGCTTATGGCGCATGAAACAGCAGGCATGTTATGTGCTTTAGTATGACCAAAAATGCGCTGACAGTTACTGCGATTATGAAGACTATGTGTTATACGGCATGGCTGTGATAACGGCAATGTGTTAAACGTTCTGTACATTGCAGTTTTCTGCAAAGTCAATATTGCCATAGACAGTGCTGATGTTCCTGTAAATGAACGAATGCTATCAGCATATCTTTAAGGGGTGCTTAGAAAGAAACAGTAAACCAGTCCAAATCGGTAATGTTTCCTTCTAAACATTCTTTTCGTTCTCTTGGCTGAAAAATGTTTAATTGATTAATGTTTCACCTTGTTATAATGAAGTCACATCTGACCCGAAAATACTATCGTTTTATCCAATATTTGTTAGAAGCACATTATTAATTACACACTGATGTAAGGCACAAAATTTCTTAATTGCTTTTTTATATCTGATAATTTGTTATCTCTGCATCAGCTGCAATGGAGTTTGACTGCTGCAGGGTAAAGTATTGACAAGCTTCCATTTAATGAATTTTGCTCTTCGCTGCATCATCATTGCATTGAAGTGTTGTCGTGGATTCTGCCGTATTTCTCTGTATTTGGGTGGCTTTAGCACAGAAAGAATTCCCAAACGTTGCCAAGTTGAGCCTCTGTCTCGTTTAGAATGCATTGTAATCCTCCATTTTCAATAAACATTCAGCCAGACTCTGCTCGAGAACTCGTCAATATTGATGATGTCAAGAGGGGGCCTGTTGGCAGGCTGGCAGTTTACTGCGTGAGTCACTAGAGGAATGCCTGGTGCTAGCTGCAAGTATGGCAGTTCAGCCAACGTGAAAATGAATGTATTCTCCTAAACTTCGTGCTTATGGCTTCAAACAACATTGTGACTTTGAAAATTAATCTTTTTCAACAAAATATATTGTTACAAATACCATGATTCGCTGTAATTATTAATATGTGTTGATGCGGGTTGCCGTTGCGCATTTAGAAAACACGATTGCTTGGAAATATAGAAACATGATGTGTCATAAATAATGCAAAAATGTCTGTGTAACACCCATCATTACCATGTTAGCTGAATGATAACAGCGCCACTATTTCCTCTTTTAAGTTCTGTAGGATACTGCACGGTTCCAGAACCATCACAGTGGCATTGCCATTCGTCTTTTGTCTTGGCGTCCCTCGTGGCTTATGCCACCTTTTGTCACAGTTAGACCTTCTTGCTTTTACAGAAGCATTAATTTTACTACAACATACCTTTAGACAGCCCTGAAACAGGCTGCTTCTGCCGTCGATGCTGCCGCTTTGCTTCCCTTTGTGCAATGACGCCGCTTCTCCATTCCTTACTCTCGTCATGACGGGTGAATGAGGAATTCCTATTTTTTATTTTTCCGCCATTGCACGATCATGCACATGTCTTCGTCATTGTCAGGGTCATCATCTTTTGTTTATGATGGCAGCACGTGCACCTCATGACAATGCAACACAATGTTGTTTGGTCATCAGAAATGTCAACATTTTGCCATACAAAATCTCTGGTGAGTTCGTGCCTCGTGGTATTTGACCTCAAAAGAAATGTGAAGCATGAGGCTTGCTGTGATATATCTCATGGATGCCAGTTTTATTGTGGCACTCAAGCAGAAGACAGTAGTGAGAGCAGTGCATAACAAATCTCAGACAGTGCTGGACGTAGTGCTGGTGTCTTTTAGTTGGCAATATTTGTCACACAGTGCTTTTCATCAGTTGTGTGCTAAAGTGTGTGTTGAGATACTGGAAGTTGGCTGCATGGCATACGACAGGCATTGCTGGCCAAAATTGTTGAAAAAGCAACAGAAATGTTTTGCGTCACCAGCCTATTTATGTCCGATAATGAAGGCCTCTCCGATCGATCTCCAGTTGCCACTGTCTTGCACTGTCTTACCCCATGTTATGCCTACAAGTTCCCTAGTTTCATCTCGCCACCTAGTTCCCTGCTGTCTCTGACTATGCTCCACTTCTCTTGGTGACAATCCTCTAACTGTAAGAGACCATTTATCTGGCCTATGCATTATGTGTCCTGCCGCGCTCCCATTTCTTCCTCTTAATGTCAGCTAGAGTATTGGCTGCCCCGTTTGCTTTCTAACCAACACTGCTGTCCTCCTGTCTCGTAACGTTGCACCTATAATTTAATTTCTCATCCTCTCGCTTGCTGCACAGCTTCTTATCAAGCTTCTTTGTTACCCTCCAAGTTTCTGCGACATATGTTAATAAGAGCAGAAAGCAGTGATTGCACACATTTCTTTTCAAGGATAGTCGTGAGCTGCCAGCAGTGATTTGGTAATGCTTGTGTGTGCTCCAACCCATTTTGACTCTTCTGTAAATTGTCCTGATCAAGGTCCGTTGTTAGTAATTGAGGGTAATTGGAGATTGTTGAGAGGCTTTTGCACTGGCATGGACTAAAATAGGCTGATGACGACCGAGCAGCTGTAGCCCAAGTTTTTCTAAACATGATGTTATCTCAAGGCTGGCATGTTTCATACATATTTTGTGGTTTAGTATGCGCAATGCTTATAACGCCGCATGCTTGCAGACCAAAAGTTATCCCATTTGCAATTTGAGAAGTCAGCTAAATAATAAAACTAAGAAAAACTGCTCTGTTTAATGCCTCTCGACCTCTTGGTATAATTGGGATATGTATGGACAACACTTTCTTTGTAGCACTCGTGCAGAAGGCAGATGTAGCAAATAAGTGTGTAACAAATGGTAACGCTGTTGTTTTGGTTTGCAATATATTCGTCACGCAGTGCTTTTCCTGACTGATGTGCTAGAATGTATGTTTAGATATGGACATGAGTTGCATAGTGCAAAATGTGTGCATTTCTGGCGGAAGTTGTTGACCAAGCAACAAGAAGAGTTATAATGAAACAAACTTTGAAGCCACATTCGCAGCTTGCAGCTCATTCTATTTGTGCTTATTTTTTCTTCCAGATGGTGGAACTACAATAGGGTTCTGGAGACCTGTTCATCTGATGCAAGTTAATCTTGACAAACAAAAGGCAATGACTTCAAGAAGCTGAATGGAAGGGCAGGTGGTCTCTTGAGCCAGATTGTGGTCTCCTTGCCACATGAACAGGATTGATATTTTGCTCAAGTGTTTGTGAGCCCATTCTCTGATTTATCATGTTTACCGTATAGACTTGTGTAAAAGCCGCCCTATTTTTCACAATTTTGACGTGTGGCCCTGACATGGGACAGAACCATTTGGTTCATTCCCGTTTCGGGGCCCCTACTAGATACCTCTAGATACTATATACCTCTACTAGGTGACTCTTGCCATCTGCTAGTGGGATGCGGAAGTACGCAGCACGCAAAAATTTGCCAATGCGTGCGCATGGCATCCAGACAGTGAACGCAATTGCTTCTGCACTAGAAATGTTCTTTCCCAAATTTTGGTCTGCCAAGTTGGAGGTGTGACCCTCAACAGGTAAAGCCTTTACACGATTCTATAGGGTATTCACAATAATGGGCATCTTTCAGTCTTACTTTTTATTATTTGTTATCTTTGTACTCATTGCCTTCTACATCTCAATTTTGCCAGGTTTTTGAAAGGCACGATAGCTTTATGCTTGTATAACAAGAAATTTGTATTGTACTTGTAACAAGAAATACAAGTACAATATGACATGCATGTAGTAAATATCTCCTTTTGGAACGTCTTTGTTGGCATGCCGAACTTTTCGCATAAAGGGCTGTGATGAAAAGTACAGACATGATGCCATAGACATGACATGACACTGCTGCACACATGTCGTGAAACCACAGCCTGTGTGTTCTAGTGAACTGGCTGCTTGGTATTATGTGCTATAAGTCATGCAGCTTGTACTGTTTTTTTATTTTCCAGTGGAGATTCGTTTTCATATAAATGGAATGGTACAGTATTTGTACAAGGGGCAGCAGATTGTAGTAAGCTTTTATCAGTGGTTGCAGAATGCACACATCACAAAAAGCTCTTGATGGTTATTATCTGACAGATTAGCTGCAGCTTTCAACTTATTTTTTACAGAATGTCACGAAGCACATGCAAAAAACACGAACGACTAGGGTTCCTCTTGCACCGTGCCATTTTTAAGTATTTCTCGGACCAATGGCAAGATAACGCAATGACTGTAAATGACGCCTGCTGTCGTATTTATGTCTCGAAAGCTTGTGTCGGCAAGCCTTGAGCCACATGCAAGCTTGTTACATTAACATGGCGCCACCGTGTGCATTAGTACCATTCCTACTTGTGTACGACACCTATTGGATAACACGTGGTGTGTGAAATATGTGGCAGTGTGCATCATTGACAATTGACAGATTCATGATGGTGCGCCACAGTGCTTGTTGGCATGGGAAGCCGACAGGTGCTATGTATTCTCTGAACATGTCTCTCCCTTTCTTGTGCAGACCTCATCGCCACACCTGTCCAGCTGGAGCTGTTCACTCAACGAGGCTTGAACGAGGGAAGGCATCTACTGCAGCATGTTGTGTACGACGACGTCGCAACTCACCACGTCAGCAAACGGCCGTGCAAGTGCAGCTACTGTGGAAAGGGGTTCAAGCGGAAGTTTGATCTGGACAAACACATGCGTGTCCACACTGGCGAGAAACCGTACTGCTGCCATCTCTGCCCCATGACGTTCACCCAGAAACAGAGTGTTTCGCGCCATATGCGAACACACACAGGCGAGAAGCCATATCATTGTCGCTTTTGCCCGAAGGCTTGCGCTGCCGAGTCTAATCTGAGAACGCACGAGGCAACGCATACACGACAGGTCACGCCCAATGTGTCACTCAATACGGGGTCTTCTTGGCGCAACTCATGCAGTGAGCAATAGAGAACTTAGTACAGTGATTTCAATTAATTTGACCTTGACGGGGCTACCAATATCAATCAAATATCAGGGGGTTGAAATAAGGAAGATGCAGAAGAAACTACCAGACACAGCGCTGCTTCATTTGGCACTATTACCCGATTCTAGCATGGCCCCAAATGTAAAACAAGCACTTTGTACATATAACAGACACTATCTACAAATTAGTGCCCACTGTGATAACTCTTGAACAGCGCGTTATTGCTATCTGTGGGCCACAGAATTTAGTCCTTTGTATGATCCATCACATGCTTGATATTCCGCATTTATTGAACTACAGTAGAAGCTCGTTAATGTGTTTTGAAAAAAAAAATTGTGAAAAACACATTTACTGGGAAAACATATGATTCAAGGTTATTGAAAATTTATATCAGGCTCAACTGTAGTTTACATTTACGTAAGCCGAAGTATTGCACAATGGTTGCAGAATGAGACATTGACGTACATCGAGCCGGTGGGGACCAAGCGGCCTCAGATGAGCATTGTCGTTTTCCTATTGTGTAATGTTTTGAGACGACTAATGAAAACAAAAAAAAAATGAAAACGTAGGCAGTTCACACTAGTAGTGCAACCCTGGGTCTTAGCGGAGCTAGTTCTGGCTTTTGCTTAGTGTTGCTAGGTTCTGCTAAGTCTTGCGAGGTTGTGCGTGGCTTGGCTAGGTTCACACTAAGTGTTGCTAGGTTTCGCTAAGTTTTGCAATGTTATGCATGGCTTGGGGGCTAGGCTCACGCCAAGTGTTGCTAGGTTTTGCTGTCTTATGAGGTCATACATGGATTAACTATGCTCTTACTGAGTGTTGTCAAGATTTGCGAAGTTTTGCCAAATTCTTGCGAGGTCATGCACAGCCAGGCTGGTAAGCCACACAAGCCTTAGCAAGTCACATGCATAGAAGCCACAGTACAAGCAACACAATTTATTTATATACAGTGCTTCAGTACCAGTCGTCATCATCTTCGATCCGGTCCTTGTCCTCTACGTCTGACCATCATCGTGGTCAGTGGTGTCAGGGAAGGCTTCGCGAAGCACTTGCAAGGCAGAGCTCTCCTGTTCAAAGTTCTTCACCGAGCTCACTGTGAGAGATACACATCGAACCAGAGCTGGTCACAGATGCGGCAGCTCTGCCCAAACTCTATGCCAAGGAATTCGCACTGGAAGCGGCCGTTCGCACCTCCCACGGATTTGCGGGCTTGGTGTTGGAAGTTCTCTGTGATGCATAGGCCCGGAACCGATTCCCAAAAGTGCCGAGCATTCAATCGGCAGTGTTCGTTGTCTCTGCCCAAATCTCGGTATACTCGGCTTGGCAACGGCGTTTGTGGGCAGTGGCCTCGGCCTGATGGGCAGGATTGGCTCTCCTTCATCGATTGTAGTCCCGCTGAGCCATGCGCTGAGCTTCCTTGTTGGTCGCAGACGCGACAGCTGTGCCCAAACTCGATGCCTAGAAATTTGCTCTGGAAACGGCGTACCCCCATTTCTCAGTGGGCTTGAACCTGGAAGTTTTCGAGTAGTGGCAGGCTGGGATTGCTTTCTTGGCAACGTCGAGCATTCCGGTGCCGACTCTCGCATTCCTTGGACTGAAACTCTGGATCCTTGACTCGGCGTCGCCCCTTCTCAGCCGCAGCTTCGGCACGGTGTTCCGGATCAGCACGACAGCGACGCATCACTTCTCGCTTGGCAGAACGGCACTCTTCCTGGTAAGCCGCTTCTACGGTCGTCCAGACTTTCTTCGGTCTTCCCATGGCAGCAGCACAAACTTGCGGAGTAGAGGAGGCGAGAGGTGTGTCGCCGCACTGGCTGTTCCAAGCTTTTACTTGCCTGTGACGCCACAACTCCGCCTTACGCACGTGGGGTGCGAGGAGGTTATATGGCTTGGTGCTCTTGCAGATGGTTGCTAGGCAACGTGAGACAGCGCACAGCTGTGCGTAGATTTCTTGTAATGGTCCATGGCAGAACTAAAAGCTTAAACAACTCCTCTGTTAAAGGAATTGAGCTGGTGGACAACGCCGGAATATGATGCCACCAGAGCAAAACATGGTGCTCACTTCACGCTCCCTATAGCAGGGAACGATGGCACATTTGGGTTATCGCCTTTGAAAAGCGTGCAGTATGCTTTCAATGACAATGTATCGCATGCACGTGCACAGTGAAACAGATAGGTGAACATCTTTATCGCAATAGGGTTGATGGCGATAGCTGTGAATGGCGACGTGCCACGACCCATGAAATATGCTGGTACAAGAAGCGGAATGCACGCGTGCCAACATTCTCATGTGTCAATGGCAAGAGAGTAGTGCGGGGAAGCTGCTCTGGCAAGTACCTACAGCTTTTGAGTGCATTTGCCTTGAGCCTGTTCTGGTTTACATCTAGCAGCCAGAAAACGAGTCGTACGATCACAATTTGGCAAGGTACTGAACATTGGTGCAAAATATTGTGTTTTCCTGGGACGTATCAACTGATGAAAAACAAGCCTGACTGTATTGGGCCATTTTTTGTGTCCTCAATCGCTATCGTTGGCACCAGGAGATCGTATGAAGCGTGATTGTGTCCACGAGCTTCTACTGTACAGCACAATCATCGCAAATGGGATGTTAACGTATGCCCATACTAAACACATTGCTAGTTCATGCTGTGATGCATGCAATTCTCAGGAATGCTGAAAACAGCTGCTGTGACTTCGTTACCGCTAGCTTAGCAAAGTGATCTTTCGAATGAGATTTTGTTAATAAAAACTGTTAGCAGCACATTGTCGTTGCCATTATGTGCAAAACTGGTTCTGTTCACACCTGATAACAGTAGCGATGATCCTGGCTCTCGGAGTAGGCTGTCGCCATGTCAGCAAATATGCTGTTGGTGTATTTTCTTATTTTATTGCACTGTGAAGATAATATTCTGATGGATTTTCTTGGGGGGAAAAAATGTGTTGGAAACAGGTAAATATGGTAATTGTTCAGTGTAAGCTGCAGTTTTCGCCTGAGGATGTTTTGCCTGAAAACGTGTATTCGATTGGAGGTAACAAGTTTTTGACACATTCATGTTCCTTTAGCACAGCAAAGACAGATGCAGCGGTCGTTGTGATCACCATTTGGATTGTGTGTGTCTGAGCTGACCAGTAAAGTTCGAACTTTCTGGTGAAGACCAATTTGAGGATGTAGAGAAAATTCTGGGCCATAGAAATATGTGGGCACTGGCCGGGACATTTGGCTGACATAGAACTAAAAGATTGAATTAGTCAGATTCGAATTAATGAAAGTGCAGCATATGGAGTATTCAAGCAGCCCTTGTGTTCAATTCTAAAATGGAAACAGATCAGTTAAAGTGGCAGACATTAGAATCTGTGTGTTTATTTCCAATAGGGTCTTTACCTTGGTTGCCTAACTTCTCTAAATAATTGCAGCTGAACCCTAGTGTAATGAACATTGATGTAATAGATTATCAGATATGATGAAGACATTTATTATAATGAGTACTCTACTGCTGTAACAGAACCGAAAAATAAAACATCTAGGACATCAAACAAAGTGATTAGGTGTTCACTGTTTGCTTGCAGCTTAAAATGTGTATTTTAGTTGCAAAAGTGTAAAATACTAGTAAATAACAAGGTTCAAGTGTACCTTAGAACACATGTTCCAGTTGTGGAAATAGGGCTCAAGGTGCGTCCACTACGTACAAATCTAATTGATTCAGCTACATTCTTACTTATGTTTGCGTTGACCATTTACTTCTGTTTAGTCAAAAGCTCATCTGATCATTGGAGCAAGCTGTCTTGAAAGACAACTTCACCGAAATTTCACTTTGGCTATATGTTGGTGATGAATGAATAGTATACACCACTGAAGCAATCTTGGCAGAGCCATAGGCTGGTAATTGCATAACTATCTTATTAGCAGTCCATAAACAGCACCAAGGAGACAATGCTTGCATTTGGTGGTTAGTGGTTAATGGTAGGTTAGGCCCAGCTTGTCGCTTCCAAGATTTTCCAGTGTGTCACGGGCAGCTGGGATCACCGTCTAATCTCATACGTCATGCTGAGAAGCTATGCATTCTAAATCATGCATCACTTTCGTTGAGCAGTATAATGGCAGCATCTTTTTTTCTTCCCAGTTTTGGTATCAAAAACAGCTGTTCTAGCGAGCATTCTGTCATGCTTCCAATCATATTGTCATCAAAATATTTTGCACAAAAGCGCCCCTATATCTACACTACCTTAAACTAGAATTTCTCCTCAGTCCAAAATTTTGTTGGAGTTGGCCTTTAAGGTTTTGCACATGACCACATAAAGGCAACAAGATTATGCAAGATTGAGGAATAAGACAGCTGTTGTGTATGACTCTTTGGGCACTTTTTGCTGTATGGTCTAATAAAGCGACTTGTAGCAGCTGAAAAATCTTTTGATAGAGCAATAGAAGTAAGGCTCAGTAATTATGAACACAGGCTTTGATGGACACTTCAGTATCTCGTCATCTGTAAGCAGTGTTCCTGTACTTGAAGTTGTCAACTGATTCCGCCTCGCTCCACGATTTTCTAGCCTACCAGATAGCTTGGGTTGTAGAGCGATGACCTCGTAGATGTGTTAGGCCCGTGTTGAATCTCTGGACCGGGACGAGTTCATCACTTGTGAAGCTTTCCGATAAACTTATGCGGATGACAATTTTTTTGCCTTTCCTTAAACTTTCTGCACATTGCAGTTTTATGCAGTCACTTTTGCCATAAACAGTGCTGTTGTTCCTGTAAATGAACGAATGCTATGAGCATGTCTTGAAGGGATGCTTAGAAACACTAAACCAATTCAAATTAGTAATGATTCTTTGTAAACTTTCTTTTCATTCTCTTGGTTGAAAAATGTTTTAATTGATTAAAGTTTAACCTCGTTTTAACGAAGTCACATCTCACCCGAAAATAGTATCATTTTATCCAATATTTGCTAGGAGCATATTACTCGTTACACACTGATGTCAGGGAGAAAAAAATTCTTAATTGCTTTGTTATATCTGATAATTTGTTATCTCTGCATCAGTTGCAACGAGGTTTGACTGTGCTACATGGTAAAGTATTGACAAGCTTCCATTTAATGAATTTTGCTCTTTGCTGCATCATCATTGCATAGGAGTGTTGTCGTGGATTCTGCCGTATTTCCCCATATTCGGGCAGCTTTAGCGCAGAAAGAATTCTCAAATGGTGGCCAAGTTGAGCCTCTGACTCGTTTGGAATGCATTGTAATCCTCCATTTTCAATAAACATTCAGCCAGATTCGTCTCGACCACTCGTCAGTATTAATGATGTCAAGAGGGCAGGCAGGCAGTTTACTGCATGAGTCACTAGAGGGATGCCTGGTGCTAGTGGTCCACAGGAGCTGCAAGTATGGCAGTTCAGCCAACGTGGAAATGAATGTATTCTCCTAAACTTCGTCCTTACGGCTTTAAACAACGTTGTGGCTTTGAAAATTAATCTTTTTCAACAAAATATACTGTTAATAATGCCATGATTCGCTGGAATTACCGTATTTACTCGCATAATAATTGCACTTTTTTTCCCCAAAGATATGCGCAACATTGGGGGTGCGTTTATTATGCGAGGTAAAATTGTGAGAGAATTTTTTTTCGCAGCCACTTCCATAAAAGGCAGTTTCGCTCGAAATGTGAACCAGTGATTGCGATAGCAAATGTGTAGACGGGTACATGAAGTAAGGATAATAGTTTTACTGGCTGTATAAACTTTCAAAGATTCGCTTCAACACAAACTGAGTTGCGAGAACGCAGCACGCACGAAGGTATCAGCCGCCATCGACTCAGCCCCCGATGCAGATTGCTTTGAAGGTAATTAAGGCACGCTGTAGCCGCGCACGCAGTTGCTGCGCAAATAAAACGCTGCCCCCACCTCAGCGCCATGCGGGCAATGGAAGACGGTGTGCTTCCTTCCCGCTTTCCTCCATTATATGTGGGAGATTAAGCTGCGATCATCGGCGCACCTCGAGCGCGGTTGTGCAATACGAAATTGCTGACAGAATACAAAGCCGCCGCACCTTTCTCCCCCGGGGCTTTTTACTCTACGAAACACGTGAGCCACGATCGTTGGCTTCCCTCGCAAGCTTTCACTCATACCTACACCCTGCGGCGCGTGGCAATGACGACGGCAAAAATGCGTCTTGAGCGTCAGTATAATTGATATCGCCATAAAAGTAGGAGAGATGGTACAATTCGCCGTCCAACATGGCGTCGGACATAATTGCACCCGCCGGGCGCCATATGAGACGCCGAATCGTGCCATGTGTCTCCTACTTCACGGCGGCAAGTTGGTGCAACCATTATGCGAGAAAAAGGAGG
The DNA here is from genome assembly GCF_050947875.1 of Dermacentor variabilis. Classification (NCBI taxonomy): domain Eukaryota; kingdom Metazoa; phylum Arthropoda; class Arachnida; order Ixodida; family Ixodidae; genus Dermacentor; species Dermacentor variabilis. Next base: position 91,724,551 of record NC_134576.1, read on the forward strand.
AAAAAAAGCACTTCTTGATTCGGAAAGTGGGGGCTGCGTTCATTACATGAGTGCAATTATTATGCGAGTAAATACAGTATTAATGTGTGTTGAGACATGTTGCCCTTGTGCATTTAGAAAAGCATGATTGCTTGGAAATTTAGAAAGATGATGTGTAATAAATAATGCAAGAATATGTATGTACCACCCATAATTCCCACAGCGATAATAGTGCCAGTATGTCCTCCTTTAAATACTGTGGAATACTCTACGACACCACAAACATCAAAGTGGCATTGCCGCCTGTCTTTTCTCTTATCGTCCCTCCTGGCTTATGCCACCTTTTGTCACCAGGAGACCTTCTTGCTTTTACAGAAGCATTAACTTTATTACAACAAACCTTTAGGCGGCCCTGAAACATCTTGCTGTGTACCTTAGCAATAAAATGAATTGGATGCCGTTTGCAATTTTCAAAAAGCAGCCAATGTGAGTGGAAGCTTTACATTATTCAGTCCCATCCTAAGCTCATCTGTCCCCCACCATGGGTCTAAGGAGGCCCAGTCCAGCCTAGCCCCCCCTCCCCCCCCCCCCCCCCCCCCCCGAAGCTCTGGTTCTGCATTTATGTCATGTGTAGGTATGTTCACCGCAGCAAGTTGTTGAACTTTTGAAGTAAGAAAACATTTTTGAAAAAACAATGAAGCGTATACTCTCTGTTGCACACATACACAGTCACACTTTGCCTTCAAGAACACAGGACATTAACGAAATATGAACTAGAAAACTGTGGCGGCACCTAAGCAATTCTTATGATGTGTAAATGCAACAGCATTAACTTGTCACTGAGTGTGTCGCTGAATTATGCCGCCGAGTTTAGTATAGCAGGAAAATGTTGTTGCTTTTGAGGTCGCAACAACGCAAGACGATAAACTGGCCATATTGCGATCTGTCAGCCGAGTTTTATTTGCGGAATTCTCAATGAAGTAGTGTTTCACGCACGTTACTTTGAATGTTCTTTCTTGATCACGGCATTTTTCAGCACGATGACACCACTTTGCTGAGCGATGACAGTACTTTTTTTGAGCGGCACCATGTTGTTTACGATACATCAGGCTTATGGGTGAATTCAACCTCACACCCCCGGGCGATGTCATAGTCGTCATCTGACGGTACCTAAAATTGCATCTTATTTGTCATCACAACTGTGGACTCCGGCTTCGGTGTCTGTGGGTGCGGAAGGCAGAGCGAGTGGCTGCAGCCCTCAGTGCTTGCTCTGCCGCCACTTGCTCTACCATCTAGTGAATCGACCATCAGGCACAACCCTACCACGTGCGCAGGCTCAAACACAATCATCACGGTTGCCTTTTGCAGTGGTGGTGCAATGTAGCGGTTAGCGCATTCGGCTACATAGCGGTAGGAGTGGCAGTGGGGTGGTGGATCGAATCCTCACCGTGGCCACTTTTTATTTTTATTTAGACGAATATGACATAATCTGTGTGCCGTCTTTCTGCCATGGCTTTCTGACGACTTCGGGGTCACACGATGAGCCAACTAATGCTCTCACATTAAAACACGCTGGCTGTAAAGCTGTAAATTAGTTGCCAAACTACACAGGTCAAACACCAAAGTTAACGCATCACCCTGTTTAGAGGTTGGAGCACATCAGATGCTGGCTGAAAGCAAATGGCGAGTGTCTGCTGTGGCTAGGGCCTTCTGGTAGGGACTTAGGCCAGGAAGGTAGGCCAGGAGCTTATGGGCTGTGGTTGGTGCTCTACTGACGTACACCAGCCACAGGCTCAGGATCACCAGGCATAGGCAACACTCTGGACCCACAGTCCGACAAGCTGCTTCTTCAGCCTACGCTGCCTTCTTGTCTTTGCTTCTCCTTTCACAATGACATCACTTCCCCATTCCTCGGATGCGCCACGGTGCTCTCCGACAGTTCATTTTTGTTCACTTTTTTTTTCTCTGCCATTGCACAATCATGTGTGTCTTCATCATCATCTCTGTTGTCATCTTTTGGTTGTGATGGCAGCACATGCATAACATGACAATGCGACACAATGTTGTTTGATCATCAGAAATGTCAACATTTTGCCATACAACCTCTCTGGTGACTTCGCACCTGATGGGATTTGACCATGTAAGGAATGTGAAGCATGAGACTTTCTTTGATGCTTCCCATGGATGCCAGTTTTATTGTCGCACTTATGCAGAAGACAGTTTGACAGAGCAGTGCATAACGTGTGGGTGACAGTGCTGGAGCTAGTGCTGGTGTCTTCTTTTAGTTGGCAATATTTGTCACACAGTGCTTTTCATCAGTTGTGTGCTAAAGTGTGTGTTGAGATAATGGAAGTTGGCTGCATGGTATATGACGTGCGTCACTGGCAGAAATTGTTGACAAAGCAGCTGAAACATTTCGTCGTCATCACCAGCATATTTATGTCTGAGGGCAAAGGCCTCCCCCATCAATCTCCAGTTATTCCTGTCTTATGCTATCTTGCCCCATATTATGCCTGAAAATTTTCTAATTTCACCACATTGCCTAGTTCCCTGCTGTCCCTGACTATGCTTCGCTTCTCTTGGTGCCCATCCTGTAACTGTAATAGAGCAATTATCTAGCCTTTGTATTATAGCCTTTCACACGGCACATGTAATGTCATTCATAGTAAATAACATTCATACCGAATTTCATTGCAACCTTGCGTTCCCTGTATAAACGGGTGTACAAAATGGCAGTCGCAATTGATGGCGATGTTTGTCGGCATGCTGGCAGTCGGCAATCAACATGCATCATTTCAGGTTGCGCTTCGCCCTGCGCAAATCGGTGAGGTGGTCTTCCCACACTTTCAGCAGCGCGTGCGTCTTGTCTTCGGTCATGTGCGCTTTTTGCTTCTCATTCTTCGCTGACAAATCTGCAGAGTTGGCTTTCGTGGTTGGTAGATAGGCTTTAGTGCTGCACCATTTTGAAAGCTGTATGCAGAAACGGAAAATAAGCAGACAAGCATTTGTAAACATGGCCAACAAGAGGTACTAGCATCCAGTCGGAGACTGGGAACAACAATATAGCTGCACAAACTGCAACTATCGTGCCTTACAGCAAAAAAATATAAATTTATTAAAAAGTTAATAACAGAAATTATGACAACCTTTACTATGATTACATTTCATTTTAACTTATTTCTTGCCAAACCACTGTTGTTCAGATTACATAAGTCCAACTTGCATGAGTTCAGGAAACTTGAGTTCAGTGGGCGAATGCCATTAGCTGTGAATGTCATTCTCTACGGCCATGTAGAAGCAACAAAAATGGCATCAAGACATAACCTCATTTGCTGCAAATGACATTACATGTGCCGTGTGACAGGGGTATTATGTGTCCTGTCATGCTTCCATTTCTTCCTCTTAATGTCAACTAGAATATCGGCCGCGTTCGTTTGCTCTATAATCCACACCACTGTGTTCCTGTCTTGTAAGGTTGCGACTATGATTTTTCGTTCCACCGCTTGCTGCACAGTCCTTAATTTCTTCTCAATCTTTTTTGTTAACCTCCAAGTCTCTACCACATATGTTAGTACCAGTAGAATCCAGTGATTGCACACATATCTTTTCAAAGATAGTGGCAAGCTGCCAGCAATGATTTGGTAATGCCTGCTGTGTGTACTCCAACCCAATTTTACTCTTCTGTACATTGTCATGATCAAGGTCCCTTGTGAGTAATTGGGAGAAATTGGAGATAATAGAGAGGTCTTTGCGCTGGCAAGGACTTAAATAGGCTGATGATGACTGAGCAGCTGTGGCCTAAGTTTTTCTAAACATGTTGTTATCTCAAGGCTGGCATGTTTCATACATCTTCTGTGGTTTAGTATATGCAATGCTATAACTCCACGTGCTTGCAGACCAAAACTTACTCCATTTACAGTTTGAGAAAACAGCCAAATAATAAAACTAAGAAAGCCCTGCCTAATGCCACTCAACCTGTTCATATAATTGAGACGTGAATGGAGAACGCTTTCTTTGTAGCGCTCGTGCAGAAGGCAGATGTAGCAAATAAGTGCGTAACAAATTGTGACGCTGTTGTTTTGGTTTGCAATATCTTTGTCACGCAGTGGTTTTCCTGACTGATGTGCTAGAATGTGTGTTTAGATCATTGAAATTAGTTGCATAAAGCAAAATGTGTACATTGCTGGCAGAGGTTGTTGACCATGCAAGAATAACAGCTATAATGAAATAAAATTTAAAGCCACAATCGCAGCTTGCAGCTCTTTCTATTTGTGCATTTCTATGCGCTTTATCTTTAGGTGGGCCTAGAACATCAGGTGATGTGAAATTTACCCTTTCTTTGTGCGTGTGTGTTGCAACATGTTTGTGAGGATGGTTCAACAATAATGCTTGCTGTACTAAAGGAAAGTGTAGCTCCAAGCTTACAAAGCATTTTATTTATTTATTTTTTCTTCCAGATAGCGAAACTGCAATAGGGGTTCTGGAGACCTGTTCATCTGACGCAAGTTAATCGTGAAAAACAAAAGACAGTGACTTCAAGAAGTTGAATGGAAGGGCAGGTGGTCTTTTGAGCCAGATTGTGGGCTCCTTGCCACATGTACAGGATTGCTATTTTGCTCAGGTGTTTGTGAGCCCATTCTCTGATTTATCATGTCTACTGTATAGACTTGTTTAAAAGCCGCAGTATATTTTTCACAATTTTGACAGGGTGCGGCCCTGACACGAGACCGAACCATTTGGTTCATTCCCGTCTAAGGGCCCCTACTAGATAGCTCTAGATACTATATACCTCTTCTAAACGACTCTTGCCATCTGCTAGTGGGATGCAGAAGTACGCAGCACGCAAAAATTTGCCGATGCGTGCGCATGGCGTCCAGACAGTGAACGCAATAGCTTCTCCGCTGGAAATTTTCTTTCCCAAATTTTGGTCTGCCAAGTTGGAGGTGTGGCCCTTAAACAGGTAAAGCCCGTACACGATTCTATGGGGTATTCACCATAACTTTTTTTAATATATAATGGGCATTTTTCAGTCTTACTTATTATTATTTGTTATCTTTGTACTCATTGACTTCTACATCTCAGTTTTGCCAGGTTTTTGAAAGTCACTATAGCTTTATGCTTGTATAACAAGAAATTTGTACACCAGGCGTCAACCTTGAAAAAAAGGAAAGAAAGAATACAAGTACAATATGACATGCATGTAGTAAATGTCTACTTTTGGCACGTCCCTGTTGAACACGCCGAACTTTTGGCATAAAGGGCTGGGATGAAAAGTGCAGATGTCACACTGCTGCACACGACATGACACCACAGCCTGCGTGGTTTAGTGAACTGGCTGCTTGGTATGATGTGCTATACGTCGTGCAGCTAGTATTGTTTCATTATTTTCCAGTGGAGATTACTTTCCATGCAGATGGAATTGTAGTTCTACAAAGGGCAGCAGATTGTATTAAGCTTTTATCACTGGTTGCAGAATGTACAAGTCATGGAATGCTCTTGGTGGCTGTTAACTGACAGAGGAGCTGCAGCTTTCAACTTATCTTTTATAGAACATCACGAAAGGCATGCAAAAAACAAGAACGACTAGGGTTCCTCTTGCACCGTGCCATCTTTTTTTTAATTTCTGTGACCAATGGCAAAAAAACATAAAAACTGTAAATGGGACCTGCCTTCGTACTTACACCTTGAAAGCCTGTGTTGACAAGCCTTGAGCCACATACAAGCCTGTTACATAAACCTCCCGCAATTCACGTACAGTGGAATCTCGATGATACGAATCTCACGGGGTCACGAAAAATATTCGTATTAGCCGAAATTCATGTCATCGAAACACAATCAAAACTAGCTAAATTAAAGAGTCAGAGGTGAACTCACTCAGGCACACTTATGTAAAAAGCATTTATTTATTGAAGAAAAAGTCTCTAATGTCCTTCTGCTTCTTTGTCAGGTCATTTAGCAGACATTGTTCAAATCCATAAAAACGTGTGCACGTGTCGTCGCCGATTTCATCCGCGGCCGTAGCAAGCCTCAGAACTTCGAATGCGTGCAGCGTTTCAGCTGCCGGTGGTGGGCCTTCGCCGTCGCCCACGTCTAACACGAGGAACGCGGCCCGAAGCACAGCACCCACTCGTTCTGATGGCACGTGGAAAAGGAGGAAAAGCAACAAAAGTGCCACCGCTTCAAACTCTTCGCGCCCTGTCGCGGCCTCCGCGCTGTCCGGCGCCGCGTCCGCGCCTCCGTACCAAAAGAGAAGGGAGAAATCGCGTGACTGCGCGCAGTCGCGTCCGTCCGTGCGCCGGAATCGTGCCAACTGTGGCCTCTCCTCCGCGCATCGGCGAAACCTCCTCCCCTCCTTAGCAACCGGCGCTGGTGGGGGGCGCAGCTGTGCATAGCAACCGTGACGTCACACAGCAGTAGAATGAGCGCGCGCGTCGGCGATGGCAGCTGGTTTCTTTATCCTATGGCTGCACCTCCGCTCTTTTGCGACACCTCCCGTTGCAGTAGAGTGAGTGAGAGGCATGGCTCCGAAGCGGTCCAGCGATGCCACGCTAAGCGGTTCGGGGAAGCGGCAGCGGACGCCGGATTCCCCCAACACCAAACGTCACAAGAAAAAGGAGCGATTGCGCATGCGACGACTGAACATGTCACCAGATGCAAAAGCAAGGGAGGCAGAACGGAAACGCCAACAGCGACTGATTAGATCGCCGGGTACCGAAGGCAGGGAAGCAGAACGAAAGCGGCAGCAGCAACAGGCGATATCGCCAGACACGAAAGCGAATGAATCGGAGTGCACACGGCAGCAGCGTCTGGCTTTTGCCAATCACACTTTTGTCTTCGGTAATTTTCGTATCAACCGACGCGGGTCGAAAATTGATTCGTAACAACCATTCTCTAGCACGCTGCAAAGTAATGGGGCTTGGCCGGGGCCACAGAAAAATTCGTATCATCCGGAAATTCATATTAGCTGTGATCATATCGAAATTCCACTGTACATTAGTAGCTTTGCCATATGTGTACATGTGTACAACTCCCTTTGCGTTAACATGTGGTGAGTGTAACATATGGCAGTGTGCTTCATTGATAATTGTCAGCTTCACAACGGTGAGTGACAGTGCTTCTTAGCATTGGAAGCCGACGGGTACCATATCTTCTAAGAACATGTCCCCCCCCCCCTCTTTTTTTTGTGCAGACCTCGCTGCTGAACCTGTCCGGCTGGAGCTGTCTCCTCAACAAAGCCTGAACAAGGGAAGGCATCTGCCACAGCGTCGCGTGTGCAACGTCGTCAAAAGTTCCCGCATAAGAAAGCCGCGCAAGTGCAGCTACTGTGGCAAGGTGTTCAAGCAGAAGGTTGACCTGAACAAACATGTGCGTGTCCACACCGGCGAGAAGCCATTCTGCTGCCATCTCTGCCCCATGGCATTCACCCAGAAACAGGGTGTTTTGCGCCATATACGAATACACACAGGCGAGAAGCCATATCACTGTCGCTTTTGCCCGAAGGCTTGCTCTGACGAGTCCAATCTGAAGAGGCACGAGGCAACACACACACGACAAGTCCGGCCACGGCAGCCGCATTTCAATGGGGGCGAAATGCGAAAACACCCGTGTGCTTAGATTTAGGTGCACGTTAAAGAACCCCAGGTGGCCAAAATTTCCGGAGTCCTCCACTACGGCGTGCCTCATAATCAGAAAGTGGTTTTGGCACGTAAAACCCCAAATATTATTATTACACACGACAAGTCACTCCCAATGTGTCGCTGAATGTGGGGTCTCCATAAGGCAACTCATGCAGTGAGCAATAGCGAATATAGCAGAATTTAGTACAGTGACTTGACTTAATTTGATTTTAAGGGGACAGACAAACTCGAAATCATCTGGCTGCTTGATTTGAGGAAGAAGCAGGAAAAGAAACTACCAAATGCACTGCTGCAATCCTACATGTGGAAATGTTTTGAAGGCTTATTTTGTTATTATATATCACACACACACATATATCTATTTATATATTTTTAGACTGCAGCTCTTAAATGCCCGATCATGCAGCGAGCTAGTAATCGAGCGAACTAGCACAGCAAAAGATGAAAGTGAGTGTGGCAGACAGCGCGGGATAAAAAAGCAGCAAGAGCGAAGAGTTGTGAAGAGGAGGGTTTATAAGAACCATGAGACAGGGAGCTGAGGAGGCTGTGGAAAAAGGGTGAGGAAAAGAGTAGAGTGCCACTGGTGACCAGGCATGCGGCGAGTGTGGAAACCGTTGGCATGGACCCACTACGCACGTTCTACTTGCACCTGCAGCGCAGCTGACGCTATAGAGTGTGCTCCGTGCAAGCCACAGGTTCCCGTGTTCATGCTTTATTTCTGAACAATGAGTGACACAACCGGTGGAAATGCTTCGTATATATTGCTGCTGCTAAATGAGCTGCCCGAGCAGAGGCTCAGTGCTGCTGCTGAGAGCACCCTGTCATTCAGAATCAAATTCTTTACCACGTTATATCGTGGATTCAAAACACCTAGACAGATGTGCTCAAAATTCATGTGAGGGTGTATCGTAATCGTCGGTGATTTCTTTTATTTTTCTTTTATGCTCTCAACTTTTTTAAACTATAAAACTGGAGTTGATGGGTGGTATTATAAGGTAATAAGGACTTATTGGCTCTAGGCTGGTATATCCAACATGCCCAGTCGAAAATGGTTAAAAGAAGCATTGCCAAATTTTGTCTAAGCAATGCCATAAAAAAGTGGTGCTACCATAAGGTCTCTACAAGCTGAAAGAAAGTCGTTAACAGTTGTCTGCAGCAGGGTACCTGAATACTTTGGAGGTATCGGTAGGGGAGTCTTTCCTCAGAAGGCCTCGTACAGAAAGTACAGTAAATGAAGAGTTGTCAACTTGTTAAAAGACTGCAGTTGTGCCCTACCTACTTATAGCACGGCACACTGTCTTAAAGGGACATTAAAGGCAAATATTAAGTCAAGCCAAAATGATAAAATAATGCTTGAGAATCTCTAAGGTTTCAGTATTATCGTGAACAAAGCCTTAATAATTGAGAAATTGAGGTAAATGCAGGACATAATTAGAGACTCCCCCGGGACATTCAAGTACTTGCCCGATGACAAAAGCACTCCTGAGTTCAATTCTGTCACCAGTACTCAACCACTCATTGCACAAGACATCCTTGTATTGTATTATAATACGAAATAAAATGCTACTTCTCCAGTTCTATTTCACTTTTAGAAAAAAAGTACTCATTGTAATAACCCTGACAACGATCCAGTTGGTCGAAGAGTTTCGCTTTTGGTCGACTCCGCGCCGTCCATGCTTTCGCATTTCAGTAGCTATCGCCTAGTGCTGCACTGGTTTTGCTGTCTTGCGAAACTCGCGCAAACTTCTAGTAGCGAAGAATTCAACTTCCATGTGATGACGCGGGATGCTCGAACGGTCTACGCCACTAGCTGCAGTCGCGAATCTGCTGCTCTGTCTTGGCTCGGTATCGCTGTCTGTCAGGTGCCATTTTGCTCACTGACGGCATCAAAGGGGTGGCAATGGCATATGCCACGTCACCACTCCCTCGGTTCTCCTAAAGTCATACAGAAATTCTTCGAATCTGAGAAGGCACAAGGCAACACATGCATGGCAGTTCACTTCTAATCTGTCATTCAATCTGTCTTCTTAACACAACTCGTGCAGTGAGCAATAGAGAAGTTGGTGTGGTGTCTTTCATTAATTTGACCTTGGTGGGACCAACGAAACCAATCAATTATCTGGAGGATTGAGATAAAGAAGAGGCAGAAAAAACTACCAGACACAGTGCCGCTTCATTCGGCAGTATATTACCCGATACTAGCACGCCCTCGGATATAACATGCATTCTGGACATATAACAGATACATAGTATGTGCAAATTAGTGTCCACCGTCATAGCTCTCAGATATTGCCTTCTCGCTATCCATGGGCCACAGCATTTAGTCCCTTGTATGATCCATCACATGTTTGATATTCCACCTTATGAAACTACAGTACAACCTCGTTAATATGTTCTTGAAGAAAAAAAACTGTGAGAAAAACATACTTACCGGGAAAGCGTACGATCCAAAGTCACTGAAAAATTTATCAGGCTCAACTGTAGTTTACAGTTATGTAAAGTGCAGCATTGCGCAAATCATTGCAGAATGAGACATTGACTTGCGTCAGTCTGTTGGGGACCAAGCGGCCCGATATGAGCATTGTCGTTTTCCTATTGTGCAATGTTTCGGAACAGCGTCTGAAAACCAAAAACTGTCGAACTGGTGGGCAACGCCGGAAAGCGATGCCATCAGAGCAAGACATGGTGCTAACTTCGCACTGCCTACAGCAGGGAATGGTGGCATGTTTGGGCTACCGCCTTTGAAAAGCGTGCAGTATGCTTTCGATGGCATTGTATCACACGCACATGTACAGTAAACATGCTTATCGCAATAGGGTTGGCAGCGATAGCTGTAATTGGCGACGTGCCACGGCCCATGAAATATGCTGGTACCAGAAGAAGAATGCATGCGTGCCAACATTCTCATGTGACAATGGCAAGCAAGCAATGTGGGAAAGCTGCTCTGGCAGGTAGAGCTTTTGATTGCATTTGCCTCGTGCCTTTCCTTGTTTACATCTAGCAGCCAGAAAACGTATCGTACAATCGCAATTTGGCAATGTACTGAACATTGATGCAAAAATATTGTGTTTTCCTGGGACGTAACAACCCATAAAAAATGAGCGTAACATTATTGGGTCATTTCTTGTGTTCTCGATTGCTAACGTTCGAACCAGGAGATCGTACGCAACGTGATCGTATCCACGAGCTTTTACTGTACTCCGCAATCATCGCAAATGGGATGTTAGCGTACACTCAGACTAAGTCCTAAGCTAGTTCATCCTGTGATGTGTGCGATTCTCAGGAACGCCGAAAACAGCTGCCATGACTTCGTTACCGCTAGCTTAGCATAAGATAACTCTATCTTTTGAATTAGATTTTGTAATTAAAAACCGTTACCAGTGCGCTGTCATTGCCATCGTATGCAAGAACTGGTTCTCTCGACATCTGATAATAACAGTAATGATGATCTTGGTTCTCACAGTAGGCTGTTGTCACGTCTGAATACATGCTGTTGGTGTATTTTCATACGTTATTTCACTGTAAAGGTGATTCTTTTACATATATTCTTGGCAAAAGAAAGTGTGTTGTGAATGGGTAAATATGGTAATTGTTCAGTGTAAGCTTCAGTTTTTGCCTGAGAGTGTTCTTAAGGCAGGCCGAAAAAGTGTTTTTCACGGGAGGAAACATGTTTCCTGCGCATTCATGTTTGTCTAGCACTGCAAAGGCAGATGCAACAGCTGTTGTGGTCATCATTTGGGTCGTGTGTGCCCATAATGACCAGTAAAGTTCGAACTTTCTGGTCAGGGCCCATTTGAACATGTAGAGAAAATTCTTGGCCATAGAAATATATGGGCACTGGTGGGACATTAGGCTGGAATAGAAGTAATCGAAAAGTTGAATTAGCCAGAGTCAAATTAATCAATTAATCTAACTCTACGGCTGATGGAGTATTCAAATAGCACTTGTGTTGAACTGTAAAGAATTGGGACAAATCAATAAAAGTGGAAGACATCAAAATTTGTCAATTTCCAGCAAGGTTATTACCTTGGTTACCTAGCTTTTTGAATAATTGCATTTGAACACTGGTGTAACAAACATGGCTGTGATAGATTATTCTACTCCTGTAACAACACCAAAATCGTGAGCACCACCTTATCTCGGACGTCACGCGGAGTAGCTATGCATTCTAGATCGTGCATCACTTTCATTAAGCAGTAATGGCAGCATTCTTTTCCTTCCCGATTTTGGCATCAAAAACAGCAATTTTCGCAAGCATTTTATCATGATTCCAATCCTATTTCAATCAAAATATTTTGAATAAGGACTCCTTTATACCTCCATTACCTTAAACTAGAACTTCTCCTCAGTCCAAAATTTGGTTGGAGTTGATTTTAAGGTGTTGCATATGACCACATAAAGGCACAAGATTACGCAAAATTGAGGAATAAGCTGTTGATCGTGTATGACTCCTTGGGCACTTGTTTTGCTGTATGGTATAATGAAGCGATTTGTAGTAGCTGAAAAATCTTCTGATAGAGCAATAGAAATAAGGCCCAGTAATTATAAACACAGGCTTCGATGGACGCTTCAGTGTCTTGCCATCTGTAAGCAGTGTTCATGTACTTCGAGTTATCGACTGATTCAACCTCACCCTGCAATTTTCTAGCCTCCCGCTTGTAGAGTGATGACCTCACAGATGTGTTAGACCCATGTTGAGTCTCTGGACCAGGACGAGTTCATCACTTGTGAAGCCTTCTGATAAACTTATGGGGATGACAATTTTTTTCTTCTATATATTTATTTATTTTCTCAAAGAACTCACAGGCTCCTTTACATGGGATCATTGTGTGAGTGGGACAATATATGGAAATTGCAAAAGCATAAGAGCAAAAACGTTACACAATTGTTAGCAACAAGCACTAAAAATTATACTCTTAAAATCAAGGAGAGCAGTTGTACAAATTTTAGGTTTTAGAAATGTGGCTATATAAAAGCCGAACACAACTTGGCTCAGATTTGAACAGGAGCACAGTTTCGTACATGTAATACAATATTAAAAAACATTTTGTTTTGGTAACAGCACATAAAAACAAAGATATTAGGTGAGTATGGCGATTATCCTGCCTCTAAATGTGTTACTATCTATGGTGTTTGTAATGTAATCAGGAAGGCCATTCCGATGGCTTATGGCACATGAAACAGCAGGCTTATGTGCTTTAGTATGACCAGAAATGCGCCGACAGTTACTGCAATTATGAAGACTATGTGTTATACGGCATGGCTGTGATAAGGGCAGCGTGTTAAACTTTCTGTACATTGCAGTTTTCTGCAGAGTCAATTTTGCCATAGACAGTGCTGATGTTCCTGTAAATGAACGAATGCTATCAGCATATCTTTAAGGGATGCTTAGAAAAAAATAGTAAACCAACTCAAATCGGTAATGTTTCCTTCTAAACTTTCTTTTCGTTCTCTTGGCTGAAAAATGTTTAATTGATTAAAGTTTAATCTTGTTATAATGAAGTCACATCTGACACGAAAATACTATCGTTTTGTCCAATATTTCTTAGAAGCATATTATTAATTACACACTGATGTAAGGCAGAAAATTCCTAATTGCTTTGTTATATCTGATAATTTGTTATCTCTGCATCAGTTGCAACAAGGTTTGACAGTGCTACATGGTAAAGTATTGACAAGCTTCTATTTAATGAATTTTGCTCTTCACTGCATCATCATTGCATTGAAGTGTTGTCGTGGATTCTGCCGTATTTCCTCATATTCGGGCAGCTTTAGCGCAGGAAGAATTCTCAAATGTTGCCAAGTTGAGCCTCTGGCTCGTTTGGAACGCATTGTAATCCTCCGTTTTCAATAAACATTCAGCCAGACTCTGCTCGACCACTCGTCAGTATTGATGATGTCAAGAGGGGGTCTGTTGGCAGGCAGGCAGTTTACTGCGTGAGTCACTAGAGGAATGCCTGGTGCTAGCTGCAAGTATGGCAGTTCAGCCAACATGAAAATGAATGTATTCTCCTAAACTTCGTCCTTATGGCTTCAAACAACATTGTGGCTTTGAAAATTAATCTTTTTCAACAAAATATATCATTACAAATACCATGATTCGCTGTAATTATTAATATGTGTTGACTCGGGTTGCCCTTGCGCATTTAGAAAACACGATTGCTTGGAAATATAGAAAAATGATGTGTAATAAATAATGCAAAAATGCCTGTGTAACACCCATCATTACCATGTTAGCTGAATGATAACAGCGCCACTATTTCCTCTTTTAAGTTCTGTAGGATACTGTACGGTTCCAGAACCATCACAGTGGCATTGCCATTCGTCTTTTGTCTTGGCGTCCCTCGTGGCTTATGCCACCTTTTCTCACAGTTAGACCTTCTTGCTTTTACAAAAGCATTAATTTTACTACAACATACCTTTAGAGAGCCCTGAAACAGGCTGCTTCTTCCGTCGATGCTGCCGCTTTGCTTCCCTTTTTGCAATGACGCCGCTTCTCCATTCCTTACTCTCGTCATGACGGGTGAATGAGGAATTCTTATTTTTTATTTTTCCGCCATTGCACGATCATGCACATGTCTTCGTCTTTGTCACCGTCATCATCTTTTGTTTATGATGGCAGCACGTGCACCTCATGCCAATGCAACACAATGTTGTTTGGTCATCAGAAATGTCAACATTTTGCCATACAAAATCTCTGTTGAGTTCGTGCCTCGTGGTATTTGACCTCAAAAGAAATGTGAAGCATGAGGCTTGCTGTGATATATCTCATGGATGCCAGTTTTATTGTGGCACTCAAGCAGAAGACAGTAGTGAGAGCAGCGCATAGCAAATGTCTGACAGTGCTGGAGGTAGTGCTGGTGTCTTTTAGTTGGCAGTATTTGTAACACAGTGTTTTTCATCAATTGTGTGCTAAAGTGTGTGTTGAGATACTGGAAGTTGGCTGCATGGCACACGACAGGCATTGCTGGCCGAAATTGTTGACAAAGCAACAGAAATGTTTTGTCGTCACCAGCCTATTTATGTCCGATAATGAAGGCCTCTCCGATCGATCTCCAGTTGGCCCTGTCTTGCACTGTCTTACCCCATGTTATGCCCACAAGTTTCCTAATTTCATCTCGCCACCTAGTTCCCTGCTGTCCCTGAATATGCTCCGCTTCTCTTGGTGACAATCCTGTAACTGTAATAGACCGTTTATCTGGCCTATGTAGTGTGTGTCCTGCCACTCCCATTTCTTCCTCTTAATGTCAGCTAGAGTATCGGCTGCCCCGTTTGCCTTCTAACCAACACCGCTGTCCTCCTGTCTGGTAACTTTGCACATATAATTTACTTTCTCTTCCTGCCGCTTGCTGCATAGCCTCTTATCAAGCTTCTTTGTTACCCTCCAAGTTTCTGCGACATATGTTAATAAGAGCAGAAAGTAGTGATTGCACACATTTCTTTTCAAGGATAGTGGTAAGCTGCCAGCTATGATTTGGTAATGCCTGCTGTGTGTACTCCAACCCAATTTTACTCTTCTGTACATTGTCATGATCAAGGTCCGTTGTTAGTAATTGAGGGTAATTGGAGGTTATTTAGAGGTCTTTGCGCTGGCAAGGAGTTAAATAGGCTGATGACGACCGAGCAGCTGTAGCCCAAGTTTTTCTAAACATGATGTTATCTGAAGGCTGGCATGTTTCATACATATTTTGTGGTTTAGTATACGCAATGCTATAACGCCGAATGCTTGCAGACCAAAATTTATTCCATTTCCAATTTGAGAAGTCAGCTAAATAATAAAACTAAGAAAAACTGCTCTGTTTAATGCCACTCGACCGCTTGGTATAATTGGGATATGAATGGACAACACTTTCTTTGTAGCACTCGTGCAGAAGGCAGATGTAGAAAATAAGTGCGTAACAAATTGTGACGCTGTTGTTTTGGTTTGCAATATATTCGTCACGCAGTGCTTTTCCTGACTGATGTGCTAGAATGTGTTTAGATAACGGACGTCAGTTGCATAGTGCAAAATGTGTGCATTTCTGGCAGAAGTTGTTGACCAAGCAACAAGAAGAGTTATAATGAAACAAACTTTGAAGCCACATTCGCAGCTTGCAGCTCATTCTATTTGTGCATTTCTATGCGCTTTATCTTTAGATGGGCATAGAACATCAGGTGATGTCAAATGTACCCGTGTGTGTGTGTGTGTGTGTGTGTGTGTGTGTGTGCGTGTGCGTGCGCGTGCGCGTGCGTGTGCGTGTGTGTGTGTGTGTGTGTGTGTGTGTGTTGCACCATTTTTGTGAGGATGGTTCAACAAAAATGTTTGCTGTACTAAAGGAAAAGTGCAGCTCCAAGCTGGCATAGCATTTTATTTATTTCTTTTTTCTTCCAGGTAGTGGAACTACAATAAGGGTTCTGGAGATCTGTTCATCTGACGCAAGTTAATCGTGAAAAACAAAAGACAGTGACTTCAAGAAGTTGAATGGAAGGGCAGGTGGTCTTTTGAGGCAGATTGTGGGCTCCTTGCCACATGTACAGGATTGATATTTCGCCCAGGTGTTTGTCAGCCCATTCTCTGATTTATCGTGTTTACAGTATAGACTTGTGTAAAAGCCGCACTATTTTTTTCACAATTTTGACAAGGTGTGGCCCTGACATGGGACAGAACCATTTTGTTCAATCCCTTCTAAGGGATGCTACTGGATAGCTCTAGATACTGTATACCGCTACTAGATGACACTTGCCATCTACTAGTGACACGTGGAAGTATGCAGCACGCGAAAATTTGCCGACGCGTGCGCATGTAATCGGGACAGCGAATGCAATTGCTTCTTGACTAAAAATTTTCTTCCTCAACATCTGGTCTGCAAAGTTGGGGGTGTGGTCCTTACACAGGTGTAGCCTTTGCACGGTTCTATACGGTATTCACCATACTGGGCATCTTTCAGCCTTACTTTTTATTATTTGTTATCTTTGTACTCATCGCCTTCTGCATCACATTTTTGCCAAGATTTTTAAATGAACAATAGCTTTACACTTCTATAACAAGTAATTGGTACAACAGGCATCAAAATCGGGGAAAAAAGGAATACAAGTACAATATGACATGCATGTAGTAAATGTCTACTTTTGGCACGTCCCTGTTGAACATGCCGAACTTTTGGCATAAAGGGCTGGGATGAAAAGCGCAGATGTCACACTGCTGCACACATGACATGACACCACAGCCTGCGTGGTCTAGTGAACTGACTGCTTGGTATGATGTGCTATACGTCGTGCAGCTAGTATTGTTTCATTATTTTGCAGTGGAGATTACTTTCCATACAGATGGAATTGTATTTCTACAAAGGGCAGCAGATTGTAGTAAGCTTTTATCACTGGTTGCAGAATGCACACGTCATAAAAAGCTCTTGATGGTTATTAACTGACAGAGGAGCTGCAGCTTTCAACTTATCTTTCATAGAACATCACGAAAGACATGCAAAAAACAAGAACGACTAGGCTTCCGCTTGCACCGTGCCATCTTTTTTTAATTTCAGGGACCAATGGAAAGAAAACATAAAGACTGTAAATGGGACCTGCCGTCGTACTTACACCTTGAGAGCCTGTGTCGACAAGCCTTGAGCCACATACAAGCCTGTTACATTAACCTCCCACAATCACGTACATTAGTACCTTTGCCATATGTGTACATGTGTACAACACCCTTTGCGTTAACATGTGGTGATTGTAATATGTGGCAGTGTGCTTCATTGACAATTGACAGCTTCACAACGGTGAGTAACAGTGCTTCCTGGCATGGGAAGCCTATAGGTACCATGTCATCTAAGAACATGTTTCCCCCACCCTTTTTTCCTTTTTTTTTTTTTGTTTTGTGCAGACCTCGCTGCCGAACCTGTGCAGCTGGAGCTGTCCTCTCAACAAAGCCTGAACAAGGGAAGGCATCTGCCGCAGCGTCTCGTGTGCAGCGTCGTCAAAAGTTCCCACATAAGCAAACAGCCGCGCAAGTGCAGCTACTGTGGCAAGGTGTTCAAGCAGAAGTTTGACCTGGACAAACATGTTCGTGTCCACACCGGCGAGAAACCATTCCGCTGCCATCTCTGCCCCATGGCATTCACCCAGAAACAGAGTGTATTGCGCCATATTCGAACACACACAGGCGAGAAGCCATATCACTGTCGCTTCTGCCCAATGTCTTGCGCCGACGAGTCCAATCTGAAGAGGCACGAGGCGACACACACACGGCAAGTCACTCCCAATGTGTCGCCGGATGTGGGGTCTCCTTAAGGCAACTCATGCAGTGAGCAATAGAGAATATAGCAGAATTTAGTACAGTGACTTCACTTAATTTGACCTTGAGGGGGCAGACAAACTCGAAATCATCTGGCTGCTTGATTTGAGGAAGAGGCAGGAAAAGAAACTACCAAATGCACTGCTGCAATCCTACATGTGTAAATGTTTTGAAGGCTTATTTTGTTATTATATATCACACACGCACATATATATATATATATTTATACATTTTTTAGAGTGCAGCTCTTAAATGCCCGATCATGCAGCGAGCTAGTGATCGAGCGAACTAGCACAGCGAAAGATGAGAGTGAGCGCGGCACACAGCGCGGGATGAAATAGCAGCGAGAGCGAAGAGGTGTGAAGAGGAAAGCGGAGAGGAGGGTTGGAAATTGTTGGCGTTGGCTTCGGACTCGCTACGCACGTTCTACTTACCTGTAGCGCCGCTGCCGCTAGAGAATGTGCTCGGTGCGAGCCGTGCGTTCTCGTGTTCATGCTTTCTTTCTGAACAATGAGTGTCACAACCGGTGGAAATGCTTCGCATATATTGCTGCTACTAAATGAGCTGCCTGAGCAGAGGCTCAGTGCTGCTGCAGAGAGCACCCCGTCATTCAGAATCAAATTCTTTGCCACAATATATCGTGGATTCAAAACACCTAGACAGTGGTGCTCAAAATTCACGTGAGGGTATACCGTAATCGTCGGTGATTTTTTTTTTATGCTCTCGACCTTTTTAAAACTATAGAACTGGAGTTGATGGGTGGTATTATAAGGTAATAAGGACTTATTGGCTCTAGGCTGATATATCCAACATGCCCAGTCAAAAATGGTTAAAAGAAGCATTGCCAAATTTTGTCTAAGCAATGCCATAAAAAAGTGGTGCTACCATAAGGACTCTGCAAGCTGAAAGAAAGTCGTTAACAGTTGTCTGCAGCAGGGTAGCTGAATACTTCGGAGGTGTGGGTAGCGGATTCTTTCCTCAGAAGGCCTCGTACAGAAAGCACAGTAAATGAAGAGTTGTCAAATAAATTGTTAAAAGACTGCAGTTGTGCCCTACCTACTGATAGGATGGCACACTGTCTTAAAGGGACATTAAAGGCAAATATTAAGTCAAGCCAAAATGATAAAATAATGCTTGAGAATCTCTAAGGTGTCAGTATTATTGCGAGCAGAGCCTTAATAATGAAGAAATTGAGGTAAATGCAGGACAGAGACTCCCCCGGGACATTCAAGTACTTGCCCGATGACAAAAGCACTCCTCAGTTCAATTCTGTCACCAGTACTCAACCACTCATTGCACAAAACATCCTTGTATTGTATTATAATACGAAATAAAATGCTACTTGTCCAGTTCTATATCACTTTTTTCTAAAAGTACTCATTGGAATAACCCTGAAAACGACGCAGTTGGTCGAAGGGTTTCATTTTTGCTCGACTCTGCGCCACCCTTGCTTTCACGCTTCAGCAGCTATCGCATAGTGCTGCGCTGGTTTTGCTGGCTTGCGAAAGTCGCGCAAACTTCTAGGAGCGAAGAATTCAACTTCCATGTGATGACGCAAGATGCCCGAACGGTCTATGCCACTAGCTGCAGTAACGAATCCGCTGCTTTGTCTTGGCTCGGTATCACTGTCTGTTGGGCGCCGTTTTACTCACTGACGGCAGCAAAGGGTGGCAATGGCGTATGCAACGTCACCACTTCCCCGGTTCGCTGCCGAGAGATTTGAAAAATGCTATAAAGGTATTCGGACCTTTCAGATGCAATTTTCTCTTGCACTAAGTCTTTTCTTGGTACGAAACAAGCGTTGCAAGGTTTCTGGAATGGTATTTAAACAGTCCACATCGACTTCGTATTTGCCTTTAGTGTCCCTTTGCTAGGTGGTTGATGCAAGAGTGGTTTTTTCTGCCCCAGATAAACTTAGCAAGGTGTGTCAGTTGACAAACCTATGCAGTAAAACTGTTTGGTTGTTCCAAGAGACGTAGAAACCGTTTTATTGATCATGATGAAGCAGTGGTGTATGAATTGCTATTTTCCTGTGGTAAAAATATATAAGACTGATGGGACAATGTCTTAATGACCACTTAAGAGAGCATACTTTAATTGTAAAAAATTGCCGTGATTGTCATTCGTCTGTACACCATCAGGAATGTGGCTGTGCTCCGTTGTTAAATGATTGCATCATTCTTGCCAGAGAAGAATGTTAGAGAAATTATAGAAGCACAAGTTGTCAAGTGTAAAGGTGAAAGCTGTGTTAACATTGCATTTGTCAACCTGCTTGATAGACGCCCTTCTTTGCAAAGAGCGATATGACATACTAACAGGAAGTGGGGCTGTCGTGCGTGGTATATAAAAGCATGGGCAATTTCTTCGGAATAAACTGTTGAACTTAGCACACTGTGGTGTCTTTTGTCCTTGTCTACTTCTGCTGAAATATTATTATATTTAGTTAAAGCTAAAGTGTTACACCCAACACACAGCAGTGCTAGTGTTAGGCACATTTCTTACGTGCTCCCTCAGACTTTGACCATATTATGCGACCCAAGACCAGCGCTGCAACTATACTTTAATCTGTCTTGAGGAAAAACTTCATATTTTCTGGCCCAAGACATTGTGGGATTCCTCATTGTTGCTGAAAGAAAGGAACACAGTATTGTATACCAGTAGATACATGGACATTGCAAACTGCACAGGAATGATCTGTTGATGCAACAGCTATGAGAGCCTTAACATAACAGCGTACTTGTTGAAGCCAGACTGTTATTCTTTTCATACCAAGACTATGTGGAAAGTCACAGCACATCATTAGACAAAAAAAAAAAAATCCACAAATGTCTTTTGTAAGCTTGATCCCCACAGGGCATTTTGAATGCTGTGTGGCATTCAACACAGCCATGTGAGCCTCCTTCACATGCTTAAACTATGTATTGCTTTTAAGTGATATTTGCTTCTTATCCAACATGCAAACTTGCCAGTCTTTCATATGTGTGATGTACCTAAGATAGTGCAGCACATACTTGTTGACTGTCCAAAATTTGGCTGTAAACGGTGGGCATTGGCCTCTTTGTGCCTATTAACAACTGGCCATTGAGTGAGGTGTTACTGGGCCTTTAGCCGGTCATTTCATTGAAGCGAGCCATATAGGCTCTCTTATATATCAATGAAGTGAGCTACATTCGCCACAAGAGCGAGCTACGAATGGCAGCACTATCATCGCATTAGCGTAACCAGGAAGTCGGTAGCACACACTGATATGTACTATCGGCCAAAAAAGTAAATGGACCACGGCTTAAAGGGAACCTGAAGAGTCTGTCGAATTTAATAAGACGCTCATATACGGATGCGGGAACCTTATAAACCATAAAGGTAAAATTTGAGGGGCGATTTTTCACTTAGGAGCGACGCAATCATCGGTTAAAATTGCGCTGTAGCTGCTGCTGACGCTGATGATGCGAGCGGAGGCCGGAAACCGTGGCGTTGTGACGTCAGCACTGGTGTTCCGTTCCTTCGCAGTCTCCACGACAGTGCCTGATCGTGCTTGTTTCTGCGTGCGTGCTGTCCTAATCTGCTTCGCTCGACCCTACATTCCTTTGTTTGTGTGTATATAGGAGTGGTAGTTGACGTGCGCAGCATCAACTGAACTTGTAGGCCGATCATGCCGGCGTTCTGTGCAGCCTGCGCTTGCACAGAACACCAGCGGCCGCGACGATGTTCCGATGTTCCATTAGTTCCTGCAAGACAATAAGCTTTCAGCTAAGTGGGAGGCTGCTGTGCAGCGAAACAACTTCAAGTGCTCAAGAACAACAGTGTTGTGCTCTAATCACTTCCGTGACGATTACTACCGGAGTTTATCAATAATGCGTGCTTTGAGTTCTCCTAAAAAATAATTAGCATGCTGAACGGAAGGTGCATGTTTATCTCCCACCCTTGACGCAGGTTTCATCGCCAAGCGCCACAAATTTTCCACTCGCACGTGTGTCGTGAAACAGCCTGCATGCAGCTACCATAACGCAGTGCAAGCGTAAATTTTGCATGTGTTGGAAAGCCTGCTCACGCCAGGACGCTGCGCTCCCCCTTTCTCTCGCACACATAGAGAAACCGACCATCTCACGTAGCCGACGGAATTCCCTGGTTATGAGTAGCGTGCGGGTGGTGCGCTGATGAAAGTTCTATACTTCACATGCTACAACAGCCGGTAAACTTTTCCCGCATTTAAACCGTCTGTGTAGATTGCCGACAGCTTTGGGGCAGTGCACAAATGCCGAAGATCACATCACCGCTTATGTTCTACGAGGAGGCATGCAGGACCATAACACTGCAGTTGTGTGCCCAGAAACGTACTCACTGGAACGCTGAATGTAGCTTAACAAAAAACATACTCGCCAAAGAACATTTCCAACACAAGGAGATGCTATTGATTGATTTAATAAGACGCTCATATACGGATGCGGGAACCTTATAAACCATGAAGGTTCATGAACCGTGAAGATGCTAACACTTCGCCTTCGTTCGCATGGAAAGCAGTGCTTGCACCAGCATTTTTTGCTTCTTGAAGAGGCCGGCTCTTCGCAATCGGCTCGTACATGTAGGGAGTAAAGTATAAACCCCTTACAAGTGATCTTGCATGCGCCAACGACAGCTTGACAAGCGAGGCGATGGCTGTCGCATTCACTCGTCGCCTGAAAGCCGAACTCCACGCGAGCGACGGCTTAGAGCGACGACATTCCGGTATGAGGTCAGCAATATACGCGTCGAAACTAGCGTGAAGCATGCTTTATCAATTTAAATTGATACATTTTATTGAAGAAGGAGCATAAAATATTTCTTAAGGTCTTGCACTAGGTTCTTATTCTTGCACGTATAAAATTCAATAGTTTGCTCATTCCGTGCAACAAACAGTAGTATTTGAGTTAAGTACATCCAGTTTCGGCGTCGCACTATTGGCTAGTCGCTCATAGCATTTCCGGGCAACGAGCGACGAGTTCTAGGTTTCTAGAAACGAGCGATTGAGCGACCACACCGAGCGATCTGTTCAAGCGACAGCCCGTTTTGTCGCTCGAAGCCATCGTCCGTCACCGTCGTGCACAAAATCGCTCTCGTGGAGTTTGGACTTAACGCCGAACTCCTCAGAGAAACGCAAGCTCTCGAAATTTTCCATGGCCGCCTCAGCAAAACACCACCAAACTACCTTACACCGTGTGTAGCGGCAACAGTCGGTCCGGACGAACACCATTGTTGACGTCACGAGGCACCCGACCAATCACAGGCGGAAACGAGGCGCGCGAACTAGGCGTGTGTGCTGCTGCACTTTTCGTCGAAATAAAATATGTTTGCGCTTTCTTTCGCTCAATTTCGATGCGATATTCGAATTCAGAGGGTTGAAGACCACGACATACTGCTCTTCACTCATTTTTTCTGGAAAAGCTTTCAGCTTCCCTTAAGTGGCCGGAGCGGCTGCGGGGCCACAGCAGGGTGCTACTATCTCGCTCGGCGCACTGATGGCGAGAGTGCTCCGAGTGACGCCAGACTTCGCCCTCACTCTCACGCGGTACCTCATCACGCTTGATAAATTTCTAGATGGTTGTTCTGCTGATGGTCGCGACGAAGGGGACCGTGCATCGCCGGTATAGCACATGGCGCTTTCTCACAGTAGCGGACGGCCGCGCGGCATCAAACCGCGGCACTGAGAAGGATTCACGAAGACCCGTTCTGATTGTTTTGCGTATATTCACATTATCTTTCATATTAGTGCATGCCGCCGGCGTCCACTGCTGCTCGGTTTTAGGCAACATCACGCAAGTAGGCGCAATGGCGGCTACGGTGACGTGCGGTCTTTCACACCGGCGCGATATGTTGCAGAGTGGGAAGCGCTGCGCGGATGTCCAAAGCTATAGCGGCGGCGCTCTATGATTTGATGTCAAGGCGACAAAGCCAAGTCATCGCAGTCGACGGGAACTTTTCATCACACTGAGGCCCCCTGCAAGCTATGGAATGCTTCCGTGAATAAACTTTCACGACTGACTGGTTTATGCAATTCGTCTTCCCACTCATCTCTTCCTGACGGTACTTTTGTAAAGTTACACAACGGCCTACGCATTGTAGTTGGTAATCAAAGCAGTTTTCAGAGGCATCGCTGATATGAATATTAAACCCACTGTGGGAGACAACGCCGGAGAAGTAATCTCGACAGAAAAGCTATACCCGCAGTAAAGATTGACGCCTGTAACTTATCGCTTACCTTGCCAGTGATGCAGCGCACTGGCACGGACACAGTGAAGACACACAAGAAAAGACGACACTCGCTGCTTGTGTCGTCTGCGTTTCTTGTGTGTCTTCACTGTGTGCGTGTCAGTGTGCTGCTTCACCGGCAAGGTATGATGATTAATCGCCAACTAGCCCAACTTTCCACATTACGTAACTTAACGCACTGGCATGAAAGTGCCCACGCCACCGTAGCCGCCGTTGCGGCCAAATTGAGCAGCCATGGACGCCGGCGACATGCACTAATTTGAACGACAAGGTGAATGTAAGCAAAACAGCAGTCAGAACGGGTCTTCGTTCCTTCTCAGTGCCACAGTTTGATGCCCCACGGCCGTCCGCTACTGTGCGAAAGCGCCATCTGCTAGGCTACCGGCAATGCATGGTCCCCTTCGTCGCGACCGTCAGCAGCAGAGCAACCGAATGGTGCACTAGAAATTTATCAAGCGTGACGAGATACCGCGAGAGAGCAAGGGCGAAGTCTGGCGTTACTCGGAGCACTCTCGTCGTCAGCGCGCGACGACGAGAGTGCTCCGAGTAACGCTGCTATAATTAGCAGCGCCCCGGTGTGGCCCCGCAGCCGCTCCGGCCACCTAAGCCGTGGTCCGTTTACTTTTTTGGCCGACAGTACCTGGTGGTGCTTCACTGTGGACGATGGGGCCTTATTTTCTGGTGATGAAATGCGCTGACAGCAGTGAACTGTTCACATATTGCCCTCTAATGCCACATGCCACATTTTTGTGTGAAAGGCACAGAATGTTTCTGTTTACTTGAAAGATGCTTCAACTAGTCATTCAATAGGGAACTGGTACTGATCAGCCACAGAGTCTCTGTTTTGGCACCTCGAATCTTTCTGTGCATGTTTTGGTTGTGTTCCGCCCGCTGTTAACCCAGTGTTAATATCGCTACATGCATAGAATGCCTTGAACCTCGATGGCCCATTACGTTCCATGGTCGCTCCGGAGCTCACACCTGACCAAGCAGCCGCCCTATATCGCCTTTTGCTTTCCTACCGCGACATATTTGACACTGCCAATCGACTACTTGGTCAGATGTCCCTTGTTAAGCATTGGATCAACACTGGTGATGCTGTTCCCATTCACCGTCGACCATATCACATGTCCACGACAGAGCGGCAAGTTATTCAGCAGGAAGTAAACAAGATGCTCGCCAGAGGCATTGTTGAGCCCTCGTCGAGTCCTTGGGCGGTGCCAGTCGTGCTTGTCAAGAAAGATGGCACATGGCGTTTCTGTGTTGATTACAGCCACCTAAACCGAATCACTAAAAAAGGATGTTTACCCTTTACCACGAATCGACGACGCTCTTGATTGTCTTCACGGTGCCAAATAATTTTCGTCCATCGACCTTCGATCTTGTTATTGGCAGATTTCCGTCGATGAGCAAGAACAAAAAAAGACCGCTTTGGTCACTCCAGATGGCCTGTACCAATTCGAGATCATGCCGTTTGGTTTGTGCAATGCCCCCGCCACGTTCGAACGGATGATACTCTCTGCTTCAAGGTTTCAAATGGTCAACTTGCCTTTGTTACCTCGACGACGTCCTTGTGTTTTCTCCTACATGTGATATGCACCTCGAGCGCGTCGCAGCTATCCTTGACGTCTTCCGCAAGGCTGGGCTCCAATTAAACTTATCAAAGTGCCACTTCGGGCGCCGACAGATTATTACAGTGCTAGGCCACCTCATCAATGCTTCCGGAGTACAACCCAACCCGGAGAAGGTTCAAGCAGTAACGGCTTTTCCTGTACCTCAGTCTGTCAAAGATGTCCGGAGTTTTGTGGGGCTCTGTTTTTATTTCCAACGGTTCGTGAAAGATTTTGCAGCAATCGCTCGACCGCTCACTGAACTTCTACGTGCCTTTTACATGGGGTTCCCCTCAGGCTGCCGCATTTTCGCACCTTATCACAATTCTCGCCAATCCACCGGTCTTGGCCCACTTTAACCCGTTCACACCTACAGAGGTCTGAACCGATGCCAGTGGTTATGGGATCGGCGCCACCAACACAGACACGACTGCGTTATAGCCTACGCTAGCCGGCTCCTGACACCTGCAGAGCGCAACTATTCGATTTCCGAGCGCGAATGTTTTGCTTTCGTCTGGGCTGTTTCAAAGTTCCACCCATGGTTATATGGCAAGCCCTTCTCAGTAATCACAGACCATCATGCACTCTATTGGCTTTCGTCGCTCAAGGATCCCACTGGCCGGCTCGGTCATTGGGCCCTCCGACTACAAGAATATCCCTACACAGTGACTTACAAGTCGGGAAGCCAACACCAGGACGCAGATTGCCTCTCTCGCTACGCAGTCGAAGACGCGACCTCTACGTCTGATACTGACACCGACGCCTGTGTTCTCTCTGTTTTTCCACTGCTGCATGTCGCCGACGAGCAGCGCCGTGACCCGTCCTTGCATATCATCAATGACCGCCTGGAATTGTCACTTGCCGACAGTTCCCTTCGCTTATTCACACTTCAAGATGGCGTACTCTACCGCCATAACGTTCACCCCAACGGCCCTGCATTACTCCTTGTGATCCCTAAACACCTTCGCTCGGCTGTTCTCCACGAACTTCACGACCTCCCAACTGCCGGTCACCTGGATGTGTTACGTACCTACGACCGGATCCGCTGACGCTTCTTTTGGCCAGGGCCTGCTCGCTCCGTTCGAAGACACGTAGCTGCGTGTGAGAAATGGCAGCGATGCAAGACACAATCGACGCTCCCTTCTGGGTACCTTCAACCACTCAACATTCCCGCAGAACCATTCTTTCGGGTTGGTTTGGACTTACTTGGCCGTTTTTCTCTTTCTACCTCTGGGAATGGGTGGATCGCTGTGGCCACGGATTACTCCACGCGCTACGCAATCACCAGAGCGCTTTCTACAAGCTGCGCCACAGATGTCGCCGATTTTCTAACACACGACATGATTTTATTACATGGAGCTCCACAACAACTTCTCACAGACCGTGGCCGGACATTCCTATCAAAAGTTATCGCGGACATCCTGCAGTCCTGTGGCACGAGGCACAAGCTATCCATGTCATACCGTCTGCAAGAAAATGGCCTCACGGAGCGTCTCAATCGCACTCTCACGGACATGCTCGCAAAATATGTCTCTTCAGACCACACTGACTGGGACCTCGCTCTCCCGTTTGTTACATTTGCTTATAATTCCTCGCGCCACGACACAGCTAGTTATTCCCCATTTTTCCTTCTGTTCGGCTGAGAACCAGCACTGCTTCTTGACACAACCCTCCCTCTTCACGCAGCACCGACCAGTGAATATGCACTTGATGCCATCGCCCGCGGTGGCCACACAAGGGAAATTGGCCGTGACCGCCTTCTGAAATCCCAAGAGAGTCAAAGGCATTTGTATGACCGGTGACACCGTGCAGTTCCCGCCTGGTTCTTTGGTGCTTCTATGGTCTCCGTCGCGTCAGGACAGCCTGTCCGAAAAACTGTTGTCTCATTACACAGGCCCATGCCGAGTGCTTCGTGCCATGACTCTCGTCACCTACGAGATCGCCCCCCACGCCACATCTGCTTCTTCGTCCAGTGATATCGTGCACGTTACACGACTGAAGCAGTAACACCCTCCCAGTGATGACATTTAGACGCTCCAGGACGTCGCTTCTGCCGCCGGGGGATTATGCTACAGGCGTGTAGTATTTGTTTGTTTGAACAAGGCACGTGGGCGCCATCACTCCAGAAAAGAGGAAGAACGAACTGGGCTCGCGCTGTGAACCCTAACCTAACCGGTCAGCGCTGCAACGGCTGTTGTAAATATAACCTGTAAATACTAGTTGCTCATCTTACTGACTCGTCCTTCGCATAACAATATTGCTGTGCAACTTAAACGATACTGCATTCCCTCTGAATCTTGCACTTAATCTAAAAAGTCTGTGTCCCTGTGCAACGAAGATACAGTAGCAGGTTTATACGCATTCTACATCACCAATTGTATGCATACATCTCAGTTTTTGTTTTATTGTTTTGCTGTGAAATAAAAACCAGTAACGAGCTCAGATGAAGAAGCTAGGCCACTGTGAGTGACATTGTCAGTAGGATCACCAAGTTGCTTCAGACGAGATTATTTTTATCGCAGTTACACTAAAAATGTGTCAATGACGTTGAAAGCTGCCCTTGCATGGGTTATGCACGTGACAGTGGTGGGACAAAACTGTAATGATTTGAGGAGGTAAAATCATTAGGTTGTGTTATTTCAGCTAATAATCGCCGCAATCTTTTGTCATGATAAAAATGCCACGCTGAGGAGCAAAAGGAGATTATAATAGTCTTCTTTCAACTCAGTGTTATGACCTCCTACATCTACAGACTGCCGTGTCACACATGGTCTTGATATACTATATACCACATCTGAGCTGTCCTTTCGTAGTAGCAAAGCAGTGTAGAAAAGCTGACAATTTACTTGCGAGGCAAAATGAATTCACAGTAATGGCGTCAGTACCACAGATTAAAAAATATAGAGTATAGCTAATTAAGGCTGTTAATATAACCACTGTGCGAGTCATGCAATCATTGCAATTATCATAATGCAGTTATCGTAATATAAAGTGTATGATGCAATATTGTATGAGTGCTTGCTTAAAGTTCTTTATTTTGCTGCTCAGTAATGTTAATGCCACCTCGCATATTTTGAGGGTATCACAGAGATTGCGGAGTGACCCACACCATTGTGACCAGTTGCTAAAAACCACAGTATTCAAGTCTCGCTGCGATCACCTCATTTTTTTTTCAGACAAGTTAAAATGCTCTTTGGCATGTACTCGAAACATGAAGCAAGAATAAAAGTGATATGATTGTGGTGAATGGAGGATGTGATGGTAACACATTGTGTGCTTGACACGGGCAGTAGCTGATCTTACTACATTGCAAAGACAATAATTGTGCAAGGCTTAATGCTTCTGTACATTGTCAAAAAATGCTGACCAACATTTTCGACTGTGCTGAAACCACGGAAGAAACAGCCTTTAAAGATATGCACACCATATGCGCACATGTAAATATGCTGTGCTAGCAGACGACACAGGGCGCAATCCGCACTATTCTTAGTTCAGCTAGTACCCACCAGGTGGCGACTCCGTCGATCTTGCAGCCAGTAGGCTCACTTACCATATTTAATTAACAGAGGCCTAGGTGAAAGGCTGTGAATGAGCGCTTTGAACATGAACATGTATACAATTGTATCCTACTGTCTATCATCATCATCACTCCTCATAGCCCTCTTTTTTAGAGCGCAGCTCTTTGGCGTCCGTTCCTGGGTTTCGCGTCGTCGTCGTCGTCGGCCTCGTAACCAGCTCCGCCCCATTTTCATCCCCCCAGCGCTAGCAGCGACCGACTGATACCGCTGGATGCCGCTGACGCCGCTAGAGAGTCAAGATAACGTGACTGCATAGAACACCGTCGCCGCCATGCAGAAAGAGGAGGAAAGGGTCCCCCCCCCCCTGTTCTTGTGTGGCGGATAGGGTGCTCTTCAGTTGCCGACGCGCCGGTTATTCGTTGTCCCTGAAACCAACTCCGCAGCTGGGGTTGACTCACTATCGGCGTCAGCGGCATCAGTCAGTCGCTGCTATCTCTTCCCTCCTCCCTTTATCGTGTTGTCCACTTGCTGCGCGCGCTTCTGCCCCCATCGTTTGCCGCTGGGTGTACACGCCGCCCCCCTCGCCCCTCTTCCTGCGAGTCTCCGGTTGTCAAAGCGCCGGCTCGAACTTAATTCCTTTCTTCGCTCCTCCTCCAATGCAACCCCTGTGCGGTGGCAATCAGAGAGCCAGATCGGTGGCGGCGGATCTGTATATATGTGCACCGCCCGAGCCGAAATTGCCGCTGCCGTTCGCCCTGTGCGGTGGCAATCAGAGAGCCAGATCGGTGGCGGCTTGACATAAAGACAAACAGCAATTTCCTAACACTTATGCGGGAGAACATCCCGTTCCTCTCGCTCGTAACGCGTCCCACGGCTGTGACAACCTCGCGAGGCACTTGTATACATCTCGTCTTTGAGAATCAAGCATTGGTGTACCAAGTCGAACATATATCAGTCTATTTCTCCGACCACAAAGCTTCCTTCATGACTGTCAAGAACTGTTAGTGGAGTCTTTGTTAAAGGAATACGTGTGAAAAATAAAAAAAAAATTCTGTGATAGCGCATACATGTGTTGCTCGATTTCTTTGCCTCAATCTATCGAAAAGGTGAAACAGCTTATTTGCTGCGCTCAAACTTCGCATTAGGAAGTAACGTAATCGTCGGTAATTTTTTTTCTCATTTCCTCCCTCTGAGCAAAATGGCAGGCTAGAGGTCTATTTCCTCAGCCTGGGCTCTGTGTGTTTCGTCTACAAGTTCCCTCTCTTGGCAATGCTGCACTGCTGGCAATTGCTTTATTTTCTTATTAAGCGCCTTGAAGTAGCTCCTAAATAAGACTATGCATGCAGCTGGTAGTTAGTAGGTATGACTCAAATCCAAGTACATCACCGAGATAATCAGCACATCATGGGTGCTGTTGCATCTCGGAAGTTGTGCATAGGAGCCATCTTGGTTGGCGACATAACATCTATTTAGGGAGCTTTTCGTGACATATCCACTCATATCTAAAATGTCAAATTTTGCACGGAGCCTGTTCTATACTGACACTAACTGAAACAAGACACTCCAAAATTTTGTTGCAGTTTGCATTTAGAGATACTGGCTGGAAAGTGGCAGCATGGTTTCGGGAGCAAACACACATAATGGTTGAGGTTAACAGGAAGGAATGTTGTTTAGTGGGTATGTATAGCAAACACCTCATGGTTGTTGTGGTCAGTCTGCATGGCAAGGATTGTGGTGTGACGAGCATGCATACAGTGGGGTCAGAGGTAACTGGAAGTGACTGGGAGAGGCCTTTACCCTGACGTGTGGACTTAAATACGCCAATGATGACACAACCACCGCTGTGCCTCTGTTGGTGCCAAGATTAGTGGTTACAGAAAAAAAGTTTTCTCAAAATTCGCATGTTTTGACCGTCTTCCGTGGTTAAGCGTACGCAAGACATTTGTGTTGCAAGTTTGCAGACTCCTCATCTTCAAACTGATCTGCGATGTTTGCGGAGTGAGCAGAGTGCTTGTAGCTTCGTATGCGCTGTGCATGTAACGTTTCGTTTGTGTAAAAGCAAGAGACGCACGAAGGTCAATTTGCTTGCTGCTGCCGCAATTCCTCACTCCAGCATTTTGACAGTTTCCGCGCTCATCAAGCGAAATGTGTTCATGTTTACCTGTGCGCACATGACACCGTGCTGGTTAATTTAGTTAAAACACGTTTGCAGGCTAGTTGGTTTGAATTAATACTTCCTTGACAGATGCCTTGTTAAGATGCAACTAAAACTTTAAAAACCACATGGCACTAAGCAAGCCAAGTTAAGTGCAATGTGCCATTGTGCCTATAGACTGATGTTGGGGTTCGGAGTTGGCAAAAGATGCATCTGAACTCTACAGAGCCATAAAACTGGCTTTATTACGTTTATACTCCATGCAAGCACAAGCTGTAGCAGACTGTCAAGATCTTAGGATACAAACTTCACCGTTAAATGGTGCAGAAGTCTCTGAAGCCACCAAGTGTATTGAGAGATCAACTAACCTTTGCAATTGCCATTGCTCACACTTTGCTTGTGCATGCATGTGCTGAGGGAATATTTCTGTCACATCCTCCCTTTTGAATATGGTAGCCATTTGGTTGCCTTTATGGTTAACCTCCGTACATTTCTCCCTGCTTATTCTGTCATCACTATTTTGGTGCACCGTGCACCAAAACTGATGTGCTGCCACTTGCGACACCAATAATAAAACAGTGCCAACATGAAATTTTAATCTTCCTCTTTTTCTTTGCTTCACTCGGTAGCTGGCAACTCCATGGTTCTGATACGATGCCTTAATTCTTTGTTTGTGCAAAAAATATTTCCCAACGCCATTCTTTAAGCCCTTGGCCAGCTTTATGCAAATGTAGTTTAGTCTTCGTGCTTTAAGCCTGTACTGCCCAAAGTATTGTACAGTGCACGCTGGATAAATGAAACTCTCTTAAACGGTAATCCCAGATGAATGGGACGAGGGCATCAACTTTTGTTGGCCACCCATGGGAACAATTAACACTACGCTTCTTTTAGTGAATTCCAGTTAAACGAAACTGGAACTGAAAGTGCACCTACCTCATCGGCTGTCATACTTCATATGAAATGGGAGTAGGTCGACAAACATGTCAAATGCTGATGCCAAATAGTCAAATTCCAACATATCGGCCAGTTGCACGGTTGTGGCATTAGCAGCTGTTCCGTAGCACTCGTGTTGTTCTATTTTTTGCATTCCTTGGTGCATCGCGACGGCGACAGTCAAAAAGCAAGAGCATGTGAACAAATGCCTTGTGCGAAAGAAATGGTGCTATTCCTAGCAGAGTATAAAAACTTTTTTTTTTTTTCACCGCACTGAAATTAAAACACTCGACACCTTTGAAATAAATATTTTCCTTGATTTTTGCATCCTTCACATAAACGGAACTTCTGATAGATGGAACACTCTTTTTCTGTACCGTTAAGTCCCATTCAAGTGGCGTCTAATGTATATGCTACACCATATTTGATGCTTCAAACTTCTGATGTAAGCCCAAGGAAGTTAACACATAGCCTGTAGTAGTGCTTTTGACATGCAGGAACAAATTGTACCCCAGTTGGACACACTTCAGAAAACCAATTAACAAGTATACTAATTAAGTTTTAACTCAAATAACATTTTACAAATGTACTCTCCATGGCTAGAAACGAGGGTGAACAGGTTATTTTCACTGTCCTTGATGTGGAACTGCATTTGAGCACTGCAAGGTTTAGCACCACTTCTATCATCAGCCTATTTTATGTCCACTGCAGAACGAAGGCCTCTCCCTGCGATTTCCAATTAGCACTGCTATACCAGACATCAAACTTTCTTTACAAATTTCCTTGTTGCTGCTGTAAGTGAACTGTACGTGATGAGTTCCATCACTAATAAAGCAGCATGAGCAAACATTTTCCATCTGCGGATGTGTGTAGCAAATCTGCACCATGTTTAGCAGCAAAATGAACGAGTTTGACAAATCTTGACCTAGTGACAACTGCGACACCCAGTCTTTATTGTTGTGTGACTGAAGCTCACGGGAAAATGTTTTCTGAATTTCCACCTTGTGCTTGTACTATGAATGAATTGATAGAACTGCACTATGCTTAGCACTGCACTATGCTTGAAAGCATATTCCGCTCTACTGTCGTGCATTGAGCCAAATGGCAATGGGTTGTGAAGTTTCTTTAACTTGACTATGCAGTGCAGTAAAAGTCGACTGCGCCTGATCCACCATAGTCAAGGTTGCTTTTCAAATGGTCAAGAAGCAGTTCTTTCACGATCACTACAAGTGTTTACTAGAATATACATGCACTGCTTGTCCCAGCGTCTTAGAGAACAGGCCAGTTAAAACAACATAAAAAGTTTCTCTTGCAATTGACTGACTACATGCATCGTAATAGAATCGGAAATGTGCACAGCACCAAAGTTAATTACTCAAAGGCGGCACACGTACATCACAGAGGAACTTGCTATCTTCATCACTACCATTTCAAGTTTTGCACTTGGCTGCGCCTATGTGCTGTCCTGTGTGCATTCTAAAGAGCGCTTTTACTTTTACTGTGGCGATTTCTCCACCAAAATCGAACGACTGTGAGCTGTGCAGCCTCAGGTGCACTTGTCCCTGACTCGTGCTGCCTATCAACTTTCAAAGTTGGCCTTGGCAACTGCAGCCGCTTTAAGGTGCACATCACTGCGCAGGCTGCCACAGGATGGACTGCACACACGGACGTGAACTGTTGTACCAAACGATATCAGTTAGTTTCGGCTCCGGTAGAATCTCGGCCTTCAGAGGTGTCCTTGTGCACTGTGGCCAGTTGATGTACTACCGTCATTTTCAAGGTGAGCACAGGAAATCACATGCACACGCGCATGCCAAGGCAGGCATTCACGCAGGTGGCATCTCCACGGGAACCGTGCACCGTTTCACATGGTAGTCGAGTGCCGAAGAGCTGCGGTATGACCGTGTGCAGCGCTTACACTTGTAGGGCCGTTCATCTGTGTGGGACACCATGTGGCGCTGCAGGTTCGACTTCTGGTGGAACGTCGACGGGCAGATGGGGCACGAGTAGGGTCGCTCATCTGTGTGGATGCGCATGTGCATCTTGAGGTCGTAGCAGCGTGCAAAGGTGCGAGGGCAGTAGTTGCACACAAAAGGTCGTTCCCCCGTGTGCGTGAGCTGGTGCTGCTCCATGGTTCCCACCTGCGCTGTGGAGAAGCTGCACATGTTGCAGTGGATTGTGCAGCCACTTACAAACACAGGGAGAGACTGTGTTTGCTGGTCACACATGGAAAGTCGGGCCTCTGTCTTGGCTGATAGTGCTGGAAGAAAAAGAAAGGCACAGAAACAGGAATACAAGTGAGTACAACATGGGGAAAAGAAATGAAACACGGGAGTATTTAGGATCAAATGTACTTTTTGGGGATAACTGTAGTATTTCGTCTTCAAGCAGCATTCCAAAACAATGTCCTAAAAGGACGACAGGAAACCGTGGTACATTACCTATCGGTGAGTGCTTGTGACACCCCCCCCCCCCCCCCGAGAAGTAATGTACTGTAGTTTCATACTCAGCAGACAATATTGCCAAAGCAATGCAACTAGTGTGGTCATACAAGTCTCGCTTCCCACATTTTGCATCGCAGTTTTTTTTTTTTTTTTAGTTGCAACACTTGCTACGAATTCACTACTGCACAAGTTATGACAACTTGTGGATGTTGGGCCACATCAAAACCTGAATTATGTATACCCCTGTCCTTCCAGCATGCAACATGCTATGTTCTGGTCACAAGCAAGCGGTGCGCTGTGGCCACTGTTCATAAAAATATGTCACTTAGCTGGTTAAGTGATACATACGTTCAGATCTCCAACACCTTCCACGTGACAACTGCGTATTATTTTGCAAAATATGAGTATGAGACATAACGTTAAGTCAAATTACATGACTTATGCCTACATCTTTTACATGTGTGATGCACTATTTTAAGGCGAAAGTCTTATGTAGCTCGTTGCAATGGCTTATACACGAAAAAAGCAGCGTCTGGTCCAGTGACGCAAAAAATATCACCAGGACTGGCTCATATCCGCATAAGCAAGCAAAGATGCAAAGCCTAAATATAAATGAAGAAATGAAAGAGAACAAAGTGAAAAAGAAGGAACGAAAGAAAAAAAGGAACGAAAGAACCTTTAGGTAGAGCATTAGGTGTTCGCTTGTGTCGTTAATCTACAGTGCCATACATTTATTTCACACAGCGGCTTGTTATGTCTTGCAAGAAGTCTGACCCCTCCAATAATATAACTTAATACATTACCAGTGACCACGTGTGCAGCAGGCTTCCGCTTTCACGTGTTAGTGTAACATGCAGCCGAATTTTTTTTTAGCGAATGCGAGCTGTGAGAGAAGTCTCTCTAGCCTTTATAGCATTGACGTCTATGTATAAAAAGAATACAGTTTAATGCAGTAAGAATGTAATCTTTTTTTTTTTTACCAAGAGCCAGACGGACCGCTTTTGAGCTTCTCTATTTACAATTAAAGGCTTGACGACTACTTCCACATCTCTGCGAGACGAAAAAGGCAAGGCACCCAAGGCACATGAAATGTACGGTGCTGTTCACTTATGCGCTAACGTGAAAAAAAGTTTAAGACGGGAGTCGACGACTTGGCCTCCTCCTTTCCTCAATGTCCTCCAAACAGCTGACAGACTACCAAATTAGTAATAATAATAATAATAATATTTGGGGTTTTACGTGCCAAAACCACTTTCTGATTATGAGGCACGCCGTAGTGGAGGACTCCGGAAATTTTGACCACCAGGGGTTCTTTAACGTGCACCTAAATCTAAGCACACGGGTGTTTTCGCATTTCGCCCCCATCAAAATGCGGCCGCCGTGGCCGGGATTCGATCCCGCGACCTCGTGCTCAGCAGCCCAACACCATAGCCACTGAGCAACCACGGCGGGTGAAAAAGAAAAGAAAACAAGTTGCTTACATGCATTTTGGGATTTTACGTGCCAAACCCACGATTTGATTATGCGGCATGCCGTAGTGGGAGACTGTGGGTTAATTTGTCCACAAGGGCCTATTTGACCCCAATGCATGAGACAAGGGCGTTTTCGCATGTCGTCCCCACCGAAATTCGGCTGGAGCAGCCGGGATTTGATACCGCGACCTCGTGCTTAGCAGCGCAACACCACAGTTGCGAAGCCACCGTGGCGGGTTAAAAGAAAAAGTCGCTAAAAGGCTTGCTTGCGCTATACAAATGGACAAAAGAGCCCGTTGCAAGGGGAAAAAGCCTCGTTGTAGCGTAAAAAAACAAATAAAACTGCTTCATGACTAGATTGCTATAAACCCTAAATGCCAGACTACAAAGAAAAAATTTCCTAGTAGATACTAACCACAGCTATCACATTACAGGGAAGTCAATACTGTAACAAGTCCTCAGTGCAACACTCTGGGCATGCTCTGCATACTTATTTTTGCATAGCATTTTGTAATGCTCACACATATCTCTCTTCATTTGTACAGCAATGTTCCTGCAAGCACTTGCAATAAACATGCACTGTGCTAGGTAAGAGGTGCATCAGCGTATTGAAGCACTAAGACTTTGGCTCCCCGTACGATTGCACCAAATTTGGTGGATTTCGCACAGGACTGCACAAAACATGCCGGATTTAGGTATAAAACAACTATTTCTTGTGTGCGACTCTGTAAGAAATGAATGCACAGATCTAGGTTTATTTTCTGTTTGTGGCATTAAATCCACCTTTCTCTGTAGGATAATAATTTAGCATATAGTGCCATGTGACCAATTTCTATTAGAACCTTGCTCTACGTGGCTATGTTGTAGTTGTAGATGAAACATATTTATAGAAAGGAAAATTACGCGCAAATGGAAAAGCACTGTACATTCCTGTAGCTGACCAGGTGTTCTCAAATGACATAACAGTACAGCAGGATTACAGTTTCAAGCATAATTGAGGCATACATTTCAATTATCATTTTTAACGCCAAAATGATCAATAAATGGCTTAACACATGTACAAATAAAGCTTTTGTCTGTTTACATAACATAGGTATGATCAAAATTAGGTTGCAAACTGTTAAACAGTAAAATTTTACCAATGAAAAGCCACCCAAAAGCCATTAACCTATAGCTGATTGTAGACTCCAAGTTATTACTAGAGGCACCTTTGATATCAAATTTATCAAACACGAACATTTCTGATGAGCCACGCCTTGCTTTAAGAGCTGCTGCTATTACAGAAATTTTAGCTGATGAGAAAAAGCTTGCAATAAGCGAAAACAGAGTTCAAACTCTGCAACCATGAAGTACATTCAAAACTGAGTCAACCCAAGTCAAGCCGAAATGAAATATTAGAGTTTAAGCTGCTTTTACCCTACTGTAAGAAAGCATTTTCACACATTCCAGAGACTAAGGCTGACTTGTCAAGAACATCAATAAATGTTAAATCACTACTCGGTGATAGCTAGTCAATTCAATCATCGAACAGTCTGTTAGAGATTGACAAAAATTTCATTGCGTTTTGACGAAGTTTAGTAAAGCTAGGCCTCTTAAATATCAGGACTTGAGCAGGAACAGCACAAGAAAAACAGGACTTAAATATAAGGGACAGGCAACAGCATCACTGTCTGTACCTTTCTACATCCTGTTCTTCTGCACTGTTTCTGCTCAAGTCATGAATCGACCAGCCCAAATATATATGCTTGTGCAGTTCCTAAATATTGGGCTTCACTTCCTCTCTACCATCCTCTGTACACCATCATCGTGTGGACCTGAAAAAGTGCAAACGAAATCATTATCTAGTAACCACTAGATAAAATGACTTGATAAAAACAAGTACCAATAATAGAAGGATCTCGGCTGTTAGTGCATGGGGGGACAAAGAAGACCAGCAAGGATGGTGATAAGGAAAACATCTCGCAACACAAACATGCACGCACACTATCATGCACCAGGCACCACATTTACAATATGATTGCCGTAGGAAATGCCTATCTACCTCCTTGCCATTCACCCCCACAAGTGAGGGCACTAAGGCACATGGAAGAGCCAGGAAGGTGAATGGAAGACTGCAAGTCCCCACAGATTATTAAAATTCTGAGAATGTACATGTCAGAACCCTGATCTGAATATGAAGCAACCCGTAGTGGGATACTTCGGATTAATTTTGACCACCTGAGGTTTTTCGACATGCATCTAAAGTACACAATTCGTTTTTGCATTTCGCCCCCATCAAAATGCAGTCACTGCAGAGACCGAATCTGTGGCCTTGAGCTCAGCTGAGCAACACAGAGGACACCCATGGACATGGACATTTTCTGTACTTCATGAACAAACAACCCTTTGTTGCCCTGAGTAAAAAGGCTTCTGACACAGCAAAACTTAAGCAAGGCAAATGTAGGAATAAAGAAGGAAAGCGAGGAGGAACAACACAAGATCATTTACAGCTGCACGCATAGCTGCTTTCTTTGACAGACAGTCGGTGCTGCATTCCTGACCCATCGGCGACTATAGTAGACTCAGAAACAAGACAAAATGCAGAATAATTACAAATATGCGACAAAAACCACACACACGGGTTTGAAACCCATCGTTGAACTGAGCGCTCAATATGCCATGCAGTGTGCTTCGTGCACACAATAGGGAAGAGTTTGTCCACTGCATATAATGCATAAACACTGCTATCACTAATAGCTAATGCAAACATAGTGCCTTAAGGCGACTGTGTAGCGGCTAGAGATTACTGCATCTTCGTGCCTCCTTGTCTT